>NW_027286719.1:1655000-2042272 GCF_022747635.1 Hetaerina americana | reverse complement strand
TCCCTCTCTCTCTCCCTCTCTCTCTCCCTCTCTCTCTCCCTCTCTTCTCTCCCTCTCTCTCTCCCTCTCTCTCTCCCTCTCTCTCTCCCTCTCTCTCTCCCTCTCTCTCTCCCTCTCTCTCTCCCTCTCTCTCCCTCTCTCTCTCCCTCTCTCTCTCCCTCTCTCTCTCCTCTCTCTCTCCCTCTCTCTCTCCCTCTCTCTCTCCCTCTCTCTCTCTCTCCCTCTCTCCCCCTCTCTTTCCCCCGCAAGGATTGATGACGGAGAGAGAGCAAAGGAGGAAATGGTTTTTGAGTCTGTAGAATAACTAGTTTAGTAACAACGAACACTTGGTTTAAACACTGTAATAGGTGCACATGGGAAATCACCGGGAATTCCGGGAAATATCAGTTACACGGTATTAAGGTTGAGCGTCGATTTGGGAACAGATTATTAGCACGCACAGTATTCCGAGAGCGGATTGAAGTCATAATTTGGTGTTGTTGATTTGTGGGAACAATAGGCAAGGCGGATGAGGCAACTGAGCGTAAAGGCCAAGGCGTTGGAGGAGGCAGTGAAAACAATGAAAGAGTGCGACCGGGAGAAGGATACGGCTGAAGAAAGATTGAGGCATCTCAAAGACGGGATCTAAAAAGCTGCTTATAAAGCTCTAGGGACTGTCAATAGGGAATTGCTCAGGAGATGATGTGCAAGGTCAGTCCCAAAAGTAGTAAGACTTATTTTTTCCGGGATGGACGGACGGGCGACAGCTTCTCTGGCTGGGTCCGAGGAAGGGGAGTCCCAGGAAAGGCTTAAGGTCGATGGAAGTTGGCTTTCAGAATTTGCGGAGTGTGGATCGTTCGTTTACGAAACCTCTTTAACGTGACCTTGTAACGCTCCGTCATAAAACCGGTTATTTTGAACAGCGCTACGCCATCAAATTTTGCGTGAAACAGGAAAAAAACAGGAAAGAGACTCATGGCATGCACAAGGCAGCTTATGGTGATAACGCTATGAGTAAATCCGGTCTTTTTGAATGATACAAGTAGTTTTGGGAAGGTAGAGAAGATGTTGAAGACGCCGAACGTTCAGGATACCCTTCGACCTCAAAAAGTGACGACAATCTTGCAATAGTGAAGGCTTTGTTGGACAGGGGTCGCAGATTGACTGTTCGCATGGTTTATGGTGAAATTGGCAACCCTAAAAGTAATGTGTATCGACTTGTGACCGAAAACATGGGCATGAGAAAGGTGTGTGCGAAGTTGGTGCCGCGAGTGCTCTTGGACGAACAGAAGGAAACTCACACGCGGATCTGTCGAGAGCTTTCCGACCATGTATGAGGTCCTTTCAAAAAGTATCGCGAATTTTGAATGTTTCGCGGGTTAGGTATATTTCATTTTCGATTTTTTTGTAGCGTTATGTTTGTGCTTATGTCTCGCACTAATGCCGAAAAAGTCGGCTGTTTTGAATGTTCAGTTAATTGTTGACAGCTGTTTTGCTTGGACGTGTTTTGGCTTGTCTTCGATTTTTTGCCTATTCCAAAAAATGAATCAAAGAATCTGTATCAAATTTTGTGTGAAAAACGAAATTAAGTGCGCGGAAGCATTCCGAATGTCGACTGTGACTTTTGAAGAAGCCACCTTGGACCGAAGCAGCGTTTGTCGGTGGTACAAAATGTTCTCAGAGGTCATAGAAGATGTGGACGACGAAGAGCGTGCCGGACGCCCGAACACGTCAACAACGGACGAAAACATTGATGGAGTTAAGAAAATAGTATTTGCCAATCGTCGAATCATCGTTAGAGAAGTTGCTGAGGACCTAAGCATATCGATTGGCTAGTACCATTACCAATAATTTGGGCAATACAAGGGTTGCCGCGAAATTCGTACCAAAATTGCTCAATTTCGACCAAATACAGCAACGCATTTGCATTGCTAATGAGGTGTAGGACTCGGTCCGCGATGACCCAGATTTGCTGCAGAGGGTCATAACTGGTGAAGAATGGTGGGTTTATGGTAATGACGTGGAAACAAGCTCAATCACCCCAATTGAAGCTGCAGAACGAGCCAAGACCGAAAAAAGCGCGCCAAGTTCGGTCGAATGTTAAAGTTTTCTTACAGTTTTCTTCGATTGCAGGAGCGTGGTGCATCCTGAGTTCTTTCCACAGGGTAGAACGGTAAATAATGGATATACAAGTTATGCGCAATTTGCGCGAAGCAACCCGCCCCAAACGCCCGGATTTGTGGAAGAATTGGCTTTTGCACCATTGCAACGCCCCAGCTCACACATAGTTTCTTGCGTGCAAATTTTTGGCCAAAAACACCACACTAATATTGCCGCAGCCATCGTATTCCCCAGATCTGGCCCCCGGTGGCTTTTTATTGTCCCCAAAACTGAAGAGGCCCATGAAAGGACGACGCTACGCTACGATTGAGGAGAGAAATACTGCATCGAAGGGGGAGCTGAACAAGATGACAAAAAATGATTTTTTGAATTGCTTCGAGGATTGTAAATAACATTGGAACAAGTGCATAACATTTAATGGGTATTAATTTGAAGGGGACAAAATAGATATTCATGAATAAATGAATAAGTTTTGAAAAAATACAAAAGTCGAATTCTTTTTGAATAGACCTCGTCATGGAAGATCCAAATTTAGTAGACAGTGTCCCACCAGACCTCTTCCTCTTCCCACGCCTCAATTCTGTGCTGGAGGAAATTGTTTCAATTGATCGATTAAGGACATTTACCACAGGCAAATTTTGGTGAAAGATTTCGTCAGATCCGTGCCACTTCTCATCACGAAACAAGGACTGAGGACTATAGTGTATTAGTTTGATTCACAACGCAGCTAAATGGATACTTGGGGTCAAAAATAAATGAATGGAGAGGATGATCCCAGTCAAGGCGAATGATTTTTACACTCTGAAATTGTTGCATTGAAATGCACATTAGCGGATGACTCCGTTAAAAGTTACTGTTGCGCCATCTCCCGCAGTTTCTTTGGAATGGTATATTATTATTTAGAGGATGATCAGTTTGGGCTTAGGAAAGGGACAGGTAGGCGTTATACCAAATCAGTAATGAGATCGCCAATAGCGAGGGGAGCATTATGAAAAATTAGGACACATCTTCGTTTTGTTGAATAGGATAAGGCGGTCTAGAGAGTGAATTGAGTAGAATAACTGTATGTATTACAGGAGGCAGGATTAGATTGGAGGAATAGGGACCTTTGTTACAGCCAGTGCACGTCTTAGACTGCTCAGGTGTTTGTAGCAGATAGAATATTGGGATGGATAGTGCTGGGAAGAGACTTGCTCAGCAATTATATACTTCATACTGAGAGATGGAGAGCAATTTAATCCAATCAAATGTTATACGAG
Source organism: Hetaerina americana (assembly GCF_022747635.1). NCBI lineage: Eukaryota > Metazoa > Arthropoda > Insecta > Odonata > Calopterygidae > Hetaerina > Hetaerina americana. The sequence continues at coordinate 2,038,913 of NW_027286719.1, read as the reverse complement.
GGTAGACTGAAAAATAATTAACCACACATGCTTGCACAGCGCAAACAAAAACAAATAGCAAGATCGGGAAAACAGTACATTAAAGTAAAATTCTTAAGTTTCGAAATCATATATTTTTTTTCAGCATAGTTACCGTTAAGGTTAACACATTTCTCCCAGCGTGTAATAAGTTTTTTTTCATTCCGCTACTGTAAAACTCTTCCGACTTTTCTTGAATCCAGGACTTGATAGCTCCCTTTGCTTCATCGTCCGAGGTGTAATGATTACACTTGAGGTGTCTCTCGCGTTGAGCTCTCGTAAATATGGCTTCTAGCTAAAGATTATAATTTTAAATTTTAATATATTTTGTATTTAATTGAATGATTGTTTCTATATATACAGCAAACTACCTTTTAGCACCCAGGATAATTTTAAAAAATAGGCTGGAAAGGTTTGAAGTTAAATACGCAGCCGTATTATTCACACGAGGTAACGAAAGAGAAATCAGCCAGTTTTGGATGAATGGCTCAGGAATGCTCGCGCAAAATTCACTTCAGGAAAGATCCGCATCTGAATCACTGCTCCTCACTTCCTCCTCGGGCGGGGGGGGGGGGGGTCGGGAGTTACTTGCGTACGAACGTGGATATATGGGCATTTCATTCATTCCCCCCCTTCCACCTCCTCTCCCCCACCCTCTCGGCCAAAAACACCCTCGTCAATCTCAGCGCATCGGTGGAAACAAACAAACTCAAAATATTGAAATGCGGAAGATTAATAAGAAAAATGGCACCTGATGCTCCCTCGGGAAACAATTTCTTCTGAAAGTCATACAATGAAGACTTTGAGAGGTAATTCACATTCTTCATTCTTATGTCTTCCGAATGAGCCGAAGAGCAGCGGTAGATAATACGGACCTTAGTGTGCCCTTCCTTCTCCGTGAAATATGTCACGTTTGCCTCTGTCACTCCCATGCACGATTTCACACCACGTCCTCTGCTGGGCGCACTGCCCAGGCGAGTGGACAGTGGTCTCCACTCCACGCCCCCTGGGACATTTCATGACGCTCTAAAGTACTCGACACCAATACTGCCATCCAAAGGAGATATGCATAATATGATAGCAATTTTCTATACGCCACCGATTATCAAGTATAAAATTAGTAATTTTTGACGCCACTGACAAGAAAATAAAAAAATAAGGGAATGTAAATTGGGAGGTAGGTCGTCTAATTGTAAGTCAATGTTGAAAGGTACAATCATTACGAGTATAATAAAATTGTCACAATTATTTTAGAGAAAAAGTTCAAGTCTGGTTAATAACACAGTTTCCGGCGCAACATGGCGGGGAATCCTTCGTGGCGAAAGACGACACAAGGTTTTTTATTTCCATGTCAAATAGTTTCAATACGACCGCGGTTCCGTTGCTGCGTAACTCCTTCAGGCTGATTGCAATCGTTGGACAATAATGAATGTACTATGGTGGGGAAGAGAGGAGGGGAGGGGGGAGCAAGGCAATGGCAAAGAGGGGGAGGAGGGAGCCGGAGAGGAGAAGCTGGATTGGGGGGGAGGAAAGGGAGGTTGGAGGAATGGCATCAGCGCTAAGCTGCAAGTGTTTTGTGCTAAGGGGCAAATTCACGCAGTACATGATATGAGTAGATCTAGTGGTTGTTTAGTGAGCAAATGCACCCTAACCGCGTCCTGTACAAAGTCATGCGTTGCCATTTCTATGGGATTGATCTCATTGAAGTTGGTGGGCATTTTTGAGAAATTGCTCTTAATAACGAGGGTAAAATTCGTTGTGTCCTGTTTCTTGAATTAGCACATAATTGCTATTGTTGTAAAGTTACAGAGCTAAATGCACAGTTGAAAAGGTCTGTCGCCATGAGGGTCTTTTTTTGTGCCGTAAGCCCGCCCGTGGCACTGTTCTCGTAAGTTGTGGTGGGTGCCAAAGAAAATATCACATACAAGACCCTCTAAAGAAGGGATTGATGTTGACGAAGTGATTGCCGGCAAGCAGTGATGGGAGGGCATCTGATCGTCATTCAACCTGTGCGTAGAGTGCTTTGAATTAAATATGTACTGGGAGGATCGGCTTGGAAAAATCCAAAGGAAAGTGTATCTCTTCAGAATATTCTTCTTCCAAGAATGTAAAGGGGCTCTCAGATAAAAGCAGGAAGAAATACGTGATTCGACGGACAAATTGTGCATGCAAGCGGCCGAATGACCGCATTAAGATCAGTGCGGAAAAGAGAAGTTAACCGAAGTAGAGATTTGAGTATATTGAAAATTTTAAAATTGAATATTTTTTACACTTAAGGAGATTGATTGTGAGTTTTTAGATCGTTTCGATGAATCAAAATAAAATCTGATTTCAAAAAGTGTTTATGTAAGGTTATAAGGCTATGAGTGTGGTCCAAAAGTGAACATTAATCCCGCGATGTGCATTCAATCGGTGTGGAAACGGAATTGCAATTGAATGACCTCCAAAGATGATTGCCGCCTGCTGACAAGGCAAGAGGACAGGGCGGTTAAGAGCGGACCCATCACGAAGTCATCTAACCCCAGTCCAACCGCATTTAAAATCAGTATCTAAGGCCACTTTGACTGAATCAGGCCGGGCGCGCTTCACGCCCCGGTCATGGGACCAAACTTCGTAGCTATTATTGTTTACCAAATTGAAATGTAACCCTATCCGCCTCAAGGTAAGGATTGCCCAATTGCCGCTATTTGTATTTTTCAACAATCTGGACGCGGTTTTTACCGGTTTCCCACACCCCTTGGACGAATGTCAGGTGGTGCTAGGTCCCGGCGGGTGACGGTGAGGTAATTGAAATACTTGTTTGAAAAATAATAAATGCATCCACCTCGCCGCAACGTAATTTTTTGCTTCCACTACCGATGTGTACGGTGATTTACGGAATAGGGGCACATAGCAATCGATAGATATCCTTTAAATCGAAATCGTGTCGTTTCATGCAGCCCTGAGGACGATGGACGACTCGACCATCGAAACGTCGGCAGAAATGGAGAGCTTGACCGGACTGAGAATTCGAATTGAATTCATCGGAAGAAATTACCTCGAAAAAAAATACAAGGGAGCGACTGTCCTTGGTTCGCGAAGAGAGTATTTAAGCCTAAGACTTGAGAACGATGTCGAATACTTGAGCGTAATACCTATTTCGAGGGAATTTTTATGACCCCATATTACATTTGCAGAATTCGACGCCAGGAAACATAAGAGCGAGAGATGAGCACCACTTCTGACAGATTGCATCTTCCCTCGCACCATACGCAACCATGACAAAAATCGAGCGATACATAAAGATATAATATGAGCGATCCTTTATTTCTAAACCAAAGAGATAAATTTAAAGCTTCACTAAAGCTCACCCATGCATAGATGAAAATTCACACGTGAGTATTCTGTTGCACGGGTACGTAACTTGTTTAAATTTGCACACTTGTGCTCTTGTGAATTTATCAATGCGTATTTTTTATTTAAAAATCGTGGTGCAATAGGGAAATCCTACCCCTCGCCACATGTCACTGCGGCGGTTTGCGGCGATTAGTATAGATGTATTTCGTCATAAAAATAGTCCAAAGATCTCCCGGATTATGTAAATTATTTTTTTGGTCGATGTAATCTTGCGAAAAAATTTTATCCCCAGGACTTCCGCTTTCGTGCATTATTTTTGTGACGGGGATGGGCGGGTGGGGAGCGAATGGTGGTTCCAAGAGGAGGAGGGGAGGAAGGGGAGAGGTAGGGGAGGGGCAAGGGGCGCCACCGGGAGCCCGCTCAAAGTGCCAATAGCTGGGTTTTTTTCCACGACCGCCGGGTGATGGGAGAACTTTTTCTGCGAGAATTCGATTTATTTTTTTCCTCATCCCTTTTGCTCGGCGGAAATATTTTTTTCCTTGGGTTACATAATGACCTCCTCGACTGATATTTTCTTTCCATGGAGTCAACTTTGCATGCCGTAGAGGGCTTTTATTTTCGCTCGCTTGTCATATCTACGCAATCGCTCACCCCTGAACGACTGCGTTTTGCCGGTACAATAAATGCCGTGAGATGTATTGCTTCCAATATTTCCTTCCCATTGTTTAGCCGAGCATTATTCCCTCTTGCCCCCGTCATCATCTCGAGTGAAGTGCCCGTCCACGGGCACGCTCGAACGGCGGCGAGGAATGCATCGCACGGGGGTGGGGCGCAGGGGAGCACGAGAACAACCCCCCTGCCCCTCCCCCGCCCCCCCCCCCACTCCCACCCCATCCACTCGAGTGATGCGAGTTGGGAGAAATTTTGTTTATCGCTCGACGGGCGGTCATTGAATGAAGAGTGGCTGCGTGTACGCCTAAACGGCTTTTCTAGTGGCTACAATTGCTTATTGAATTAAATATTTGTTCTTGAATCGCGGCTATAAAATGAATGTTGTTGTAGAGTTTGCATTGTTTTGTAGCCGTATTTTCAACAAGAATCTACACGGGAACGCGAATTCCAAAAAAATTAAAAAAAATAATAATAATTTCACCCCAAAGAGAGGAAAAAATGATGTTGGAGCAGTCAGTCATGCGTGCTTTAAGTTTCTTAAGTTTAATAAGGTTATGATAATGAACATTACGAGGTTATTTTAAGCATCTAATATTGTCCTTTCATATTATATTAGTATTTTTTATTTACCTCTGGATAGTATAAATCGCAGGCCAAATGCGAAATTCTTAATTCTCTCTCCCCTGGCTTTATTTTCCCCTTGGTATTTCGAGTATTTGATGGTTTTGTGTTTAACGTTCTGAAGAGTTGACCTGCGAAGATGAAGCAATCCCAAGGCTTCCTCCCCGGAGACGAATGAGATCCCACTCCCTCGCGGCGCCACGCTAACTGGAAAGTTTCAACCCAAACTGAAGAGGGAAGTTTTTTTATCGCTCATTTCATTTGTGATAATTTTATACCCAGCAACACACTTTACCGAGAGCTTGGAGAGCAAGAGATTTACCAAAGTAGTGATTTCACATGACGGTAGCTTTTATAAATCAGAAATTTTAATAATATGCTCTTTAGATTTTATTGAAAAGCTATTTTACCAGTAATCATAAATAATATTAAGTTAATGTAACACGAAAATAGGATAAGTAAATAGAGTTTTGAAGGGGAATTAGTTTTTTTCCTCAAAATGGACGAAAGGAGGAGTAGGATAAGTGAACTACTTCCTTGTGCCCTCATAAGAATCCCCTTAGTCAGCAGAGATGAATGTTGAACATTTATTAACGTGGAAATTATTACAATTTTTGGACTCAAATTTTGAGAATTATTTCATTTCACCTGATTAGGGAGACGAAAAAGAATGATGAAATGCCTATGTTTTAGGTTTTATTTTTACCTAAGTGTCGTGATATTATCGCGGAAGAGAAAAGTTAACAGCAAATTGTTGAGAGTATGGGAAGAATTTTTTTTTTATCCTCCAGAGTTTTCAATTTTCATTACTTTCAGAGTATTTTGATCATTGGAAATTTTTTTGGATGTGATTTGTGTTTTTTTATGTGTGGTTGAACACTAAACTCACCATATTTAAAGACAAAAGCCAAAATGAAAAATTGCAGGGAATTCATATCATCTGGTTTGAAATTTTCGGAGTATTTGATGAATATTTATGAAATAAATTAATCATGCATCGCTGTCTAGAAATTCAACGAATTGACAGTGTTAGAAGCGTCATTCATCATTATTCGAGGGAATGAGTTAAATTAGTAAACGATGACAAAGGGAAAGTTTTCTGCTGGAGGCCAGAAATTCCCACAGACCCCCAAGACACTCGCAAAAAGATTACTTGCTCCGCCCTCAACTCCCATGCCTAGCTCTTGGGACGCACACGAATAAAATTCCACCAATTGGTCACTTTTCGTGGATAGAGTCAAATTAATGCAATCTGTTATTTGCTTTGAATCGTGGATGAGTTTTTCCATAATTAAAATGCGCGAAAAGTTCCCTGACGGCTTACTACTAATTTTTTTATCAAGCGCAAACTTTAGTGACTCATCGCAGACACACGCCAATATCATTTAAGCCTTTTTTAAGTGTCCAATTCGGGAAAAGAGGGAGTCCCTAGGAAAGTGAAAACTATTTTCCATGGGAATTTGTTCGGCAGTCCCTGTAGACCCTTTGCCACTCGCTGCCCCGGCGCAGTCCGCCTTGCCCCACCCCTGTGCCCTTTCCCAACCTTTGCTCCCACGCGAGGTCGAGCAGAGCATTTCGTTCAAAGGCGACGCTCACCACGGATCCCTTACGTCCTCGAGAGCCTGTGATATCTCTTCTTTCACTGCAGGTCATGCTCCTAATTCTTGGTGAGGCAGGGAAAATCTTTCAAGGAAATAATTGATGCATAGCATATTTGCAAAAGGGTTTGCACCCAACCGTGCAGACAAATCGTATATTAAGTTGCGATTGATTTCATTTCAAAAAGGCAAAAGGATAGGTGAGAGAGATATTGATTGGTAAGAGAGCTTCAGCAAATTCCTTTGCGGTATCTTTTGTACTTGTATATGAGTAAATTATAATGTAAAATAGTACAGACTTTCTTATTTGGATAAAGTTTTGGATCCTCTTGAATTTCTGCACTCTCCCAGTAGTCTTGAGCAACGAATGAAAATGGACGTAAAACATTTCCATTTCATCTACATCTACTTAATACCCCGGAAGCCGCCGCAAGAGCGTGTGGCGGGGGCTGTTAGGGAACCACCCATAATAAGAAAAAAAATCGCATGCAAAAGCCACAAATCTATCCAATCCACAAACAAAACATTTTAGGCATTCATGCAAAAAACCTTATACCATTTCATAGCGATTGCTGCCACCTAGGGCATAAATGAAACGTTAGTAATAAAAATACAATGTACAACCTCAGTCCTGTAAATATAACCTCAGCAAAATCATGAGGCTGTGGGATGCTTCCAAGGACGAAAAAGGCACTTTTCGTGCATTAAGAGGAATTCATTCATATGAATGATTATCAATGCGCTAATGATCACCACTTGAGCATGCAAGTAGAGAAATGTTTTTCATATCTCGCGAAGGCATAGAGAGCAATTTATGATCTATTTATTGTAAAACCGCCGCCTAAGAAACAATGGCACATGAGTGTGGTAAAAGTTTACATTTTAGTTCAAGGAAATATTTATTTCGTTAAATTTTTTTTTCGGATAAATATTAGATTGAAAAGAAGAGAATTCCGAAATAACTTTAATTTTGATACCAAGTGGTGCTCTCTGTTTCTACACTGTTGAACTAGACTACCTTATTTCAATTTTTTCCTATGACATATGAAATAAATTATAATTTTTGGGTGTACTCGGAGGCATCATAAAATGGAAACATCTTCAAATCAAATCATTCGGTGGTGCTTGAAGGAACATTTGCTCGGTAACTTTCATCCTCACAAATATGAGTTTGGGGATTTTGCCGCGGCGTGCGGATGCTAGTGTAATTAAAACACGTTCATGAAGCCTCTCCTGAGCTTGCTCAAGTCCGTTGCTTAAGCAGTGGACTTAAAGCGGCTGATTATTGTTTTATATTTGATTAATCTCTATTTGCGTCACGAAAGGCTCAAAGAATCAGAAATATCACATGAAACATTAGTAATTATTTGACACATCGAGTCGCTGGTGAAGAAGTGTAATCGCCGATTGATTTTAAAGCTTAAATTGATTCATTAATTCAATGGAAGGTGTGTCTTTTATCTCGCGCTATCTAGTAGAGCATAAAAGCTAGTCAATGCATGAGGAAAGTGTGCGCGAAGCTGGTTCCGAAAGTCTTGAGCGAGGAACAAAGGATAGCTGAAAAGGAGCTCAAAGGATATCGGCTCGACTTCATCGACGCAGTACAAGCGGCGACGACAAAGGCTCTCAACAGTATTCCGAAAACGACTTTCAGCGGCCTTTTGGCGAGTGGCAGACGCGCTGAACTAAGTGTATCGATGCAGGAAGAATGTGTTTTAAAGAGTATTCAGTAATTGTCATGATAACCACAATAAATTTTGATTTTTGGAACCAGTCCCGATACTTATTGTACGGACCCTGTAAAGGGCTGTATCGTATATCTTGAGGTTAGGGACGCTATAACACTTCACTGAGGCACTCTTGGAGTTACGTTAGCCTCAAAATACTCGAACCCATCGCCTACCTCCCTTGTATGCTTACTGTTTGGTAAGAGGTCCCTCTACCAGATAGTCACTTTCTCTGGCATAACAAAATATCTTAGTTAGCGCGTCAATTTCTCGTGAGAGACCTTGTCGAATGCTTTCTTGAAACTTAAAAGAACATCACTTGCATACAAATTCCTACCAAGTTGAAGTAGAAGTTTGAGCTCTTCCAGAGCCGCGTGTAAATTTTGGATAATTTCTCTTCATCGCGTATTTTCTTTGAAACTTTTGTGAAATAATACCTGTCAAGGATAGAACGCTGAAGTTGTCATTTGAGCAAGTAACATCGTAGTCAAAATAAGACACATTTAAAATAGAAAACCCAGAATAAAATAAAGAAGTGATTCATCCTCATCTGCATCTACTTAGTAGCCCACAAGCCGCCGCTAGGGCATGTGGCGGGGGGTGTTAGGGGACCACCCATAATTAAGAAAAGAAAAAAACTGCATGCAACAGCCACAAATTTATACAATCCACAAACAAAACATGGTATAGATTCATGCAAAAACCCTTACGACCCACGCAAATTCAAACACAACACGATTCCGTAAACTCTAAATTATAATCGGTTGGTAGGTTTCTGTATACAGTCGAAACATTTTTCCACGTGAATAGACTTGTACAACCCGACCTTTAAAAACTAATTCATGTTTCAATGATCATTATTTCATTCTATGCACAAATTATGCCTTAGATGACAACATAATCAAATTTTGTCATGGGTCCCAATTTCAATGTAAACCGCGCGTGGCTGGTGCAAAGAAAAAGCCACTTTGGCTTGGCAAGAAATCACTGTTGAAGAATATCACTCCCGAAATGGTCAGTGTATGTGTTTCGATGGAGTGATGAGAGGGCATTGAAGTACTGCAAAGCTTTAGCAGGGTGTTCAAGTAACGTCTACTAAATGCTCTGAAAAAAATGTCGCCCTGTGGAAAGCACCTTCGTGGGCAGGGATCCGGAGAGAGGGACAGGGGGGACAGGCGGCTCTGCCCTTCGCCCTTCCCCCCGGAGAGGCCCTTTGCAGCCTTCGTTATCTCCCGTCATTAGCGGCGGTCGCCCGCTGGATGTCCTACACCCGCCCTCCCCCGCTTCTCGTGCCTCCTGGGGAGAGCGGGGCGCGGGTGTCCGCGGCCGTGTGCTCCGCTGCACGCAACGCCCCACCTCCTCCGCCCCCCAATATCGGACAATCTCCTCCCCTCCTTGAAGAGGGGAGAGACGTCACATCCTGTTGCGTGGGGACAAGGGACGCATGCCTCGGGAACCATTACCCCCCCTCCCTTCCCGACGCTCTCCACCACGACCAGCGGGAGACTTTGACCTTTGGCCTGCAGTGACGCTTCGCCCGAGGAAGCCCATTCCCACCTATCACGTCTGATACCACCGCCAATTATGTGCGTTTACGATTACGGGTCATCGCTTCTAGTAATTGATTACAAAAATTCAAATTATTGCCGCCAATGTATATTTCTCATATATTAATGGGAACTAATGTTCATCTACATCTACATAATACCCCGCAAGCCGCCTCAAAAGCGTGTGGCGGGGGGTGTTAGGGCCGTAAAAAAGGAAAAAAACCACATACAAAATCAACATATACATGCAATACTATGCCCACTGTGGCGTATACATTCATACAGGAATTCTTTCATTCTACCTGCATGAAATTACATATACAATCATCTAACAAATAATTGCATCTTAGGATGCAGTAAGAAATTGATCCAGCAACGTGCAAGCTAGAATTTGAAATATAAGAAGACGAAATTCCACTACCACATGAACATGCAACATACAACGGTGTCCTCCCCCAAGGGCAAAGGTAGGGAATGTGACCCAACGCTGCAGGTAGCGGGAGGGTCCCCTCCACAGAGAGAGACGAGGAATGGAAGGTGAAACTTAAGAACAGACAAAGCAGAACAAACAATACTGTTAAGAGAAGTATATTATTTAATAGTATTCTAATGCGGTCATGCGGAAAGAAATGGTTTCGATAGCAAAACACACGAGGTTAGTGAAAATGCATGCAATTGAGTAGAAATATTTATTCCCTAGACGCTGAGGCAAGTGGAATTTTTGCTATCTATAACCATGAAGTTGCCAATGTTTTATATTCTTGCCCGCAGACTTTACGTATGTGAATCTCCCAAGTTAAGTCTTTTGTGATTGTAACACCTACATCTACACAATACCGCGCAAGCTGTCGCAAGAGCGTGTGGAGGAGGGTGTTAGGTCGCCACCCGTAAAAGGGAATAAAACCACATGCAAAATCAGCACATCCATGCAAACCTATACCCAAAGTGGCGTATGTATGTATACATTTATGCGAAAATCCTTTCAACTTACACGCATGCAATACATATACTATCAACTAACAAACAATTGCAACTTAGGATGCCGTAAAAATTATCCAAAAACGTGCGAGCTGTAATTTGAAAAGTAAGAAGGTTCCACTACCATATGGACATGCGACATACAACGGTCTCCTCCCCCAAGGACACAGGAAGAAAATCTGACCCAACGCTCTAGGTAGCGGCAGGGTCCCCCACAGTGAGAGTCGAGGGATGGAAGGGGAATCTTAAGAACAGACAAGGTAGGGAAAGAAATTCTGTTAAAATCACTACATTATTTAATGGTATTCTAATTCTGTCATGCGGGTCATTCTCTCTCTGGCCCTTAACCTGAGCGGACGTGCTTTCAGATCACTCCAGAGAACCGGTTTGACCCACCAGAGTCTACTTCCTTGCCAGCCCGTTTCTTGGTGCTTTTGGATTTATTAAAGTGTAATGTAGAGTCAACGTATCAATTTTGTTTCTTTTATGCTTAATTATTCTTTGTGTGTGGTAGTAGAAGTTAATTTTAGTGGATTGTGGTGGTTTTCGTCCTTCGACGCTGATTGGTTATTGGTGAGTGCTTTCTTTCTATGCCATATTTTTTTCCTCTAAATACCAGACCTAATTCAAGCAATGTGTTTGTTTCCATTCCAAAAGTTAACATAATTGAGTGAGTAAATTTAAGGTCACCCCTTTAAGGACGTTTTACCATAGAGTATCCAGGTTAGCTTTTGATTGGAACTCGTTGCCCCTGTTGCGAAGCCCGAAGGCACTGGCAAATGCGTTACTTTAAGGGCTCGCATCGTCATGTTGGAGAGGATGGTGCTGGAGCTTCGATCGGAGATAGCCGGCGGGAGAGCTCCCTTTAAGAGAGATGGTGCTCGGGGTAAGAATACGAAAACCCGACACGCCCATTGGGATGCTTGGGTTCCTCCGAATGGTACACGTAGCTGGGCGATTAGAGACCTACTTTGTGTCCCTCCTCTCAATGATAGAGTGTCTCACGTCCGTAGGTCGGACGATTGGAGGGCCGCCTCTCGGGGCAAAGGGAAGATAACGCTGCGGGAGGATTCGACTCTGCGGAGGCGGATCACATCCCCGGCTCCAACACGTACCAGGTTCGGTGGGATGACAGCACAACGTGCCTGCAGCACCTACCCCTACTCCGAGGGCACTACCTAGGGTGAGACTTGAGCGCTCGATAAGGGAGGGAACCATTATATTAGGCAGTTCTAATGTCTGGCGTATAATGTAGCCGCTGCGACGCTGAGTCCAACAGGAGGGAGGTGTTGGATTCTTGTCGTCCTGGGGTATACCAGGAGGCGGGATACCCAAGGCGACGCATGTGGTGAACCGTCAGCAATACGGGTTTATCTAAGCTACGCATTGTGGCTCATGTGGGGACAAACGACGCCTCGGAACGTGGATCTGGAGAGACCCTGCGCTCCCTAAGGAGATGCACTCGGAGGTGAAACGAGTCGAGACAGAGTTGAATGTCCCAATCAAACTAAGTACGTATTTGTAGTATTGTGCCGCGTATTGACCGCGAAAGGCTCGTTTGGAGCCGAATAGAGGAGTGAAACCAGAGATTGCTGGGATTTTGCGGGGAAATTGGGGCGGACTTAGTTGATCTGAGGCCTGTCCTCTCATTGTGTCGGGTACCCCTTAATCGCTCCGGGCTCCATTATACTGCCGAAGCATCGCACTTTGTAGCGCGTAGGTTACACAAACACGTTTCGAGGGTTTATGATAGATGGTAGGCAAGAGCGCAGGTCATATATTGGGATAGATAGCGCTTTTTGTCACTTTAGACCAGATTACGCCTCTCAGATCCCAAAAATAATAGAGCAAACAAAGATTTGCGTTAGAACGACATACAACCCATGTAAAGTTATTAAAATAGGTGCCTCGAAACACATAAAATATAGCAATGTGAGTGAATGTAATTCTTGTGCCTCTGTTAACCATGAATCCTCGCGAAATAGTTTGATGAGCATACATAAAACCGTTAAACAAAAGGTGATTGACTAAATAAAATTAAATTGCCGTAGCATTGCAAACAAAATATCACATACTGAACATATTTTTGTTAGGACAAAGGAAGATATAGTAGTTAGAACGTAGAGTTGTCTCTCGGGAGATATAGCAAACAATGAAGTTTTTCGGAGCAGTTTCACAGTTTACAGAAGGGACAGGCCTAATAGATTGGGTGGGTCAGTATTCATGCTTAAATGCACATCTCAGCAGCCAAAAATAGGAATGCGACTAAAATCACGAAGAAAGCGTTTGGTGCAACAAAAAGAACTACAACAACGGAAGCCTATTCGTGCGATCACTTTGCAGACCCCTAGATTCTAATCCAGATGTACTACACAAGCTCGTTGACCAAATACCTACTCTCAGGAACAAACATGGTATCAGTATTATTATAATCGCTGGTAATACAAATCTACCGTCAATTTGTGTGGGGCACGTAATGCGTAGGAAAATCTGCCAAAAACAGAGATTAATACCAAGAACTCCTTCATATGTTCGCAAAGCACTTTTTAGGATAAATTGTTAAATCGCCAACACAGTACCACAGCATACTTGATCTATTCGCGACTTCTACCCCCGAAATCATAACAAACATTGAAATAAAAGATGGAATCAGTGACCATAAAGCTATTTTTGTAGAGTTAAAAACTAAGTCCTTGAAAATAAACAAAGAAAAGCGTAAAATACCTAATATTCAATGAGACAAATTTTAAAGGACTACGAGGATATTTAAAAAAATGATACACAGAAAATAAGGCAAAAATACTGGCAACCATTACAGAGAAAACTTGGAAATATTTTTCAAATATTTTACGCGAACGAATCTACATCTTCATCAACTCAATTCCTCGCAAGCCGCCACAAGGGCGTGTGGCGGGGGGTGTCAGGGCACCACCCGTAATTAAGAAAAAAAAGCATGCAAAACCCACAAATTTATACAATCCACAAACAAAACAAACATGGTATACAATCATGCATAAATGCATGCTCTTCCACTAACCTTATGTGTTTTGTTATAATAACCCATTCTTTCCGAATGACCTCATTCGTGTTTTGTTCATCTGTTTTTAAGTTTCCCTTTCAGTCCCTCGTCCCTCTCCGCGGGGGAAATTCCTGCTACCTGCAATGTTGGGTCGCATTCCCTGCCTTTTACAGACTCTTTGGGGGGTAGAGTGTTTTGTGGTGCATTTTCATGTGGTAGTGATGTTTCAATTTCTTGCTTGTTGTGTCCTGGCTTCCGTGTTGTAGGATGGCTTTCGTGATGCATCATGGGGTGCAGTTTTTAGTTGTTTTGCGGTATATGTGTTTGCATGAGTATTGGATGAAGGGATTTTTGCATGAGTGTGTGCGCTGCTGTGGTTGAAATTTTCCGTGTTGTTTTTTTGCATGTGGTATTTTTCCTTTTTACGGTTGGTGACCTAACACCCCCCGCCACACGCCCTTGCGGCGGCTCGCGGGGTATTATGTAGATGTAGATATAGATGCAAAAACTCTCACAACCAACACACATGCAAACCCACAAACTAGCCTACACACGCGGCCACAAATATACCTGAATATACCTGATGTCTTTGCAATTTTTCCTTTCGTTCCGACTGTAGATTAAATGTTTTTAATATTTCTAAAGTGCCCTTGGTTTTTTTTCTATTATGACTCGTGATTGTTAGGGGAAAGAATGAGTATTTGTATCTATTTGTACTGGAATCTATCTCCCTTGTATTATCTTTGTGTTCTGATCTACCTAAGTAGTGTGGGGCCATTATGATTCCTTTAGTGTCCTCTTTAAACTCGTTCGTTCTGAACCTTTCTAATAGTCTAAGTCTCGCTTATTCTCTGCGTACTTCAAGTGGCTCCCAGCCTAGATCCCCAAAGGGACCTGTCACACTTGTGTTCTTTATAACAATTTTTGACGAATCTGGCATATATTCTCTAGACTTTAATTAATTCTTTTTGACAAATTTTCTCCCAAGGATCCCAAATACTTGCGGCATATTTCAAATGATATGTATCTAGGGTGAAATAATACCTCTCTTTAACTTTCTCATTACATACCCCCACCACCCGTTTAATAAAGCCAAGTTTCTTTCAAGGAGATCCGCATATTGTCCGCATCCTGCATAGACCTGTCACCTGAAAATGAAGACGTTCATCTCATTCAAACTTAAATTCGACAGTGAGGAACTTGGATGATACAACGGGGATGTCTTGAGGAAAATCCAAAGTCATTCTGGCCCTATGTTAGGGAAATACAGGGTAAACATCCCTGCAACTGTAAATTCTTCGAAGAAAGAAAACGGAGAAATCATTATAGACAGCGTGAAAAAGGCTAACATTTTAAACAAGTTTGCCAGAGCATCTACAATAAATAAATAATAGTGGAGTAAGACGAAAAGTATCATACGCACAGCTCTACACTCTTTTAAATCTACAATGCTATGCGAATATGTTGACGGAAATACTATAGGTCTATATAGGTCAGACTGGCAGAAACATCCTAAAATGAACTCCAGAGGACTTCAATTGTATTAAATATTCTGGCTCAACTTCCCTCTTCGTCAAGCATTTAAAAGAGCACAGCCCCAGCGTAGAATTTGTACCAGAAGTGTTCCGCAGTGTGTCCAAAGGCCTCAAACGGGATGCCCTCGAAAAGATGGAAATTCATGGGCCCCAACTCAAGTGTAAGACTCTCCAACGAAAAATATCTCCCCACCCCTCCCCATCACTCTCTGCACATTCCAATCCGATAACTCTGGCCACACCCTCCACCCCTTCCTTCCCCTCCATCACCCCTCCTCCGCAATCTCAGTAGTATCCCATCACCCTTCCTTTGACCGCAACCCCCTTCCCCACATTTTACAGCCCCCTTGTTTGCTCTCATTTCCCCCCTCACCCACACGTCCCTCAGAATAGCTACAGTTGTACTGCCCATTGGCCAGTGGGTCCCATGAAACAACCAATTCAATTCGAGCTCCAACTTACTCTCACCCATCTCACTGGATGTGTGTGTATATATATATATATATATATATATACACGAGGGTCATCCGGAAAGTAGTACCCGTTCGTGCCGCATGAAGTGCTGACGACGCGAGTAGCCGCTGGACGAGGTCAGATAGCTTCAGTGGCTTGTCTGCCTTCTCTGAGCCAAGTTGCGTGACGCTAGCATTGCCTGTGTTGTTTCTGTGATTGTTTACAATGTTTAAAAAAATTGAGAACGCCGCCAGTTGTGAAGTGAGGGCAGTGATTAAATTCCTCAATGCAAGAAACGTTCGCCCATGTGATATTCATCGCCAATTAAAGGAGGTGTATGGAGACAATGTAATGGACGAGTCGTCTGTTCGGCGGTGGTGTCGCAACTTCAACATGGGGAGGGGGAACACACACGACGATGAGCGTTCGGAGAGACCGTCTGTCATTACAGACCAACTGGTGAGCTCAGTTGACGAATTCGTGAGGAACGATCGGCGCGTCACAATTGATGACATCTGTGAGCATTTTCCCAATGTTTCTCGAACAATTGTTCATGAAATTGTTAAACACCATCTGCATTATGCAAAAATTTGTGCAAGATGGGTCCCTCGCGTATCTCAATGAGCTGGCGGCGAAGGACTATGCAGCAGGAATACAGAAACTTGTCACACGTTATGACAAATGCCTTAATTTGCTTGGAGATTATGTTGAGAAGTAGTTTAAAGTATCGTCTTTCAAATAAAATTTTTTATGTTTGTTAATATTTACTTTTGTGTCTTTATTTCACGAACGGGTACTACTTTCCGGATGACCCTCGTATGTATATATATATATACAAATATATAAAAACACAGATGTAGATTTTTAGAGTATAGAGACACAAAGAAAGGACACTCACAATTTGTTATTTTACGTTTCGACAGCACGGCTGTCGTCTTCAGAATCATCCTCTGAAGACGACAGCCGTGCTGTCGAAACGTAAAATAACAAATTGTGAGTGTCCTTTCTTTGTGTCTCTATATTCTAAAAATCTACATCTGTGTTTTTATATATTTGTGTGTCGCCGAAGAGCGTTCCATTTCGAAGATATTATATATATATATATATATATATATATATATATATATATATATATATATATATATATATATATATATATATATATATATATATATATATACCGTAGCCGTAAACACAGATAACCCGAAGGTCGGTTTGGTAGGTGCTGGCAGAGTTCACCCAGTACTAAGCCCGACGGCGTGTGAAATTCACACATCTGGGAGGGGGGGGGCAGTTCCTTTCCCTTTGTCGGTTATTGTCTCCAGGAAGTTCTGGTACCCGAAAAATCACATAGTTTGGGTGGAGCTGCAGGTGCCCAGAGAGGCTTGCTCGGGAATCGAACACGGGCCCTCCGGTCAGTAGTCCAACGCTCTACCCCCTGGACTACCACGACCACCTAAATATATATATATATATATATATATATATATATATATATATATATATATATATATAAATCTATCTGATTATAATTTTCTTAATCTTATTCCATACACCATTTTTGAATGCTTTTAATTCATTCTTTCCTTTTTGGCGATCCGCATTGTTCGCTATTTCCTTGCAGATTACAGTACCGTCCGCCAAATGTGTTATGTTGATTTTTATTTGACGCCAATATCATACAAGTGAATAGTAAAGAGAAAAGGATCTCTGTCGCTAGTCTGAGACGGACGTCGGATGCCGCTTGTGCATAATGGGATCTTGGCCATCAATTCGTTTGCTTGCAGTAAGGAAATCCTGAATCCAGTTCATTACGGTGTCTTTCATTCCCCACCCCCGCAGCCTTTGCATCCACTTAGCATGTGGTGCTTCGTCAAAGGTCTCCTGAAACTCCGAGAATATTACATCTGCTTCTTCATTCCCTCCCCCCGATTGCAGGGCATCATGTATACAAAACCCCAACCGCGTCACACCTGATGTCTAGGTCAGAATAAGTTTTGTCCGCTTGGAATGCGGATGTGTCGAGGAGTGATGTTTATTAGGAGAGAGAGTTGAATGAATTCGGTCGGTAACTAATCTTGCCTTGCTGATTTCCACTTTTCAAGGTAGCTGCTATACTTTTTCTTTTAACGGTCAGGACAGTTTGTTAGAAGACCGCTATTGCAATTGCTTCAGCGAGCGAAATTTCCCTCAAAATAAAATAAAAATCTGGCAATGTACCAATTAATAAAATATCTATTCACTAATTAGCAAAGTATACACACGCATATAATTTAAAATTCTTTTGAGGTTATTTTATCAAGTTAGGAACGTAAATGTTTGATTTGTTTGGAACCATATAGTAATAACTCTAATTCCTTGTAAAAATTGGGAAAACAATTTGTGATCAGACCATCTACAGTTTTTTGTTCCAGGGAAAAAATGAGGTTTACATTATTGAGATAAGTAAATCGTCTATGTTGCAATGGTAACATTTCTTCTCACCTTGGACAAGCAAATGAACAATTTTCTAATCTTTTGAACTAGGAAAATTTTTGTCGTGTGGAAAACGCCATTATCAATGAAATGTTTTAAAACAGTGAAAATTAAGGAATAGCAATAGGAACGACTAATAATGGCGCCATAGCTAGCGGCTTAGAGAATGCCTCAACTGCGCTTGAAGAATAGTTTTCGGTTGGCAAGCACCATTAATTAAAAATAGCAATTTTCCACAAAAATAAAATTTAATGCGACCGGTTTCAATGTTACTACATCATCATCAGGTGATAGTTAAACCTCAGAGTCCAGTATATATATGATTAAAGGCAAGTAAGGGGAGGGTGGAGGAAAAGAGGGGAAGAGGGGGGAAGGTGGAAGGCAGAATGGGTGACTATGTGAGTGGGGTGGGGGGAAGAGGGTTGGGGAAGACAAGGTGCAAAGACCCTAGGAGTCCGGAGAGCGCGTCGTGGCCGAATGGAGGGGGGTGTCTCGTTGAGGGTGTCCCACGGTGCGCCGCAAAGCTCTTCGGGCCGCGGGGGAAGAGGACGGGATCGGGGGTTTTTCCCTATGGTCGTGGTCTGGGAACAAGGTATCAATACACAAATAAGCACTGAGTTGAAGGGTAAAGATTGGGATCACTGTATAGTTTTAAGGGGGCGCCCTAGCGAGGTTTTAGGGAAAGGGTGTAGGAGGGAATGTTATCACTAGCACATGCCGAATAGGGGGGGGGGTTGGATTGTCCCGCAGCGGTGAACCTTCCCTCCTCGTCCGTGAGGAAAGGGGTGGGGACTCGGGGTTTCCCACTTGTCCGGGAAAGCATGGTCTCCGTCTGCAGAGGGGGGGGGAAAGGAAGGAAATATCCAATGAGAAGGGGCAAGGGATCACTGGTCACATGTACGTCTTGGGAAGGTGATGGAGAGGAGGGGGGAGGGTGAAGATAAAAATTGGACTTCCCCCCCCCTATTCGGCATGTGCTAGTGATAACATTCCCTCCTACACCCTTTCCCTAAAACCTCGCTAGGGCGCCCCCTTAAAACTATACAGTGATCCCAATCTTTACCATTCAACTCAGTGCTTATTTGTGTATTGATACCTTGTTCCCAGACCACGACCATAGGGAAAAACCCCCGATCCCGTCCTCTTCCCCCGCGGCCCGAAGAGCTTTGCGGCGCACCGTGGGACACCCTCAACGAGACACCCCCCTCCATTCGGCCACGACGCGCTCTCCGGACTCCTAGGGTCTTTGCACCTTGTCTTCCCCAACCCTCTTCCCCCCACCCCACTCACATAGTCACCCATTCTGCCTTCCACCTTCCCCCCTCTTCCCCTCTTTTCCTCCACCCTCCCCTTACTTGCCTTTAATCATATATATACTGGACTCTGAGGTTTAACTATCACCTGATGATGATGTAGTAACATTGAAACCGGTCGCATTAAATTTTATTTTTGTGGAAAATTGCTATTTTTAATTAATCATGATATTCCACCATATCACGCCTGAAACGTCTCTTTTTATTGGCAAGCACCATGATAAATAACACTAAGCGCTTAGCAAGCTGCAAAATAACTGAATATACATGAGTAAGTGTACTGCATTTTCTTCTTCACAGCTGAAATGTCAGTAAATCAAGTAATAAACAACCTAATTGCGTGAAGCAATCCGCCGCAAACACCCGGATTTGTGGAAGAAAAAAATTGGCTTTTGCACCATTACAACGCCCCAGCTCACACATAGTTGCTTGCGTGCAAATTTTTGGCCAAAAACACCACACTAATATTGCCGCAGCCACCGTATTCCCCAGATCTGGCCCCCAGTAACTTCTTGCCCCCGAAACTGAAGAGGCCCATGAAAGGACCACGCTGCGCTACGATTGACGGGATCAATTACTGCATCGAAGGGGGAGCTGAACAAGATGACAATAAATGATTTTTTGAAGTGCTTCGAGGATTGGGAAAAACGTTGGCAAAAGTGTATAATATCTAATGGGTATTAATTTGAATGGGACAAAATAGATACTCATGAATAAATAAATAATATTTGAAAAAACACAATAGTCGCGATACTCTTTGAACAGACCTCGTAAAGTTCATTATTACGAAATTGTGATATGAATCCGCATTTTCTTCTGGGGAACTGTTTGAATTGATCACGCTGTTCATAAATCTGTGCCCAACCGTAGTATGTCTGATATCTTTCTGAACCCACTGGGCATTGTTCCCATAAGCGCATTTTGTGGGGTCTGAGCCAAGTGCGCCTTCCGATTAACCCCCTGTCAACTACAAAACTATCGATTTCCCCTGCGTTGTCTCGTCCCTAAACCGTGGTCCCTCGCCTAAACGCTTTCTCTTCCTTTGCCTTCTATTGCGGCTCGAGCACAATCAAAAGTTTTCCTCCCGACTCGACCCCTTCCCTTCATCGACCTCTTCCTTCCAGCGAGAGTCTGACGGTGGCATGTATACCTGAACAATATGTTCGTTAGTTCCGCTTTGACTTCTACCAATAATATTCTCATCTGTCGCTTGCTCTATGTTTACCACTCTTCTTCTTACCTTTTTGTTAAGGACTATTGCCACCCGTAGTTGGCTCACCACCCCTGCGAGAGCTCTTCCGGCCCCACCCTCCTTCCCCCCTGGTGCCCTCGGCAATGAGGAGGCCGCGGGCGTTCCCCGGCGCCCGCCCACTCGCCGACGGAGGGGCCGGGGAGCGCGTAACAGTTGGCCCATCACCACTGCCGATCATGAATATGCATGCCACTCTCCCGGAGGTCTTGTTGCTCCTCCGGCCAGGGGATTGGGAGGCCCTCTCTCCCTCCCCCGGCCCCCCGAAGGGATCTCACCTTACCCCCACCCTCAGATCATCCTCTCCGGGCCAACCGGCTGAAAGTCACTGTTTTTTTTAGTCGGGGATGGTGAAGTGTTTTAAAAGTTCGTATTTTGAAATAACGAATTGATAGGATGTAGATTGAGTTGCCCACGAGACGTGGTCTCGCTGTAGTCCATGACTGGCCCACCCGGCAGCTTACGGGGCTTCTTACTTTCGATTTCTGCATTACCAGTCTCGGTATGGTGGATGCCTGTTGGATAAATGGTTGTGTTTCATATTTATTCCCTCCATTTGCGTTTACCAAAGAACTATTATTCCATCGGGGGAAACTAACGCTTGTTTTAAATGGAGTCTTCTGCCAGGGTGTACATAAAATTGCACGAAATTTGAAGTTTTTAGTGAATATTTTTTTTCCCTTTTCCATTCTTCTCCCTTATCACTTACCCATTCCACCTTGTCCCTCCCACCCCCCACCCCCTGCCACACACCTTTTTGGTGAATCGCGGTGTATTTATGTAGATGCAGATGCACTATTTCTTCAACTCTACAAATGTGTGAGGGGCTTTGCTTTGGGCACTTATATTTTTTTCTACACACGTTCTGAGAGATATAGTTTAGCATGTAGCCTTTTTAATTCTTCCTTTACATGTCTTCAAAGGAAATAACACTTAGACGCTTCCTTTTTCATTTTCCTATGTATTTCCAAAATATTTTCCTTTCAATTTCCTAAACAGTTAACTTCATTTCTTTTAACATTTTCAAGTATTTTCATATTCTTATATCCAATGTACATGCCTTTTTGGTGGATTGCGAGGTAAATATGTAGCTCTACGAGGCATATTCATAAATTAAGGGCCGTTTACCTATATTTAAATATTGGCGCTTCAGAACACAATTTTACTCCTGCAGCGCCATCTCATTGAGAAGCTACAGCAGCATTTGTTTTGTTTCAGAGGTCGTTTGCTTGTCCGTGCATGCAAACAGCAATGTCCGCGACAATCGTTCATCCCGCCAGCTGTGAAGTTCGTTCTGTCATACGATTCTTACATGCATAAGGATTGTCGGCTGCTGAAATTCATCGGGATTTATGCCTAGTTTGTGGACCTACAGTTATGAGTGAAGGAAAGGTTAGACAATGGTGCCGTGATTTTAAAAATGGACGAACAAATGTCCATGACGAAGAGCGAAGTGGCAGACCCAGTATTCTGACCAATGCAATTGTTTCGCAAGTGGAACAAAAACTGCAATGCGATTGATGATTAATGGCCTGGCTGAACAATTTCCTCAACTTGGACGTACTACTGTCTACAATATTGTCACGGAAAACCTCGGATACCACAAATTGTGTGCAAGGCGGGTCCCGAAAATGCTCACCGACCATCACAAAGAGCAAAGAATGTCCACTGGACGAGAGTTTTTGGGCCCCCCAACCCCACCGTACAGTCCTGACCTTGCACCAAGCGACTACTTCCTCTTCTTGCACTTGACACCAGTGTCTCGGTGGACAACGTTTCGAAACCAAAGAGGAACTCAAGAACGGCGTTGTCAATTGGTTCAAATCTCAGGCGGCGAACTTCTATGCAGAGGGGTTAAAGAAGCTGTTGCTGCGGTACGAAAAATGCTTAGAAGTGAACGGCGATTATGTAGAGAAGTGAAGTAGGTTTGCAGCGAAATAAAAGTGGCATTAAAATGTGTTCCATGTGAGTATATTTTTTCCTGTGACCAAACGGCCATTATTTTACGAGCATGCCTCGTAGATGTCCGGTCCAGAGGTGATGCGGCGGGTGGAGAGGGTGGTGCGGAGAGGGTGCCTTGGGGGTCGAAGGGCGGGGTCACGCGCCGGGTGCCTTTCTGGTGCCGTCGGTGTGCACACCCGCTGTTCAGCTAATGTGTAGGGGACGAGGTGATGAGGTAGCTGAGAGGAGAGGGGGACTCTCCGTCCGACTGCCGCATTGAAAGGACGTGCCTCGCCGATCTTTTGGGGAACCAGCCCGCCCATCTGACTTTCCCCCACCCCCCCAATAGCCTACTTACCGTGTCTAACTGCTTCATGTATTGCACCCACAGTGATAACTCTTCTATATTTTATTCTTTAAGAGTGTTTCGTGCATTAGTGTCCACATAATCTCGAGTGTGAAATCTGAACTGTTCGAATTAGAAGACAGTCCACTTCGTGTGCTATGGGCTTAAGTGTGTGGATCATGTCAGTTTCTTTTTGAGGGTCATGTAGATTGTTATAATTTTTTTATAAAAAAGCACAATTTTTATTTTTTCACCAGTTCACTAGCTTAGAAATGTCACTCATACGAGTATTTCCATTCGGTAGAGTAGGAAAGCTATAGGTGTCGATTTCTTTATTCTGAGGAGTTTGAAGTCTTAGAATTGTAAGTCAGCGTTTACTCTCTTGGGTAAAAACATAAGTTAGGATAGTTTTGTATGACAGCCAACTTTGAAACACTTAGGCCGTTTATACCTTGACAAATTTCAAAGAAATGAAATGCACATTAGCGGATAACTCCATTAAAAGTTACTGCTGCGGCATCTCGCGCAGTTTCTTTGGAATTTGTCAAGGCATAAACAGCCTGAGGGTTTCAAAGTTGGCTTGAACCTCGTGGACTGTGGCGCGACGACGAATGCCTGTGACATTGCATGTACGGCATTTCGTCACAACATCTTGCTGCTTTAAAGCCCCCAAAAGCCTTCGATGGCTTAACTGGCTGAAGCACTCGACCGAAAATTGAGGGATCCGGGTTCGAATCCCGGTCAAGGCGAGTGATTTTTACACGCTGAAATTGTTGCGATGGAGTAGCTCCGTTGTTAGAACCCGTCAGTGAACACACAATTCCTTTCTGCCCGTCTTTGCGAAGCCTATATGATAAGGCTTGCTGATTCCTTAAAGGCGGAGTGTTTACGTTCAGCTGGTTGGTTGATCCTAAAATCCAGCATTATCAGGAACTGTTGACAGGTGTTGAGGAAGAACGCCGCTCCAAGCCTCGTTCCCTTGCCTTGAAGAATCTCTCACGGCGATACGCTCCAATTTAAAAATTCACCCATGTTTTCTTTTGCGTTCATGATATCAATTCTTTTCTCATAGAAAACACTTTGTTTGCCTACAATCTACTTTCACTAATTAGTCCCACTGCTTTCTCCAAAACACTGCCCAAATACAGGGTCGTCCGGAAAATAAGTGTACTGACTCCTGGGCTGTGCGCGCCGCTCCAGGCGCGCCCAGCACCGCTCTGACGGGCTGCGATTGGAGGGGGGTATGTTGGCAAGCGACATTGAAAAAGGCAGTCGGCTCTGAGCTGTGGTGTAGTGAGGAGCTCTGTTAACGCGAACCTCCAAGCTCGACCCACGTCACGGAACGCGATGCCGAAGTTTTTGGAGCAGCGTTATTCCATCAAATTTGCGGTCAAGCTTGGGAAATCGTCTACCGAAACTGTCGGTATGATTAACCAGGCTTACGGGGAGTCAGCCACGCCGCTGGAACAAGTGTATCGACTCAAAAGGGTCGTATTTTGAGGAATATTAGCTTAAGATATGTAAAAGTGTAATAAATTTTTTTTCCTGAGCTCAGTACACTTATTTTCCGGACGAACCCTGTATGTAAACTGCTCCTCCTGTCCTTTAAATCACTAATGATGGAATCAAAATTATTTTTTTATGGAAAATTTTTTATGGAAAAAAATTATTTTTTACTCAGCCGTCCTATCGTCTAAAAATCTAATTACTTTGGTTTCCTTTCGATAAATTTTCATCCAGTTATTCATTCTCGAACTCTAACCTCTAAAGCGCTTATAGAAAGAAAGAAAACACAGCAATTCCACATTTACACTTTATTCAGACGACCATGGTTTCACCACTGCGTGGCATCTTCAGGTACACCTAACGGCTAAAACAGTCTCTTATCTAAAGCGCTTGTTGATAACTTCAATTTCGTTGATTAAAAAAACACTCAATTGACTGAATCGCCTCTCACCAATTTTCTTTCAAAGGTCAAGCTCTCCCCATGCCACACCATAAAAAGACAGCCAGAATTTTACAGGAATGTATTGTAGCTAAAAATTAAGAAACATTTAATTTTTGATGGTGCATGCATAGTCTGTAATCACCATTGCATTCACACCACAGACGTAAGTAATATTGGGCGGTAGCCATCTACGAGAAGGATTTTAGACTGAGGGAGACACCGTTTTTATAGAAAAAAACCGCATGCAAAAGCCACAAATGTATAAAGTCCACAAACAAAAAATGGTATACATTGAAGCAAAAATACTTACAACCCACACACATGCAAACATACGCACTACCAAATAACACACATGCACCTACAAATAAATATATCTGATGTCATTGTAGTGTTTAATTTTGTTCCTATTTGTAATTTAAATGTTTTTAGCATTTCTAAAGTGACTTCGGTTTCGTACTATTGAGATTCCTGATTGTTCGGGGAAAGAATTCGTATTTATATCTATCTGTACTGGACTCCGCTAATTTATCTTTGAGGTCTGATCTATCTAAGTAATGTGGGGCCGTAGTAATTCCTTTGGTGTCGTCGTTAAACTCGTTTGTTCTGAACCTATCTAAAAGTCTAAGTCTCGCTTCTTCTCTTCGTATCTCAAATTAGCTCTCAACCTAAATCCCCTAAGAGACCTGTCGCAATTGTGTTTTTGTTATTGCACTTTTTAACGAATATAGCGGATTTTCTCTTGACTTCATGAAATACTTTTTGCCAAATTTTCTCCCAAGGATCCTAAATACCTGCGTCATATTCCAAATGAGGTCTAACAAGAGCAAAATAACACTTCTCTCTAACTTTCTCATCAAATTTACCCACCACCCGTTAAATGAAGATGAGTTTCTTTAAAGCAGATCCCCATATTCTCCTAACATGTGCTGCCCATGAAAGGCATGGTGTAAGAACTATCCCCAAATAATTAACTTGTATGGCCATCGTTAGCACTGAACCCTCTACTTCGTATTTTATGTCCTCTTCGCCACTTCCTTAGTTCCCACATTGCAAAACTGCATATTTGTCCATATTAAGCATTAATCCCCATTCTTTGAACCAATCCGAAATTGTGTATGTCTCTAGAGAGTAGCTCGCGATCCTTTTGTCTCCTTATTTCCCTGTATACCACCGTGTCTTCAGAAAATAAACTGAGATTGCTACTAACGTGTACGCTTAAGTCATTAATGTATATTAAGTACAGAAGAGGCTCTATTACACTTCCTTGGGGGACGCTCGAAGTTACATCTCTATCCGTTGAGCACAATCCATCGATGACTACTATTTGTTTGCGATTTGACAAGAAGTCTCTTATCCAATTTATTATTTTCTAATTGATACCTTAGCATTTTAGTTTGTGCAGCAATTTATTGTGCGGGACTTAATCGAAGGCGTTTTTGAAATCTAGGAATACTGCATCGACATGTGTGCTTTTTTCTCGCAATCTAAGTATATCGTAAATGAAAAGACCTAATTGTGATTCTCAAGATCTGCTCTTCCTAAATCCGTGCTGGTTGTAGATTAGTATTTTCCTACAATCAACAAATCTCATAATTTTACTGATAATAATGTGTTCTAATAAATTACAAGAGATTGATGTTGAGGCAAAGGGTCGGTTTGTGGTTGGTTTATCCCGATCGCCACTTTCAAAGAAGGGCTAGCATCCAGTCGCGAGGTACTGAGCCTTCTTCTATCGATTTTAGAAAAACAATTTGTAAAAACGGGGCAATGTCTTCAGCTAATTCCTTTGATATTCTTGCAGGTATTCCTCCGGACCAGGTTCTATTTTTACTTTGATACTACGGAGCAGATGTTCTATTCCCTTCTTGGTCAGTGTTACAGGTATATTGCTCATATGTTCCTCGGGTAGGTGTGGAAGATCGTTTGGTTCGTTTGTGTCTTTATTGCTGACTCTCTGGAAAAACTCGTTTGAAATATTTGCCTTTTTCACGCTGTCTGTGAGAATTTCTCTGTTTTCCGTCCTCAAAGAATTTACAGTTGGAAGTTTGCCCTGTATTTCCCCAATCATAGAACGAGAATGACTTAGTATTTTCGTCAACATATTCGTATAGCACTGTAGATTTAAAAGAGTGTAGAGCTGTGCGAATGATACTTTTCGTCTTACTATGCTATTTCGTCTTAAGCGCAGTCAGCCCGAGACACAATTTTTTCGCTAAATTTCAAATTTATGACGCTACAACCCCGGTGCATGAGGCCGCATCTTCCCTCGGCGACACAACTTCGGTCGTCGCCGGGATTCGAACTCGAGTGGAGTTCGGCTTTCGAGTTTGGATAAGGAAGGCCCTCAATTTGGCTCCTGCTGTCCGTGGCGTGGCCCCTGGGAGTCCCCGACAACCGTGCAAAGGACACGTCAAGTTGCTCGGTATTATTTCCATGCGAGCAATTGTCGTTCTATTTTAAGAAGCAATCCATATCTGAGATGAATGCCTTGATCCCTCAGTTGTTAATCCTTTACCGATGAGTTCATTGAGGTCAACTTCGGCCGCAATCGGACACCTCACGCAGCCCCGAGGGTTCCGCAGTCGGTGAAGAGTGTGGGGGGTGTCCGGCCACCTCGAGGACTTCGTTGCGTGTTTATCTCCGGCTGTAAAATATTGCTCGGCTGTCCAGAATCTTCGAGAGCGGAAGTTAAGAAGGAAATCTGGAGCGAGCGAGCTGATCGGTCGCGTGCTGCGGGACGCTCCCACGAAATGGCCGTCGGTGGAAGCAAGTGAAGGGGTGTGCGTGACGCCGCTACCGGCGGTGGTGATGCCTAGGGAATAAATGCAAATGACTCCACGCGCGCGCGTCCCCCCTCTGACGCGATCGACTCGACGCTGCGCGCGGGCTCTGTGTGTTGGTGGGTGGGCTCGGGAAGGGGACGGTTCTTGAGGAAGGGGGGCGCTCTTCGCTGAGGTCTTCCCCTAGGACTCTCCGGAGACTTCGGAGGGCCTCTTCTCCGGTGCCCTTCCCCCCCCCCACCATCTTCGCCCCACTTGCGTTGGGAGTGGCGGCGGTCTTTTGTAGTTTTGAAGGCTGAAAGAGGTGGTGACTCCGCCCATCCCGTGATGAGGGCAGCCATAAATGTGATGGCACCACGGCAACTCTTCGAGTGATTGAGAATTAGTGTCCGCTGACCGTCGTTATGTTGCTGAGTGAGAAAATGTTATGGAGGTCCCAAAGAAGTGTTTCGAGAAGTAAATCGATGGAAATATACAGGGCAAATCATCTAAAAGCAATATTGAATAGTTATTAATAAACAAAATTCACAGCACTGACTCTTACTTTCTTTGCGGCTCTCTCTTAAATTAACTATAGAAATATTTCAGAAAGCCTAGCTTGGCGACCTTAGATCAATTGGAATATCATGCTAATTTTTTTTTAATATTTTCAAGTTTTCTTCATTCTCTCTTTGCGCCCTGAACATGAAAGGAATGCTATAGTCCTTGTTCTCCACATAACGCCACTAACTTCGCTATTGAAGCGGACTGAAAGAGGTGCATATCAAATATATATATATATATATATATATATATATATATATATATATATATATATATATATATATATATATATATATATATATATATATATATATATATATATATATATATATGTATATATATACATATATATATATATATATACATATATATATATATATATATATATATATATATATATATATATATATATATGTATATATTCCGTTCTGAATGTGAACCGCGCAATTTTATTCTAACCTGAAACAAATTCAAAATCTTAGAGAAGCACCATTTAGGGATACTTATTTCATAACAATTAGCCCACTTGAAAAAAACTGTTTCGAAAATTATTCAGTGCATAGACACCTTCTTAAGTAACCTTTGTAAAGACCGAAAATATGAACTTCAATATTTCGCCAATTAGTTTTTTACACATTAATATTATTAAAATTTAAATAATAATTTTTTGGTTTCTCCTGGCTTTGATAAGTTTAAGAGATGGCTCGTTACCTAAGGAGCACTTGGAAAACGAGTCCACCCAATCTTACATTATCGTGAGATATTGAAAGAACTTGGCTGATGATGGAAATTTTCTAATTGACCGGTACATTTTCATTCGAAATGACAGCAAAGTATTCCGGAGCCCAACCTCTTTTGGCGTGGGTCAAAGTCATTCCGTCTTTTCTGTTCGTAGCTCTCAACAACCTGAGGACTGAATCAGGCGGAGAGAGCTTTCTTTCCTTCCAATAAGTCTTAAAATATCTTCAGTGCCAAACAAACACGCGCGAATTTTTTAATTCCCCTCAACGCATTGTCAAGTACCGAGGTAGTTTATGGGAAGGATGGATGTAACTCTGCAAAAAAAAAGAACATTTGAACCTCTCGTTGAATCCGCAAGTATAATAATTACAGCGATTACACAAAAAGGAATTTATTTTTCAATGAGTTCAGAGAAATAACGTTATGATTAAAGAGACTTCTTGTTACTCCTGGGTTTTGTTATGACGCACTTGAGTTACAACTATTATTCTGGGAAGTTTAAATTAACCATGTTTCTAGATTTCTTGTTCTGAACTACTGCAAATATATTGTTAGCGGTTCTTGAGCCAAAATTTAGTCAATTGTGTGTGTTTTCCATTTGAGAAGCAAACACTTCTAGACTGCCCAGACCAAGTTCCACACGTTGTACGGTTCCCAACGGCCTCGCAGTTCTGTCCAATTGAGGCGTAAAAAGCAATATCCGAAATAAGAACACCAACTGGTATCAGATTGGTTTCGTGCGTTCCAATCCAAAATCAATTGAAAACCAGGTTTGACTCTAAACGTGTCATATATTGCCGATGTTCCTTTGGACGTCAGATCTCATCATACATGGATAAGATCGGACAAGTTCACTTGATGCATGGCTGGGTACGCTGTGCACCATCTTGGCCGTGCCAAGGGGATGATGCGGGTGCGGCGCGGAGGCACCAATCCCGCTCTTTGGGTCGCTGAGAGGTACTCCATGAGGGGGCGGCGGATGAACGAACGAATGGCGCCACTGGAGGCCCTCGAGCCAATCGATCACTTGGATGGATGGGAAACGGGTCGTGTCCCAGCGCCGAAGCTGCTTTCATCAAATAATGGGAAGATCCCTCTAAATGGAACGACCTCGTAAGCACGGGCATTCGATGACACTTCAAAGGGCAGCGGTGATGCTCCGGGGTGGACGGGGAGAACGCGGGAGTCCATGGAATCCTTGGGGGCCTTCGCGAGGCCACTCTGCGAATCGATCTCCTCCGCGGGTGGAGGCCGAGGGCTCACTCGGAAGGCGGCGGAGGACCGACTCCCAGCCGCCTCACCGGGCGGGATGCCCGCGGTGACCCCCCGCCTCCGATTCCATCCTTGGCCCTATCCGCCCCCTCGGTCACCGTAGTGGGTTTCCCCATGTCCTTGCGATGCCAACAGCGGGGTTTCCGGAGTACGGGGCAGGGCGCTCCTCGCGGGGGGACAGGTGATATGGGGATATCCCCCGCGGACCCTCCACCTCCCGTCCTCAGTGGCAACCCTCCGCTTATTCGCGGGGGGACAGTTCTCGACACCCCCCCCCGATCGATTGACACTCGTGCGTGTGGTGTGTGCGAGGCTGATTCCGTGCCAAATCAGATGCCCCCCATCCCAGGGGTCTCCCTCTCCACCGAGGGATTGATTATCTCATCTCCCTCTCTCTCTCTCTGCCGAAAGACGAGGCGATGCGTGGTGCTCGTGGGAGCCACTGTTCCTTGCCGGCCGGTCAGTTGAGGGCCACGATCGAATGCGCCGCGGCCCCCAGCGGGGTACGAGGGGTGAGCGCCCATTCCTAATCACTCTCCGCCCACGCGAACCATTCAGGCCCCCGACCCCTGTACTAGGCCAGCGCGAACTCCCTGGCGAAACCATGACTCCCTTATTTGGGAGAGGAACTCGCTGGCTCTCATGCCGCGCACACTGGATTTTGATGTGGGACAGTGAGGAAGAACCCCAATATCCGGGGGGGGGGGGGTGATCTCTGAAGCTGATTCACGCGCCATCATCACTGCCAATGTGTTTGCATCGTGTTGGAAATGGTCGCGAGGACGGAAGGACCGGCCGGAGGGTACGGTGGAGTCCCCTCTTCCGCGGGCTCGAGTCAGGGGTGGGCTGGAGCGATTGCAGCGAGCGAGGGTGGGCCACTCCGTGGTGTCCACGCGAAATCTCCAACCACCGATATTCATATTGAAATGTAATGAAATAATTGACTTTGTAATTCCACACACTTTATTTAAAAAACACACGACCCAGGTTTCGACGTTGAACGTCATCATCAGGTGGTCCTCATAGAAGCACGCTGGCTATATATACCTTCTGATCATAGGAGGGGGGGGTTGGTCAGAGAGGGAGGTCGGAGGTGTAGCACAAAGTATATTGGACAAACAGGACGGAAATTTAAAGAAAGGATTAAAGAACACCAAACATGTGTAAAAAATAAGAACATAACATCCCTCTTTGCAAAACACCTCATCGAAAGTGATCACAAAAGTGACTTTGTGACAAAAATTATTCATTTTGAAGAAAAAGGTCAAAGGCTCGATGCTTTGGAGCAGTTAGAAATTTTGAAATGTGTCCGTTGGAAAGATGATCTTGCCAACGAAATTTTGTATCCCTCCCACTCCCCACTCCTAGACCTACCACTCTTCTAAATCAAAAATGTAATTCTCTTTTCTTCCCAGCTACATTGTAACCTTTTTTACCCCTCCGACCTCCCTCTCTGACCAACCCCCCCCTCCTATGATCAGAAGGTATATATAGCCAGCGTGCTTCTATGAGGACCACCTGATGATGACGTTCAACGTCGAAACCTGGGTCGTGTGTTTTTTAAATAAAGTGTGTGGAATTACAAAGTCAATTATTTCATTACATTTCAATATGTTATGCAAATTCCACAAAGTTACGCCTGAGACAACAAATTTCACCGATATTCAGATGTGCATGGAACGTGGTAGTAAACCTGAAAAAAATTTACTTCACTTATAACTTACATCTGTCGTTATACCTCAATGTATATATATGTATATATACACGTATATGTATACACACTACACTCACACATATACATACTATATATATACATATATATATGTATGTATATATACGTATATATATATATATATATATATATATATATATATATATATATATATATATATATAACTGATGCTTAATAGCAAGATTGAAGGGGTCAGAAGAAGAGGTAGACCAAGGAAGAGATGGCTACAGTATCTGTAGGATGATTTGAAGGCATTGGGAGTCACAAGATGGAAGGAAAAAGCAAGAACAAAACGTGATTGGATGCATATCATAGAGGAGGCCAAGGCGCACACCAGGCTGTAGAGCTGCAGATGATGAAGATGATTATATATATATATATATATATATATATATATATATATATATATATATATATATATATAAATATATATATATATGTATATATATATGTATATATATATGTGTATATATATGTATGTATATATATATATATGTATACATATATTCATATATATTCGTGTTTGAATGTGTGTGTGTGTATATATATTAACACACACACACATTCAAACACGAAATCCCGCCAAACGGCGAACATATACTCATTCACATGAAAATATATATAAGGATAAGGGGTAGGAACACGTATAAAGGACGAACACGGTATAGGTGGGGAAGGCGGAATCAGGAAAATCACAAGTTCAAAAATATTTCCTAGACCGGGACTTGAACTCCGGATGTTTCCACTTGCCGGGATATATACACACACATATATGAGAACTGCATGTTAAAGAACTTAGGCCAACAAGTTTGGGCATAGAAAAGGAACATAGAGGAACTGTAGAGGAAGAATGCTAAAGTCCAGGCGACGACTACACGACGATGAGATAGAAAGGGCATTAAGGGAGATGAAATCAAATAAGCCCGTGGGGGTTGACAACATTTCTGTGGAAATAAGAGGAAGTACTAGGTATGGTGGGCGAGGAGACGGGTTTGTTGGGAGAAATCCTAAGGAGCCAGGAAAAATGGATGAGGGGCGTTGATCGACAGAGGGATGTTGAAGACTGTAATAGAGGGGAGAATGTTAAGCAAACGAGGAATTGGCAGGAATAGGATAGGGATGCTGGACGGGATAAAGGGAGGCTGGAAGCACACAGATATGAAGAGGGACTTGATGTAGAGTAGTTTGCTGGATTGTGTTTTGTTAGGAGTCACAAAATATTTATTTGGTAGTTGTGTCCATCTACATTAACCGGCAGATTACTTATTAATAATACGGAAGGGATGAACGAGAGCGAGAATGAGGCGGGGTGAATGAAAGGAGGCGCGGGGAAATGTTTGGGAGGGTTGGGGTCGAGTTGGAAATGTTTGGGAGAGGAGGGAGAAGCACAAGAGCTCTCGATTTTAGTTTGAGCTGGGTGTCCGGGAATGAGGGGATTCTAAAATGGAGATACCATGTTTGTCATTTTTGAAAGGGTGTATTGTGGTGGGCGGTGTTCTTCGGGATTGGGAACTTCACAGACAGAGAATGATTTTTGCAGGAAGCGCGCTGGTTATTAATTCTAATGTGCAGATATGTACTACATTGATCAATGTATGTAGTAGACAGGGCGAGTTTGCGCTTCGGGAGTATTAAGAAGCAGTTGGGAGAGGGACGGGATTAGGGTCCTAAAATTGAACATGTTTTACTCCTTGGCTCATTGCAGGGTATGAGAGTGCCTTTGGAGCAGGCCGGGAATAACTGGAAGGGTGCACTTGAGGAAATCTGAGAGTTTATCTCGGCGTTTGATTTTAACAGAAGATCATTTGGGAAAAGGGGTTTGCTTGTGGAATTGTGGTTCTAGAGGGATAACAGATGTCATACCTGTATATGCATACAAATGAATAGTGTAACTGCTATCACCAAATGCTTTGTGGTTCCTCTTCATTGCTCTTGACTTTCTGCTGCCTCTTCTGCTGCTGAAGCCTCTGGAAACCTCGTCTTGATGGCGATGATACCACGAAACTGTTTGGTTCACTAATTTCTGGGTGGAATAAAGATGAATTCCGTCAATCGTGTATGATGCTTCTGAAGTGAGAGTGACCTCTATTTCAGGTTACGTTTTCTCTCGCGCCGATTTTATAGTGAAGACTGACGATGAGATAGAGAGAGGAGAGCAAGTGTCGCAGGCATGATCCGGGTGTCAACCAGGTATTGCTAACCAACTCTTCTACGTTCTCCAATTCAATTTCTAGAAAACTGATGGCGTTGTTGTTTGGATTCTTGAGGATATGCGCACCTGCAGCTCCACCCAAGCTATGTGATTTTTCGGGTACCAGGTCTACCTGGGAAACCATAACCGGCACAGGGAAAGGAACTGGCCCCCCTACCCTGATGGTTGAATTTCACACGCCGTCGGGCTTAGTACTGGGTGACCTCTACCATCACCTACCAAACCGACCTTCGGGTTGATTACTGTGTTTATGGTTTATGGCTCATTTTGGAGATATTTCTTCACCTAAAGTACTCCACACTCATTTTTCATGCAATTATTCATGGACTAATACATCAATTTAAGACGAGCAGGGACTCCATTTAATCTTTTCCTCATTAATTCCAATTCGAGAGGATGTAAATCAGAGTGTACCGTAAATTGAAGAGTATAGATTGAAAATGCGCGGTCCTTAGCTATCCTCATTCATTCATTCATTGTTTGCGTGGTACCATTCTCGTTGCATCGGATTTCGAAAATCATTCGCTCACTCTTGGCACGGCTCGCCTCGGAAGCCGTGGGCCAAGGCGCTTCGTTCTGATTGAGCCCTCCGCGGAAAACAGTTACCGTGGCCAGGTAGTAATCGGATCCACGGCCAGTTCCAGCACAGATTGTCAGTTCAGAAATTCATCAACTCACTCCTCCAAAAAATTTGGTGGCTTGGGTTATTATCAGAAACGTTCCATTTTACCGTGCTCTAACGTGTGCTCGATCTCTCTAATATTTTAATCGATTGCACTCGTTCACTCAGAATCATCAAGTCATGTAAAAACAGCGATCAATTCAGTACAGTGATATCTTAATGCTTGCTCGGCAATCGCCTCCCCTCGGCTATCGTCACAATACGGTCGCTGACGAGACAACGGTCATTGACTGACTTCTCAGGCGCGCGAAGCATCGTCTGTTCAGGGTGCCATAGACATTTCACTGCTACTTGTAATCCAATTCGGATATGATTTGAACAATTGGAGAAACGAATTTATTGAAGACCTCCGGCGACACAAGCCCTCAACTCTTGCGCGCCCTGATTTTCCCCGGCAGCGACAGTCCCACGCGGTCGGCATTGGCGATGGGCCTGCCCTCGCCCATTGGGAGGGGGTGGACCGGGAGCGATGGTCACCGGGCCGGCGGAATGGAGGGGCCACTTGGGATGACGGTGATGATGATGATGGCGCTCCCCCGGCCGCGCCCCCCTGTGGGTGGGCGCGGGCGGCGGGCGCGGCCCCCCGCCTCCTGCTTTCATGCATGCAGATCCTTCCGTCGGATCGTTAGCTCTGACGTCAGCGAAGGTTCATCGTGGGGCGGGGATGGAGGGGGGGGAGGGGCTGGAGAGCCGTGAAGTGGTTATCACGCATCACAGGGGGTCGCGGAGGGGGGGCATGAATCACGGCGACTCTCGGGGACACGCAAGCGGGAAAAAATGAGGCGTGGCGATGATAATGATGATTGCCCGGACAGATACAAGTCCATATTTTTATGAGCGATGGGGTGAGGGGGGCCGGCAGCTACGGCGCGACAAACACGAAGGGGTCCCCTCCCCCCCTTCCCCTTATCTTGCCTCCCCCGGGGTCACGCGGGGGCGAGGAATCCCCCGCACACTCCGGCGCGATCACGCGATCCCTCCTCCCCGTAGCCTTGTTGCTGCTCTCAGCCCCTCGCCGATTACCCACCTTTCCCCCCAGTCCCGACCCCCGGTTCCGACCATGGGTCCCGACCCCCGCGTTCCCCCCCGCACGGATAGCTGCCGGTCACGTGCCCAACATGGCGAGAATTTTCTTCTTTCGGCCGGAAGGAGGGAAGGGATCGCGTGCCGCACGAGAGATGGGCGCTTGGGCCGCCCCTGCGCACCCGGCCGGAGACCGCCACCGGGGGCTCCGAAGCACCATTCCCCCATTGCGACCCCCCGATCCTCTTCCCCCCCTGACCGCCGCCGACGAAGGTGCGGCGCGCGGATGCACCCTACGGCGTCCGAAGGCAATCGTCGCGATCCCCGACCGTCCCTTCGGAGGTGGAGGGGCGGTCGGGGGGGCTTTCCCCCCCTTGGGAAAGTGCCCGCGGCGGTGCTCCCCGCCTCACGCCCACCTCTGCCCTCCCGAAACCCCGGCCGAGTCGAGAGGGAGGCCGGGGTTCGACTCCCCATCCATGCGAACGATGGCGGCTGACTCCTGCCATCCAAGCTAATGGAATCCCAGGAAAGGCAACGGAGAAGATTATTGCTGCTATGCTCTCGGCTTATCGATGCAAATTGACATGAATGATTGGAATCTTAATATCAATAGTAGGAAGGCCGTGGGACGTAACAAGGAAAAATACTTTCACTTGATGAATCGTCAGGGGCATTGCCGCATCAGCGCTGTATTCGTATCGAGAGGGGTGTAATTTCGGCAATACTTTCAATTCGGTATAATTGATATAAGCATGAATTT
This sequence comes from Hetaerina americana, assembly GCF_022747635.1. Classification (NCBI taxonomy): domain Eukaryota; kingdom Metazoa; phylum Arthropoda; class Insecta; order Odonata; family Calopterygidae; genus Hetaerina; species Hetaerina americana. The sequence continues at coordinate 2,002,392 of NW_027286719.1, read as the reverse complement.
ATGTCATATTTCACTTTATGATTGAATGTTTATAATTTTAAGTCAGGTTGGAATGTTATTAAATGGTTGAAAAAGAGGGAGATACCCTTTTTACGAGAAAATGGGAAACTTCGACAAATTTCATTATCAAAAGCGAGTCTTCAAAGTTGAAAGTTTCATATTGCACAGACCATAGACTATACCATTTGTCAATTCGTTCATCATTCACTTTTTTTGAATTTATTTATTGGTTAATTTGTTGTTGTCGGAGTTGCAATTTCTTTTCGATAGCGCAGGGAGCGTAAACGGAGACTTTCGTTTCGTTGCAAACCTCTAGCCGAACAAAAGTGTCATTGGCTATAAAAACTGAGATAATTTTATTAAAAAGACGTAATATTTCACCTGAGAAATACGAACTTGGGTTAAATAGTTCAACCATCCTACAAAAGCCTCAACGATGGCCTTGAGCGGGAGAAAATGGTGAAACTAAGGATATCAATCGTTCTGAGTAGACGATTAGCCTTCCAAATAAAACGTCAGTTGCCTTTCATTAAAAATAGGTAGAAGTAAGTCATTACGGATTGCTAGTTGAATTTTGTACAATCCGTAAAGCGATTAAGCGTTGCAAATAAGTGGTGAGCTTGGTCTTTACACGGTTCTCCCGGGAATTTAGAGCTTACTTGGACTTTGGCCACTATGAAAAAGTAAATAACCACAATTTTTGCGGAGCGAGAAATAATTTCCTTGTCGAGACGTGTAATTGCTGTGCGACAAGAATTACCAGAAAAGCGGCGAGTGGTATTTACGTCATTTGTTGAGCCAGCTCCTTGCATTTTCACCTCAATCATTAGTCCCGTATCAATTTTAAATTCACTTTGAACCCTACTACTTGGTACGCATTTAGTTTGCATTCAATCATTCATTTCCTCATCGAGATATTTCTCTTTAGCCAACCGTTCTATCCTTGGTGTGTGTGCAAATAGGCCGGGAGTAGCGAGGAGAAGATGATGTCGAATTCCCCCAAATGCTGCGTTTCTCGCTCATTTGGGGTCGTCAGGCATCCAACGGCAGGGAAGTAAAACGGAGAAGATAACGGCGGCCCATCGAATGGCTGGCCTTCACTGATGCCCAGATTGCTATACGAGGGATGTCCCTTACTCCCGTCACTACCCGGAAGATCCAGGTGTCAGGCGATTCCCACTGAGAATTGAACACCGAGCAATAAAGATTGCATTCAATAAAAGTATCCGTCGCTGCTAAATTGTCCGGTTCAAAAAGGGACTCACCTGAATTCAATGCTGTAAGGGACGCTCTCACGGATACTTGCATCTGAACAATTCGTTGACGGGTATGGCCCCACAAAGCCAGAAGTTAAACCTTTACTGAGGTGCAACCTTAGGCTACCAATTCGCTTTCACATTTGTGGGGTGCCATTTGACCCCAAGCATCCTGGCGAATGACGGGCGGAGAGGGATGGAGACATACGTGGTCTGTGCAATAAATGCGCGAACTGGTGCAATCTTGCTGCCATTACGGAGACTATAGCGCCGCCCACTAGTGGCGCTAGTTGCCTGAGACCCAATGAGCCGTCTGTGCTTGGCGGATCGTCGAGCTGTGCGTAGGGTGCAAGTTATGCTAGTTTCTGTTGTCCTTGATTTTACTGTTTCTCGAAAATGGAAATTTAGGAAAAATCACGGAGAAACGAATCAGTATAGAGTTTTTTGGTGAAGTGCGGTAAAAGTGATCAAGAAATTACTGAAATATTGACAGCTGTTTACAGTGATAATACTCGGAAGAAAACATCCGTTTTAAAGTAGATTGAGTGTTTCAAAGATGGCCGACAAGGCGCCACGGATGATGCAAGGCCGGGACGACCTTCGGCCACCTGTGTTGACGACAACATTGATCGTGTGCGGTCCCTTGTCCTTACCGATCGTCGGAAAACCGTCCGAATGATAATTGATGAACTGAATCTACGAAACTCAACAGTGCACACTATTTTCCCGGAATATGCCGGCTGGATCCATCACCATGACAATGCGCCTGCACATTCAGCACTGATTGTTCGCGAATTTCTGGCAAAAAATCCAATCACCCTCCTTGATCATCCTCCTCATTCGCCAGATCTCGCCCCCCGCGACTTTTTCCTATTCCCAAAATAAAAAAAGATGTGATTAGAGGACAAAACTGGGAAGATGTGGACGCAATGAAGCAAGAAACGACGAGACAACTAAAAACCCCAACTGCCGAGGACTCCCAAGGGTGCTTTAAACAGTGCAAAAGAAGATGGAATAAGTGCATAGCAACGAATGGAGAGGGGGATCGGAATGGAACGGTGGTTATCGTACTGGCTTCCCACTCAGAGGGCCCGGGTTTAAATCCCGGCGGTGTTGAATATTTTTCAGTGGTATCTCGATCCCTACTTGAGGTGTTTTGTGCAGGGCACTATGAGTGAGTACGCCGTCCGTCGGATTGGACGTTAAGCTGCGGATCCCTTGGCGCCTTTCGTAAAGAGTAGGCTAATGCCGGCGCCGGGTTTCCCTTCACCCTTCATTCTTTCCCATCCATCCCTAATGGCGCAAATGACCTCAGCCGTCGGTCGCCTCCCCTAAATACTACCACTACGAATGGAGAGTACTTCGAAGGGGACAAAATCGATGTGGACTAAATTTTGCAAAATTAAGTTTTTATGGCCTCGGTTGGCGTATTTATTGGACAGAGTAGTGCGATCCAAATTTCACTGCTTATCATGCATCGATCGTATTGTTCTTTAGTTGGGTCAAGGTCTACAATCAGTGTAGACTCCACATCGGCAGCGTACCGCACAATATTTTTAAAGGTTTGGTAGCGAATAAACACTCTTCCTTCAGGGCCTGGAGGTGATGTAGTGCATCGAAACTGGTCGTGTGATGAATCAATATCTATGCAGTGGAAAAGTATTATCATTTGCTCATTATTAAGTTCGAATACCACCACACCACGCCTGAAACTGCGCAATTTGCAAAGGTACCCAAAGGTTCTAATGATTAAGTTTAAGCATTTTATTCATCCAGGTTGGAAAATATCAGGGAAAATGCTAGTCTTGTATTTGTAATTCAGTACAATTCTCGTAAAAGTTTTCGTTTTGGAAGGATGGCTTTTTCGATTCCATCTGACGGAGCGCGGAGAGCACAGCACGGCAGCCGGTCTCGGTCCACGTCGCCTCAGGAAGCGGATGCCCTGCCAATGCGGAAACGCATCAGCCTGCAGAGTAGCGAACAACTGCTAACTTCTAAGAAATCCCTCATTGCTGTTCAATCTTATCCACATTTAATTTTTTTACATAGTATGCATATTTTAATTTCATATTGTTTATACCTTTGGTTTAAATTTTTGTCAATTTTTCCGCACATTAAAATCTCTCCCTTTCTCTCTCGCGTCAATTTCTAGGATTGTTTCCAGATTCTTCAACATTATTTTTTATTGTAGCCATTGAAATTATTATTCCTCCGTAAGCCTCCAAACTTTCCGTGCAGGCATGACTTCCCCACAAAGCGGTTACATTCTCCAATTTTCTATCGACCATGAAGAGTAAAAGTGAAATTAAAAACTCAAAAGGCTTTCGTGAAATATCCTCGTGGTGACACCGTGCATCGGGTGGCTCCGCCGGCTGTCGTGCCCCCTCGCCGGGAGGCGGTGCGGGGGGCCCCTGACTCCGGGACGACTTCCGGAGGGGTCCGGGGGGGGGGGGGTCGTGGGGTGGGCGGCGCGGGCTCGACTGCCTCTTGCCGTGGAAACAAAACACACGAGTCAGCCAAATTCAAGAGGAATTAAAGGGAAGGAGGAATTGGGAGGACAGAAACTTTAACCGGAACGAGAAATACGGAAACCGGAAGGCAATCGACAAAAATTCTGAGTGAGAACAAGTGAATGGGTGCAATAAAGAAAGGAAAAACGTAATCCGCGAGCAAAAACATCGGACCAGGGTATAGAAAACGGTTTGAGGGAGCCGGGAACAGCAGTAGGGTAGAGTAGCCATATTCAGGTGGAAGCGAAAAATTGACTTAAGAAAAGGAAATCAGGGTACACTAAAAGAGGTATGTGACATAATCATTATTCAACGAAAAAATATCCTGGAAATATGTGAGGCATATGAGGGATATGTGTTTTGCGTCGTGATGATACTAATCAAGGAAGTTTCGGAATACCCAAGTATATACGTGTGATAGGGAGGCGGAAAAATCAATGAAGATAATGACGCCGCACAAAGATGTGTTACTAGATAACACCCATTCAAGGGGTTTACGTAAACGTGGAAGGAATAGATTTTTCAGTTTCGTTCGTAGGATTTCCGAGCCAAGTATTTAGCCAAAAGAGAACGTTCGTTCAATATTGAAAACCATACAAATTAGAAAATCAGTGGAATATGATCATTTCGTTCAAAACAAAAGTAGTATTTACAATGACCAACTAAAGGAAAAGAGGACAAACACCACCTGGGGAAACAATTGGTGGTTTATGGCTGGAAAACAGGGCTGGATCAATTTTGGCGTAGAAATGCGTAGCAATGGCACGCATGTTGGCAAAAGTGTCATGAGATCATTAATAGAAAATGATTCAGATTATATGGCATATTTTTTGACTCCGCCATCTTCGAAGAAGCGGTCAGAAGAGCAGATTAGGAGCAATTTACAGTGTCGAACGTTAACAAATTAACGAACCAGTTGTGGGAGAGGGGAATGCACCGGAGGAATAGGTGAAATCTGTGCGTGAACAGGACTTCACGAGTGCATGTGGCCTGGCCGTCCCGATGGAAAATGTACACTTGCAGGGAGGGATGCATGGGCAACCTACGGATTACAGTGCTGCATTGATTTAGTCAACGGCAAAGATTTGAAATCACTGCTGAGTGGCGTGCGAAATCAGTGAGAGAAGTTTGAGTTGAAAGCCAGCATACCATGGAATGGGTGAGTGAGATCACGAGAAATGCGAAGGCTAAGTTCAAAATTGAAATCGGTGGGCATGGACAATAGACAAAGCACATAAAGTCATGGAGTTTTTTTCTCGTAAACGATGGCCAACGTCTTCAGAACATGGAAATATTGTGTCAAGAAGGCTTTAAGAAAGAGGACGGTATTCGTGATAGGAACCTCAAGTAAATCAGCGAAAACTTGAATGCGGAGCGAAGTTTGGTACGGCTCGGAAACGTGGCCGTTGAGGCAAGATGATGAGTCTATATTTCAGGCTTTTTAAGATGTGGGTGTGAAGAATAGAGAATATAAAATAGATGGCCAGGGAAACAAACGAAGCCGGGTTGGATGGTGGAAGGCAGCAGAAGAGGTAGAGGCAGGGTATTTCAATTGGCGATGTACTTTCGAGGACAGCGGCGGGAAGGAGAGGGCAAGCAGGACGTGTGGGGCGGGGGAGCGGTGGGAGGGGGGCATGTTGGACGGCATGGAGGGCGGCAAGGCGGACGTGGAAGAGAAGCGATGTGTTCAAGGGTTTGTCGGGGTCGCGTGCTAGGGTCGCGGCTCGGGAACATAGCAGCAAACGCTCCGTGCACATCAATATCCGACATTTAGAGATGACAAATGAAAACAAAAAATGAAAAAGGATTGCATGATAGAAAACCACCCTTATTTCTAATTTCAAATAAACCATTCGCTTAGATGTTTTTTGGGATGTTTTATCAAGTTTCTGGTTAATATTTCCGTAAATATTTCGTATTAAACATTTGACACATTCTTAGGTCTCGGAAACCATCAACTAACGTAGCTACGTTTATTTCCGGATGAGGCGCATGGACCCGCCGATGCCCCGCTAGGGAGCCGCATCCCTTCGCCAGCACCCCCCCGCGCCCTCCGCGCTCCCCCCAGCCACCAGGGGGCCGGGGGCGAGGTGGCGGCGGCAGGGGGATTATCAGGGCGGTGTTCCCGACTCTGTTTGAACGAGTTGCCCAACGGGCCGGAAGGGCGCCTGCTCCCTTCCCCTCGCCCCCATTCATTTCTCCCACCGCCCGAGTGCGCCCCTCGTTAAACGCCCGAGGGCCGCACTAACTCTGCTCTCCCCCACCCACTCGAGCCACCTTCGACTCGCCTCCGCCGAGACCACTCTCGCGGCCCCTCCCGCGGGGGCACGTGGCATCGCCCCCACTCCCTCCATCCACCACACTTTCCCCCTTTCCTCCTCCCACCTCCTCCGCACCCACTACCACTAACTGGCTGTGCTTTTGGGCCAGCTCAACCCCACCCCTCAAGATAGCTTCCGCCCGAGTGGCCCCGGGGAACGGAAGCATTGGGGGGTCGGGGCGCGGCGGGGCGGGGCGAGGACTAGCGGAGGAGCGTGGGCCGGTGGAGGCGAGTCTTGGGAGACGCTCGACTCCCGTGGAGGGCGGCCGACACTCCAAGTGATCTACATCCCTCTCTCTCCATCTCCCTCTCTCCCTGCCTCCCACCGTCCCTCTCTCCCTCCGTCCCTCCCTGTCTCCACCCCCCCTCTCTCCCTCTCCCACTCTCTCTCTTTCCCTCTCTCCCTCTCGCACTCTCTCTCCCTCTCCCAATCTCTCTCTTTCCCTCTCTCCCTCTCCCACTCCCTCTCTCCCTCTCCCCCTCTCTCCCTCTCCATCCCCCTCTCTCCCTCTCCATCCCCCTCTCTCCCTCTCCCTCTCCCCTCTCTCCTCTCTCCCTCTCTCCCTCTCCCTCTCTCCCTCTCCCTATCTCTCCCTCTCCCTCTCTCTCCCTCTCTCTCCCTCTCTCTCCCTCTCTCTCCCTCTCTCTCTCTCCCTCTCCATCCCCCTCTCTCCCTCTCTCCCTCTCCATCCCCCTCTCTCCCTCTCTCCTCTCTCCCTCTCTCCCTCTCCCTCTCTCCCCATCCATCCCCCCCCTCTCTCTCCCTCTCCCTCGCTCTCCTTTTCTCCCTCTCTCCCTCTCCATCCCACTCTCTCCCTCTCTCCCTATCCCTCTCTCCTACTCTCCCTCTCTCCTACTCTCCCTCTCTCCTACTCTCCCTCTCTCCTACTCTCCCTCTCTCCTACTCTCCCTCTCTCCTACTCTCCTTCTCTCCTACTCTCCCTCTCTCCTACTCTCCCTCTCTCCTACTCTCCCTCTCTCCTACTCTCCCTCTCTCCTACTCTCAATCTCTCCCTCTCCATCTCCCTCTCTCTCTCCTTTTCCCTTTAGAGGAAAGAAATAGAATAGGTGAGTGAAGAAGAGTATGGAGGGATATAGATTAGAATTGTTACCATATTTAAGAGGTTTTTGATTATTGACAAGAGTCATCTTAATCCATCATCCCTTTGATCAAGACAAACAAATGATGGGGCGTGCGAGCATTGTAAAACTTGAGGGTAAGTCATTGAAAACTCTCTCGTTTGACCGGGGAAGATGAAATAATACGAGGGTGGTCCCAAAAGTACCCGGCCTGGCCTATAGATGGCGGTAGTTACTGTATTAGAAAGTATACAATCTATAAAGCATATGTTTCAAGTTTGCAGACGCCACGTTGTTTAGTATTTGTTTGGAAACCATCAATAGTGAACGTTTTCAGAGAATTTGTGAAAATGGAGAAAATTGGTCATAGTTATGTGATACAATACTTTTATTTGAAAGACTTCAGCCCAACCAATATAAAAGCTAAACTGGATTCTACTCTGACTGAGTCTGGTCCTTTGTTTACAACAGTAAAATATTAAGCATCAGAGCTTAAACGAGGCCATGCGAGCAGTCGAGATGAGCATCGCATTGGTCGACCGAATGAGGTGACGACTCCAGAAACGGTGAAGAAAATCCACAAAGGGATACTGGATGATCGTCGACTGAAAGTGCGCGAGCTAGTAGACATAGCAGGCATTTCAAAAAGTCGTGGATCATGAGTACAAATAGTACATGGCCTTTATTCGGGAATTCTTCGCTCTTCTTCAGGCCACAAACCGTCCTAAACATTGGTTGTAAATCATTCAAAATGAGTGTTTACTAAGGAGACGGGTAGAGCACATGGCCGCCGTGTGGACGGCGTGCAATTAGTTTTAGTGTCCGCAACAGAGTCCAAACGCCGCCCTTCCAAGGTTGATTTTAACTTTGGAAACAAAATAAGTCTGCTGGAGCCACGTCTGGAGAGCAGGGTGGCTGCGGAATCACGGAAGTTCCGGTTCTGGCGAAAAACTCTGTCACGATCAGCGCCGTGGAAACGCCTTGCATTGCATTGTTTCTCCCCATGTCCGGCCTCTTTCGGCTCACTGCGACCCTCAGCCTCTTCATAAACTTTAAGTAGAAATCTTTGTTGGCGGTTAGATTTTGAGGAACGTTTTCGCAATGAATCAGCCTTTGCCAATCGAGAAACACACCAGCATGACCTTCAAATTGGACTGAGGCATGCGAGCTTTCTTTGGTCACGGAGAATGAAGACCTTTCCAATGAGAAGACCTTTGTCTCAACGTTATAACCGTAAACCCAGGTTTCGTCACCGGGTACAATGGTTTTAAGAAACCCTGGGTCAATCCAGGAGTTCCTGACAAATGTCCACACGTTTTTGTCTCTGTTCATCAGTCAGCACGCATTTTGATGCGACGTGGGTCAAGTCCAAAACGTCTGTCAAAATTGTCTGAGAGAATTCAAAACTAATATTCGCTTCCTCGGCTATCTCCCTAACAGTTAAATGGTGATTTGGCAACACCAAATCGTTCACCAATTTGACCAGGTTGGGGTCTGACCAAGTGGAAGGCCGCCCCGTTCGCGATTCTTCATCTGACGAGGCTCTGCCCGATTTAAAACGACTGAACCACTCAAAACACCAGCTTCGACTCATAGCTTCACTAACAAAGGTTTGCTGAATCATTCTAAATGTATCCGTAGCACTTTTGCCAAGTTTGAAAAAAAATTTCACGAACACACGCTGTCCTCTAGCTCCTTCATTACTGCCGTCGCACGCGGCGACGAGCAGGTTAAGACACGTACCGCTGCTGGTGCGTAACCAATCGACGTAAAAAAACGCAACACCTCTCATTTTAGTCGTAAGATGTGTCGCTAGATGGCGCGCTGTGTCTCGTTTCGATCCGTTGAACGGTTTGCGCAGAGTAAAATCATTCCGGTCAATATTTTATCAATGAAATTTTTCCTTAGCATTTATGAGGAAGGAATTGGGCCGGAAGACTTTGCCTGATTAGGGTTATTTCCTATCCCAAAAGAAGGAAAGGCTTCAATCTGTCAGGACAACAGTACAATACAGGACAATACACCTGTAAGTCTGATTTCGCACGCTGCTTAAGTGGTTCGGTAGATCATTAACAAGGGGCTAGAGAGCAGGGCAAATGATTACTTAGGGAAAGATCCGTTTGGGTTCAGAAAGGGGAGATGCACGCGTGATGCCATTGCAGTAATGAGATCACTAATCGAGTGGAATATATAATACAATCAGGACGTATTTGTTCGTTCCGTAGATTTCGAAAAAGCATTTGGTAAAGTGAGTTGGGAAAAACTAGTGAGTATATCGCAGAAAATAGGAATAGATTGGAGGGGCAGGAGGCTAATCCGCAGCATTTACATGTCTCAGACTGCTCAGGTGCGGGTGGGGGGTGGAGAGTTCGAATGGGCAGCGTTAGGAAGACGTGTAAGGCAGGGTTGCTCTTTAACGCCGTGTGCTGTTCAACGTATGTGCGGAGGAAATGATTAAAGAGGCATGGGTAGAACTGGAGATAGAAATGGAATTTGGCGTAGATTGCATGAAATCAGTTAAGTTTTTTGATGGCCAAGCTGTAGTTAGTGAGTCAGCCAAGGGGTTGAAAGTATTATTGAGTTAATTGGAAACTCAGTGTGATAGTTAAGGGATGAAATTAAAAGTAAATAAAACAAAGATCATGCTCTTTTCAAAAAGAGAAAGGTTGAGCTAAATACTAAAACAGGTGGGCCAAAATTAGAGCAGATTGAAACTTCGGAAGTGTTTTGGAACAAAATGCTCAAAGTAGTAGGGACGTTAAGGGGAAGAATTGAATTGCATTTGGCAAAGAGGCTTTCACAACGAGGAGGGATTTGATGAACGAAGATGGTAAGAAAAGGCTCCACAAAACTTGGATATGGAGCCTCGTCGTATACGGCGCGGAAACATGGTCACTGGCGTAGATCGGTGGTTTTTGAAATGCGGTTGTGGAGAAGGATTTAGGAGTTGAAGTGGGTGGAAAGGAAAACAAATGAAGAAGTACCAGGCATGGTGGGGGAGGTGGGTGAGAGAAGTCCAAAGGATGTAGGAAAGAAAGATGCAGAGCATTCTGATTGGCAACGGGATGTCGAAGACTGATGGAGGGAGAATGTTAGGCAAACAAGGAAGGAGCCGAAATAGGATACGGATGTTGAGAAGAATGAAGGGAGGAAGGAGGCATGTGGAATGAAAGAGGGGTTTATTGTAAAGTTTGGATGTCAGCTTATGGGATTGCCCCTTTACCGTTTCAAAGCATGAGTGAACACTTTACTACTTTCGAAGCATGTGCGAAGACTACCTTTACCGGTAGATTAATGATAGTAATATTAGATTGATAATTCATAGCAGCCACCGCCAGGATATGTGGCAGGGGGTGATGGCAGGCCAGAAGACTTTTGACCCAAAATACTCTCCCCCCCACCCCTATTTCAGTCGGACAATGTTATTCTGATCCCTCATCGTGCTTATCCATATGTTCTCTAATTAATCTCTCTAATTTTATTTACAAACCTTTCCTCACGTAATGCGATGGAGCTGGGGCTACACTTTCAACATAATCGCTAAAGAGATATTCTTCCAATTTCTTTGCTAGAGATTTAATCTGCAATTTAATCTTTGCTGCGTGAGTGTTACCCAACCTAGCTCCACTAATAAATTTGATACGCTACTCTGTTTATCATAACAACGTTTTACATACCTAGCTCCTCTACGCTGCACGCGATCTAAGACGGCCATCAACCAACTTCATGAGGATCCTACATACGAGTCAAAGTCAATAAATAACTCGCAAAACTGGTTACGGGCAATAATAGTCAAAGATACTTCCTGAAATGCATTTCACTCATCTATACATTCACCCGGTACATTCAGTCAATTAACCAATCTCTTTATAAATGCATGTTAGCCGGCAACAAATAAATACTTTGTTTGCTGTCGCAGCCAACGAGTAACCTCTTGGAATGCGAGATTATCATTTTCAAAACGTCGGCCATCCAAATGATTTTTTCGGGGTGGGGCGGGACGAACAAATAGAAGTCACTGGGGACTAATTCGAGACCATTAGGTGCATGCTTAAAGCGTTCCAAATGAAATTTTCATAGCAGCTCATTCGTGTGTCTTGCTGACGTTTTCGACGTATTCATTTGACCAACCCTCCCACAAACACAATCATTTGAGCTGAATTTCCCTTTTAAAGAGCCGATGACGCACATGCAGAAAGGAGTACATGTTTATTTGTATAATATCAGTTACCATTTACGAATATCATGAAGGTGCCACGATATATTTAAGAGAACTGGCAACAATAAAAACAAGCAAATGTCGGAATTAAATATGAAAGAAATGGCCATTCGAGATCATGGAAACAAGGTATGTGTATTTCGGAATTAATGACATAGAGATTTCCCGGTTCTCTTATCGGCGAGAGAAGTAAACAGTATACATTTAAAATAAGATAAACTGAACGGCTGGCTCCTTGCGGTAATAACGTAATAGTCTCATTTCAAGCATATTGTCATTACGAAAAAGCCTTACATCCGTACTCACGGATCTACCCAATGGAATCCGAAGGGAATATTTTCGGAGCGCCCTGATTCATGAAGACACAGGCAAGTGTTAGACTCATAGAGAGGTAAGGGCAGATGTGCTTTCTGTGACACTGAGGAAATCGTAGGAGTGAGAGTTGACTCGACTTGACCGTTGCCACCAGGGAAATCGCCTAATTGCAACGAGATAGTTATACATATATGTATAACTATACATATATATAAAGATATACTATACATATATATACACATATACTATACAGATATATACAGGGACGCACCCAAATGTGGTAGGACTGATTTTCTCTGGCGCGAACAGAGCGGTGGAAGGGGGTCTACCTGGCAGGGTAAGGTGGAAGGGGCTCTTAGCAACAGACCGACACCAACCTCAGTCGCCTGCGAGCTGTCGTTGAGTGAGGACACCGTTTTTAGTGAAGCAAGTTTTTTGTCCGCGTCGAAAACAAAATGAATTTGAATTTAGAGCAATGTTATTCCGTGAAGTTTTGTGCGAACCTCGGGAAGACGGCAACTGAGACCCTCTATATGATCAAGCAGGCTTATGAAGACACTGCCTTAAGCCGTTCCACAGTATTTGAGTGGCACAAGTTGTTTAAAGAGGGTAGGGAGCTCGTTGAAGACGACCATCGCTCCGGACAGCCGTCGACGGCAAGAACCGACACGAAAGTGGACAGAGTGAGGACACTGCTCAACACAGACCGACGCTTAACCAGTGAAGATATTGCAGACCAGTTGGGTCTGTCTGCATCCAACGTCCAACGCATTATTTCACAGGATTTGGCCATGCGCAAGGTGTGCGCCAAGATAGTGCCGAAAATTCTGCCATGGCGCGCTCGTCGTCAGACAGCTCCTGGCCAAATATGGCGTTGCCACGTTGCCGCACCCGCCCTATTCTCCCGATCTGGCACCACCGGACTTCTTCTTCTTCCCCCTGATGAAAAGACAGCTCAAGGAACGACGTTTTGACTCGATAAAGGTCATTCAAGAGGCTTCGACGAGGGTCATCAACGGCATCCCCAAAGAAAATTTCCAGCGGGCGTACGGGGAATGGGAGCAACGTTATACTAAGTGTGTAGCAGCTCAAGGAGCATACTTTGAAGATTATTAAGTCGATAAAAGTATATCGTCAATAAAAGTCTTGTAAAAAAATCAGTCCTACCACTTTTGGGTGCGACCCTGTATATGTATACAAACCATAAACACAGCAAGCAACCCGAAGGCCGGTTTGGTGGGTGATGGTAGAGTTCACACATCGGGGTAGGGAGGCCAGTTCCTTTCCCTGTGCCGGTTATGGTTTCCCAGGAAGACCTGGAACCCAAAAAATCACTTCAGCTTGGGTGGAGATGCAGGTGCCGAGAGTGCCTTGCCTGGGAATGGAACCCGGGACCCTCCGGTCAGCAGTCCAACGCTCTACCCACTGGACTAACGCGACCCACTCTATTTATATATATATAATATCTATTACATATAATTATTATTATTAGGTAATCTACCGATTAAGGTAGGTTTTTGGATGGACATAATTACTAATTTAATAATTTGTGACCCCTAGCAAAACAAAACATCCTATTTTACATCAGGTCCCTCTTCAGCTCTGAGTACTTTCTTCCTCCCTTCATCCCGTCCAACATCCCTATCCTGTTCCTTCCCTTTCCTCGTTTGCCCAACATTCTCCCCTCAATTACAGTCTTCAACATCCCGCTCCCGGTCAATACCCCCTTCATCCACTTTTCCTGCCTCCATAGGATTGCTCCCAACCAACCCCTCTCTTCGCCCATCAGCATTTTTAGACTAAATCACGAAATTCTAGCGTTGGGTTAATGTTTTCGGCATCGTGCTTCAATGTTTTCTATGACTGCCTATTGTGGGAGGGAAGAATGACCACTGTGGGTAACCGGACCGTCTCTCTCTTATTTTATCTCGGTGGTCATGTTTACCGATATAATTTACTGCAAAAATAATTTATTATATATATGTATAATAAAAACTAATGTATGTATATATATACACACACACATATATATGTGTGTGTGTGTATTGGTTATGGTTTCCCAGGAAGACCTGGTACCCGAAAAATCACATAGCTTGGGTGGAGCTGTAGGTGCCCAGAGTGCCTTGACCGAGAAACGAACCCGGGACCCTCCGGTCAGTAGTCCAACGCTCTACCGCGACCCACATGTATATATTATTATATATATAATATATACATACACACACACATATATATATAGTCGTCGCGACCGCTATCCACATTGTGTATGCATTGTGTATGTATTATATTGTGTGTGTATGTATATATTATATATATAATAATATATACATGTGGGTTGCGGTAGAACGTTGGACTACTGACCGGAGAGTCCCGGGTTCGTTTCTCGGTCAAGGCACTCTGGGCACCTACAGCTCCACACAAGCTATGTGATTTTTCGGGTACCAGGTCTTCCTGGGAAACCATAACCAATACACACACACACACACACACACACACACACACACACATATATATATATATATATATATATATATATATATATATATATATATATATATATATGTATATATATATATAATATATATATAATATATATATATATATATATATATATATATATATATATATACATATTTGTATTTATATATTTATACATATATATAATGAATTATTTTTGCAGTAAATTATATCGGTAAACATGACCACCGAGATAAAATAAGAGAGAGAGGTCCGGTTACCCACAGTGGTCATTCTTCCCTCCCACAATAGGCAGTCATAGAAAACATTGAAGGACGATGCCGAAAACATTAACCCAACGCTAGAATTTCGTGATTTAGTCTAAAAATGCGGATAATTGACTGATTTAAATATGCCGGTACATGGGCAAAAGGTTTTTTTGTGTCAATAAGCTATTATGTATGGAAATACATGAATAAATTATTATTCCTTGCACGAGCTTCGGTGACGTCCCCTTCGCACCATCTCGCAGCGTCCTCTCCACTCCAACCTCGCTCCTCCCCGTTCCACCGCCGCCCGCGTCGCACGGGCCGCTCTGCTCCCCGCCCTACCGATTCCCTTCCTGCGCCCCACGTTCCCTCCAAAGGTACTTGCTCGTCCTAAAGCATCACCTGTCCAATTGACCCGCAAATACTGTCCCTCCTTTTCCCGGCGGATGAGCCACTGACATTACAGTGCGAACGAACAGCCACCGTCAGCGCTCCAAATTCGCCATTCTCCCCGAATCTCCCATCCGAAAACACATCGCCCTTCACGCCCAATGTCTCGGCACTTATTTTCACATTGAAGTACGTGAAGTCCTCCCCGAATTCCCATTAGCACCCACATGAAAATCCGGGGAATATGGTTGCATAAATGTCACATATCCCCGGGAATAATCCGGTTTAAATGTGGTCTTTGCGCCAGTTAGGGTATAGGTATACTGTTATTCGCGGTTTTTTTTATTAAAAGTATCGGGAAAAGTTAAGGAACAAAAGATTTATTTCAGATATTGCTATAATCCCCCAAAATTATTCAAACTACATCCCTTAAGCATTGACACACTTTTACCAGCGGCTTTTCAGCTACATCTACCTAATACCCCGCAAGCCGCCGCAAGGGCGTGTGGCGGGGGGTGTTAGGTCGCCACCCGTAACAAGGAACAATACCACATGCGCAATAAACACCCAGAAGCAAAACTACAGCCATAGCGGCGTACACACCCATGCAAAAATCCCTTCATCCAACACTCATGCAAACGCTTATACCATGAACCGACAAACAATTTAACCCCAGGATGCAGCAGGAAATCCGTCCAAGAACGTGCAAGCCAGAATATAAAAAGTAATGTAGCTGAATTCCACCACCACATGAACGTGCAACAATAAACGCTCTTCGCCCCAAGGATAAAGGTAGGGAATGTGACCCGAACGCTGAAGGTAGCGGGAGCCCCCCCCCCCAAAGAGAGACGATGGTCGGCAGAAAACTTAAATACGGACAGAGCAGATTAGGCAATGCTGTTAAGAACGCTAAACTAATGTCATTCCAATGTGGTCATGCGGGAAAGGTTTTGACAACAACACGCACGAGGTTAGTAAAAGTGCATGTAGTTGAGCAGAACTAATTATTCCCTAGACGCTGAGGGTGGCAAGTGGAATTTTTGCCATCTATAACCCTGCAGCTGCTATCCCGTATTGCCCGTGGGAAGAAGGAGTCCTTGATTTATTTTATTACATTTTCGAGCAGTCTTATTGGTTAGATCACCTACAAACGATAGACGACACCACTTTTTGGTATTTTCATGAGTGGGAGTAAGGCAGAATAACTGAAATAGCGTTAGATTTTTTTTTGAGATTGGCTACAATGTTTACACTATAGCCATTGGGTACTGCTATTAAATGTATGGTGTCCAGCTCATGGTTGAATTTTTTTATAGTTAACTTTAAATTAACAAGTAATCTAGGTATCTTCCGTGACTCGAAGGCTTCCTGGTAGGCGGTTTCCGGAAGGTCCTTAAGGATACGCGTGCAAATTTCTTTGATGGCATTTAGGATCCCATGGTGGTGTCCATTGAGGGAGGATTTCACATTTGGGGATTGAAAATATTCTGTTGGCGTCAAGTCCGGACTCCACGGGGGTTGAGGAATCGTCGCGATGACGTTGAAGGCCTTCGCAATCAGACACTCGGCTCTGCTCCTGGTCGCCCGTCAAGACCTTCTGGACGAGTTAAGCGCAGATCTTTCGGATCGCCAAATTTTCAGTGAGATTAGCATGCACTGTCATCATATCAATTCCAATACGGTCTAGGATCATGCGCAAGCTTAACCGACGGTCTGCATTCAGCACTTCACGCACACGTCAGGAAAAAATTGTCATCAATACTTTTTATGTAAAGCTTGTATAGGTAAAATTTGAATCGGCATAAGGTCCGAGGAACACAGTCATGGTTGCTTCCGCCCGATGCAAAATCAATTTCAACAATAGTAAACCCGGTATGAGGTTCTATTTTTTCAGGTTTGCTGAGGATTGGTGGAAATAGTGAATCGGGCAAACGTTCCTGGATTCAAAGAGAATATTTTTCACAGCTTGTAGGCTTGTAGGATTTAAAAATAACTGATTCACGGTCTTCGTCCGTGAGGCCATTTGGGGGAAGAGGCTTCCGTGTGGAGGCACTCCCCCCTGCGTTACCCGCCCAGCCGACCCCCCGCCCCCCGCGCCATCTCCCCACATGATGCTCGACGCTGCAAACAACGAGGCCGTGCGGTGCGGGAGTGACTTCCCCAGTGGTGCTCACTCGTGCGGTGAGTAGGGGGTGAACCACACGGTTGGCCGAGCATTTCCCTGCCGCCCCTCGCCTGATCCTTTGCGGTGGATCACTCTTCCACTTGATGTCTTTAAAATAAATGCGTGGTCACGTGCTCGCACCAATGTGAGCCGCCCAGAGGATTGGGGTCCACGGCTCCATTCCGCATCCTCTGTAATCCTCGACCAAGGGCACACACCATTTAGGATTTCCGTCGCCATTAGGCAGCTCTCGGATTTGACCCTGATACCACCAAATCTAAAAGCTCCACGCTTATCAGTCCACATGCGTATAAAAATAATTTGCAAAACGTATGTTCATTACGGGTCGAAACGTACAGGTCATCATCCATTAAGCATTTGTGAGTTTATGGTAAATTCACACTCTTTTAAGGTGTGCATACGGATCCTCAATGCACACGGAATTATTTTTGCACATATTCGGTACGAGTTGCTCGCAGTACTTAGTATGCATGGCTGAAAGGGAATGTGATTCTAAATGGGCGTCGTGAATGGCCGAGGAGGCAGGCGCATTTGAATGGCCGTGGGTGGGCCGTGGCTGCGCGCCTGGCGGGCTTGGCGACGCGAAGCGCCGAGTGCGGGGGCGGGGTGCGGAGGGGCGGGCGGGTATCATCCCCCCATGATGCGCGCCGCCGCCCACGGGTGGCTTCTTCCTTTGGTTGTTTGCGCATGAGCGCATCAGCGGCGTGTCTTCTTCCCCTCCCTTCGCCCCGGCGCCTCCCCCCTTCCCCGTCTTCCCCCTTCCCCCTCGCCCCCGTCGCCCACCCCCGGCCATATAACCGGTGCTCATCCCTCGCTCCCCATTGGTCGGCTGGCGGGGAAGACGACGGCGGCGAGTGGGGGGGGATCACACTCCGGCCGAGATAGAGGAATCTCCGCGTCCGACCTTCAAAATGGTGGACGGCCATCGCTGGGGGAGGGTGCAGCTCTCTCGTGCGCCCCGGCCCCGCCCCCGTTGCCCTCCGCAGGCCCCCTTTGCCCCCTGGCGGCGCCTCCGCGGCGAGGGAGCGCCGCCGCGGTGGTGTTTGCCCTCGGTGGGTCGGGAATCGGCGGCGCCACTCCCTTCGCGATTGGGCGACCGGGACTCAGCCAACCGACTGGGTCCTGCCGCCACCCCGGGAAGCTGACTGCCCTCGGGGGCAAGATTGCCTTGACGGTTCTGCACGGGGGGCTTGGCGGATCCACGACCGAAAATCATTTCCCCCTAGCAACGAATTTCGCCATCAATATTTAATATACTTCCATCGAGATTTAATTTTTTTAGGAGAAACTATGAAATGTCCGCGGGCATTCAGTTCTGTCTCGTGTTGTATATGCGACGGGTGGGACTGTTCTCCAGATGCTCCGAGGACTTGAACTGAATAATGCTAGGTAGATAACCGAGAATGAGCTAGGTTTTAGTAAAGAAGTGCTGGGTGGGTAGAAAGATGTCTTTTCTCTTAATTCGCAGATCTGGAGTTCCAACCACCCCTAGATGCGTTTTGCTTTGCATGGTAATTAATATATGTAACATTCTATTTTGACCTTCTCTCAATGGGAGGATCGAGATGGTGCGGTGGCTATCGTACTGGCTTCCCACCCAGAGGGACCGGGTTCGAATCCCGGTGATGTTGAATATTTTTCGATGGTTTCTCCTACTTGAGGTGCTTTGTGGAGACCACTTTCAGTGCGTACGCCGTCCGTCGGGTGAGATGTAAAGCTGCGGGACCTTTGGCGCCTTTCGTAAAAAGTAGGCTAGGCCTAAGGCCGACGCCGGGTTTCTCTCCACCCTTCATCCTTTCCTGTCCATCCCCCAGGGCGCATTGTCGGTCGCCTCCCCTAAATACTACAACTACTAAAAATTTCGGTTTGCATACCTGTTTGAAAAAACGAATTTTTCGGTCAATCCTCCGCTCTTCTGGTGCTCGGACGAGCCCATGACTCGGTTCGCACCTTTTATTTTCATTTTTCCGTCTTTCCTTATCAGTTGAAACTCGACCTGCTTCCAGAATTTGAAAGATCAAGCAATGCAGCAAGTCTTTTAAAAATATGAAGACGCCATAATGCTTATGATCTGAATTCGAGAAGTGTATTCTATTTTATCACCATGCTAACTACCTTCATCCCTCTCTTTGATTAACTCTCATTCACTTATCAATATTAAGTGCACAATGTGTGGTAACCTCCGATCCTTAGATCTTGGGTGCATGACACTCTACGCTGTTTGCCGTCAATTACTGTCTGATACTCACGCGACATAGACGTGACCAAAAAATTGGGACATTCACGGAACCCATCGGCGCTTGTGCCCTGGAGGAGGTACGGGAGAGCGAGCCTAAGCCGTATCACACGAAAACGGCGACCGGAATTCGGATCGGGGAACCCGCGAAGGTAGCCGGGCGGTTGGGGGGGGGGGCGGGGCGGTCAATGATCACGTGCCCCTGGGCTTCTATCATGGATCCAACAGGGAAGAGCTAGCTACCTTGCCGGCAGGAATTAATTATGCATAAATACGATCTTTTCCATGAGGTCAATCCATGACTCCCTTGCGGATTATCGTAAAAATATTCAGCTTAAGGAAACGAGAACAAATAAAACGCCTAGGAAAGTTGGAGTGAAACTTTCTCTACTAGCGAGGAAACCTCAGAAAAAGTTTTATCCAAACTAATTGGCAGTCGTACAATCCAGCCAGGGAAGAAATTCGCATTCTGCCTGTGCTATTTCCCATTCCTTCTTAACTGCAAAAAGCATTCAGCCATAAAAATAGACTCATCGTCCCTCTATCTCTCGCTCTATCCCTACTCCTTCCTCATCCTCCCACTCTCCCTATCGTCTCCCTCAACCCTCAACCCCCCGTCCTATTCCCTCTCCGCACTTCCACCCCTAACACTCCCCGACTCTCCCCCCTGCCCTCCCCCCCTCTCCATCTCCCCCTCTTTACCTCTCCCCTTCACCTCGCCCTCTCTCCCCCTCCCTCCCAATGCTTCCCCTCCTGAAGGCCCCCATCCATCCATCAATCCTCCTCTTCCTCAACCCCCTTTCAACTAGACCACAACCAGTAAATTTTTTATCTATTTTCCGTATAATTCAAGTGAAAAGTTTTATTTTTATTTTTATCACTGGATCACTGGAAGGTATAATTTTTAATAAATATATAAAACATCAATTTGGAAGATTTGGAGCCGGCACTGTATGATAGATATACAGTCGGTAATATATGTAATTGATTACACATGGACCATTCTCGCGTCTTCCCAGCCCTTGTTCAGCGATCCCTCGGCAATCGACGGTGATGCACCACATGCATCGGTTTATGAGCCCAATATTGAAAAGGAAAACCTTTTTCTTTAAGGTGCTCTTTGATCTGATCAAATTAAGGTGCTATTGGGATCGGCCAAGGAAACCTTTTTGGGGAGACGTCAAGAGATGGAAGTTGAGTCATGTGTGAGGGTCGTAATTAATATATGCGCACGGGTAGTATCCTCCGGTTCTCAGAGGTCTGCGAGACATGGACATTTATAAATCCCCCGGGGCCTGAGGTCACGGCCCAAACCCTTCTGATTCCGGCGTCCCCGCGATGGAAGATCTGATGGCGAGGGTTGTCCGCACCATTCGCGTATGCTGCCATTGTGTCTCCAAAGAAGACAGCAACGGAGCATTTACTTGCGTCAAAAACCCAATTGTATAATGTCAGATATATGATATTTAAGACTTCAGACAAGGACCAACTGCGGTCTTCTCAATTTGGATGCCAAACAAGGCAATCCTTTTGGAATCATTGTTCGGAGGACCAGGTACGAAGCCAGGGGCGAGATTGACCGGCGAAATGCTGATCCAAACGCTGGAATGTGCAGTTTAATGACCGCTTGCACATTCGCTGAGATTCGCAAAGAATTCCATTCCGCGATCATATTTCCACTCGTGGTATGAAACGCGAGTTGCCCTAGGTGGACCGTTCTCTATACAAACTAGAGAATTGCCCCAGTAGCTTTCAGCGCATTCTCGAGACCCGACCGAATTCCACTCATATAAGCGAATTTCGAATCTGAGACCAAAACCAGGACACAGAGTATACTCTGTCCCCGGGACGTCTGCCCAGTCTCCTTACCCTCAAAGCCCCCCCTCCCCGAGTCCGCTAAACCTTTGAATCTCCCCTCTCCAAAACCCTACGACTACTTACTTGCGCGCAGGTGTTCATTGTGCACCCATCGAACGCGACCAGTCTCACGGGGAATGGATCCCTGCATATCTCCGGAACATTCACGTCCACGTATGCGCTGCGCCGCCTCTTGTCCGTCGAGTGAACTATCCTCTGATCTACCGATGTACAACGTGAGAGGCATGTGGAGAATACGAAAGACCGGAATATCCAACGAAGCAATACGTAAGCGATTGTCTTCATGACAAAGATAATTCTACTAAAAGCCGTGTTAAAGCAGCAATGAGCAAATATTTTTGTCAACAGAACTAGCGTCGGCCAATTAAAAAAGTAGGATTTAATTACCCATATACGGTCAAACTGGAGGTAGGAGTGAAATTCGGAGGGAATTCGTAAAACCAGTTAGGTTCGCTGATGACCAAGCTTAAGTTTGTCAGTCAGCCAAGTGATTGCAAGTATTGCTGAGTGAATTGGAAATTCAGTGCGACAGATATGAGATGAGAATCAATATTAATAAAGCAAAGGCTATGCGATTTTCTGGAAAGAAAAAGGCTAAGCTAAACATTAAAATAGGAGGGAAAAAAATAGAGCAGGTCGAACAGTTTACGTACCTCGGAAGTGTTTTGGACGAACACGGTCAAAGTAGTAAGGATATAAGGAGAAGAATTGCGCTAGGCAAGGAGGCTTTCACAAGGAGGAGGGAGTTGATGACAGGGACGTTGAGTAAGGATGTTAAGAAAAGACTCGTAAAAACTTTGATATGGAGCGTAGCTATGTACGGAGCGGAAACGTGGTCATTGAAGCAGGAGGATAGATGTAGACTGGAGGCTTTTGAAATGTGGGTGTGGAGAAGAATGGAAAAGGTGAAATGGACATAGAAGAAAACAAATTAGGAAATACTTGGTATGGTGGGCGAAGAGAGGTGTTTGTTGGGAGAAACAAAGCAGGAGGATACGGATTTCCCAAGGATTCGAATGCGACGAATACCGTGTTTCCTTTGCCATTGTCAGTTCTCCCACGGCTTATGCAGTAAAAGTATTCTAATTGTTCAAATGTATTCTTACATGTTGCAATAACTAATTATTTAGTTTAGCAGGCTTTTCACCAGGCCAATTTTCCAAGTCATGGAGAAATACACTCCATTTTAAAGTTTTCACTGGTTTTTTCTTAATGTCTCTGATTAAGGTACATGTACATGTATTTAATGCCCCGCAAGGCGCCGCAAGGGCGCGTGGCGGGTGGTTTGCACGACCTGTAATAAAGGAAAAAAACCGCGTGCAAAAGCCAAAAATGTATGCATTCCACAAACAAAACATGGTATATTTACATTCATGCAAAATCTCTTACACCCCACACCCATGCAAACACACAAACCACCAACTAACATGCACATACACCTACTAATATACCTAATGTATTTGCAATCTTTAATGTTTTCCGACTTGGTAATTAAATGTTTCTAATATTGCTAAAGTGACTTCGGTTTCTTACTATTATGATTTCTGATTGTTCGGGGCAAGAATGAGTGTTTGTACGGACAAGCAAACGACTTCTGAAACAAAACAAATGCTGATATAGCTTCTCAATGAATCAGTAGATGGCGCTGCAGGAGTAAAACTGTGTTCTGAAGCGCCAATATTTAAATATAAGCAAACGGCCCTTACTTTAAGAATATGCCTCGTACATGTATTAGGGGTAGGCATTGGACATTACCTAAAATATTCTCATTCGTATCAAGAGAGATTTCTCTTCTTTGAACCATATGTTTTCCTTCTTCAGTTCTTTGTTCCTTCTTCACCTGCATTCAAAGAGTCCAAAAACCCCTTCCATTGTCCTCTTCCCCGGTTACTAGCCCTTGACCCTACTCTCACAGTCTTCATCCTCCCTCTCCTTTCCAAAATTTCCTCCACCCTAGCGTCTTCAATTCATTTTGGTCCCAAAAACTTTTCGCATAATTTCATTTTTGGGAGTTCAAAAATTCCATGGAGAAAAAACTAAAATCTCCTGTACATGAATTGCGCTTAGTCTTTCAGACTAAAACTACTTAAAAAATTATTTTGGAAGATTTTTAAACCAAATAATAACTAAGCAATGTATGGGCAAAAATGAAAAGAAATTGTCTCCTTATCTGAATTTAAATTCAATAATCGGGATCTAGTCAACTTACATTCTTTCACCGAGAATCCGTCGCTATAAAAGGGGGAATTGTGGGGTTTGCTTTCATAGGACTCATCAGCTCGAAACGTGAATTGACTAATTGAACGTGTCGGAAAGATACGTATACGAACCGCATTGAACTTACTGAAGTAATAAAGAAGAGACTGGGAGGGAAGATAATAAATACGGAGGTATTGTTGTTGGCAGAGTATGACTAAAGATAAAGTAGATTTTTTAAAAAATTAGGTCTAATTAAGTAGAGTATATGCATCAGTTATAACAGACGTAAGCATTTAGAGCGAAAGAGAGAGAGAGAGGGAGGGATTGTACAAACAGCAAAATGAAGTGCTTTTATGGAAGGACGGGTAATGAAAGTTCCTCAAAGAGAACTCTTGATAATAAATGGGGATTGGAATTCAGTGGATAGCAAATGGAGAAAGATGAGTCCGAGAGCGGGACACGGATAAGGAGCAAGAAATCACTTTGGCGAGATATGAATTAAACTTTTAGACAAAGTAACACAATAATGACTTAAGCGCACACGTTGGTAGCAATCTCAGGTTATTTGCTGACGACGCGGTGGTATACAGGCAAATGAGGAGCCAACTACCAACTAGTTGGTAGTTTGTGTGTTTGCATGAGTCTGGGGTGTAAGAGATTTTGCATGAATGCAAATTACCATGTTTTGTTTGTGGACTGCATACATTTTTGGCTTTTGCACGCGGTTTTTTTTCTTTATTACGGGTCGTGCCCTAACACCACCCGCCACGCCCCATTGCGGCGGCTTGCGGGGCATTAAATAGATGTAGATGTACCTTAATCAGAGACATTAAGAAAACACCAGTGAAAACTTTAAAATGGAGTGTATTTCTCCATGAGTTGGAAAATTGGCCTGGTGAAAAGCCTGCTAAACTAAATAATGAGTTATTGCAGCCTTTAAAAATACAGTTGAACAATTAGTATACTGTTACTGTATAAGCCGTGGGAGAACTGACAATGGCAAAGGAAACACAGTAATCGTCGCATTCGTATCCTTGGCTACTAAGATGTGACTTTACAGCAATGAATACTCCCCCACCCAATCTATTGGGCCTGTCCGTTCTGTTGATTGTGAAACCGCTCGGAAAAACCTCATTAATTGCTATATCTCCCGTGAGCCAACTCTCCGTTCCAACTACTATGTCTGCGTTTGTACTTACAAAAATATGTTTAATATCCGATATTTTGTTTCTAATGGTACGGCAATTCAATGTTATAATTTTTATTTGGTCAATAACTTTTTGTTTTTCGGTTTTATGTATGCTCACAAAACTGTTTCGAGACGATTCTCGGCAAAATTATTACATTCACTCGCATTGCTTTCTTTTATGTGTTTCGAGGCACCTATTTAAATAAATTTACGTCGGTTGTATGATGTTTTAACGCAAGTCTTTGCTTGCTCTATTGTTTTTGGGATTTGAGAGGCGTAAACTGGTCTGAAGTGACAAAAAGCGCTGGATTCTACTCTATCTATCCCAATATATGACCTGCGCTCTTGCCGACCAACTACCTAAACCCTCGAATCGCGTTCGTGTAACCTACGCGCTACAAACTCCGATGCCTCGGCAGTATAATGGACCCCGGAGTGATTAAGGGACACTCGACACGATGAGAGGACAGGCCTCAGATCAACAAAGTCCGCTTTGATTTCCCGACAAAATCCCAACAATCTCTGGTTCAAACTCTCCATTCGGCTCCAAACGAGCCTTCCGCGATCAATACGCGGTACAATACGACAAATGGTTAAGTTTATTGGGCCATTATTTTACAGGTCCTCATACGACAAAGTTTAATCAATACTAGTACTAGATCAGGGAGTCCAATGTTTCTCAAATAGCAATGGATATTTTATAATAAGCGAAGATATCAATGTCTCGTCTAGTGTTTGTAGCACATCTGGTTTTAAAACAGCGGAAAGACCAGCGAGTCGATATTACATTCCTTTACGTTGAACTCTATGCATCAGCTTGTCGCTTCACAAACTAAGGGAGATACCATCTTGATTTGTTAGCAACCGACAAACCCGAAAAAAATCTTAATTATAGAAACCATTAAGGAACCAGTGGCAATGTGTTGCTCAGAAAATGTTAAGTTTTCTCTTGTATATGGGGTCCGACACAAATAAACCTAAAAGAAAAATTTCTTTCTTGAAAATAAAGGGACTATAATTGTATAAAGTGCATGTTATAGAATTCATTTACTAATTTTAGGAAAGATAGGACTTATAGCGTTGAACGAATTCAAAAGGAAAAGATTATCTGAAAATTTAAACGAGAATCCAAAAGTATTTTTGTCCTATGCAACAGAGATTCAGGGAAGTATAGCTACAGTTAATTCAGTCAAAAACGATGAAGGCGATGGTGTAACCTGCAGTTATAATACAATGTAATTGTTACTTTGATAGTAAGACAGCTCAGAAAGTCAAGAGGTATTGATGAAAAACCAGAACGGTTTTCGGAAAATTAAATCCTGCGAAACACAACTTGCTCTTTTTGTTCATGATGTTGTTGGCTCGGGAGAGAGCAATGTTCCAGTGGAGGCGGTTTTTTTTCAAGATGCTTTCGACGAAGTAACTCGTACTGAACCCACAGAGCAGAACAAAAGCCTATGGCCTGAATGAAAATATTTTGGACTGGATCAAAGACTTTTTGAATGGTTGTTTATAAAGTGTGGTCATAGACGGTGTTGGCTCCACTGCAGTAGAGGCCACCTCATGTGTTCCCTAGGGAAATGTTTTGGGACCACAGCGTATCAAAATTATTAGTGGAGCCAGGCAAGGACCACTTACGGAGCGAAGGTTAAATTACAGATTAAACCTCTAGCTTAATTAGGAAGGATGACTCTTTAGCAAAGCTTTATAGAATGCATCTGCAGCCCATTTTACTGCAGTGGAGATATCACGCAAATGAAATTATTGATATTAAGTGTTAAGATGGCATTTTTTTCCTACGAACGATAAGAGATCACAATAACGTTGTCCGACCGCGCTAGGGGCGGAAGGTATTTTGGGTCAAAATAGTCAGACATGCAATCACCCCTGCCACACACATTAGCCGTGGCTTGCAGGGTACTATGGAGATAAATGAAAATAAATTAATATACTCCCGGTCTGTGTAGACGATCTCTATGTGCCCATGGAGCAGGGAGTATCCTTTCGGTGGCTCTATGCATTAGGCCTCAGAAAGTAGCTCGTCGAAGTAATCATGGTGTGTTCTGGTCATGGAAGTGGGTGCGCGAGGTATGCCCGTGAGGTGCTTGGTCGTCTTCGCGGGGAATGAAGGGGAATCGTCTCGCTAAGGAACGGATAACGAACCGAATGCACGGGTAGTGTACATCCTTTTCAAGTGCGCTTGCACAATTGGGTTTGGGATATGTACACACGTACGAAGTGTGTTCAAAAAGTAAGGTGACTTTTCAAATTTCGTGGGACAACATTCATTCGATTTTTTTTGTTTTGTTGTGTTGGTACACATGTCCCAAAAATTTTGTTTACAGTTTCCACAATATGGAATATTTAGTTTGTTACTGGCAGATACAAATGTTAGATATGTTTAGGTGTTCTCGGCGATTTTCTACCATAAAAAAAAGGATCAAAGAATTTGGATCAAAGTTTGCGTAAATAATGATATCAGGTGCACCAAAACATTTGAAATGTTGACAATGGCATATGGTGAGTCTGCTTTGAATAAAAAATGCTTATAAGTGTTCCTAATGTTTATGGGCTCTTCCAAGATGGTCGAGAGGATTCCATTGACGAACCTCGCCCTGAATGCTCCAGCACGTCAACAACGGATGAAAACGCTGAAGTAGTGAAGGAAATTCTTTTGAAAAATTGTCGAATCCTATTAGAGACGTTGCTGAGGATTTTGGCACATCGGCTGGCTCGTGCCATGCAATTTTTTCTGATGTTTTCGGCATGAGATATTTGTCAGCGAAGTTTGTTCCGAAACTGCTTCATTTTGACCAGAAGAACCGTCTCATGAGGATCGATCAGGAGTCGTTGAATGACGTCAATGACGATCCTGAATTGCTCAAAAGGATCATAAATAGTGATGAATAAATATATATTTATCTTTATATATATGTATACATATAACTGATGGATATAATGTTTATGATGTCGAAACCAAAACCCAATCGTCCCAATGGAAGACCCCGGGAGAACCAAGACCGAAAAAAGCACGCCAAGTTCGATCAAATGTCAAGGTTTTTCTCACTGTTTCTTTCGATTACCGTGGCGTAGTGCATCAGGAGTTCTTGCGTACCACAAGGTCGTGCGGTCAAAAAGGAGTATTACCTTGAAGTCATGCGCCGTTTGCGAGAAGCAGTGCGAAAAAAGACGTCCGAAATTGCGGAAAAACAATTCATGACTTGGGAATCTCCATAATGAACCTGCTCACTCATCGTTGCTTGTGAGAGATTTTTTGGCCAAAACAAATGCCACAACCATGCCTCAGCCACCGTATTCCCCGGCCCCCCTGCGTCTTTTTCCTGTTCCCAAAGCTGAAGTGACCTCTGAAAGGACGGAGATTTTCAACGATTGAGGAGATAAAAGACTGCATCGCTGGCAGAGCTCAAAGCCATACCAAAAAGTGGTCATTGGAATTCCTTCTAGGATTGGAAAAAGCGTTGGCACAAGTGTATTATATCTGGGGGGGATTACTTTGAAGGGGACAACTTTAATATTGAAGAATAAATAAATTATTTTTAATATTAATATAAAGTCACCTTACTTCTTGAGCAAAACTCGTATGTTTTCATCAGTGGCGCCACTGTTAATTTGGAGATACCTTCTGCCGCATTGCTTCGTGGAGGCATCAAGGAGCATGAAGCATGAAGGTTGGCCCCTTAAGAAATATACAGGGTCGCACCCAAAAGTGGTAGGACTGATTTTTTTACAAGAATTTTATTGACGATATACTTTCATCGACTTAATAATCTTCAAAGTATGCTCCTTGAGCTGCTACACACTTAGTATAACGTTGCTCCCATTCCCCGTACGCCCGCTGGAAATTTTCTTTGGGGATGCCGTTGATGACCCTCGTCGAAGCCTCTTGAACGGCCTTTATCGAGTCAAAACGTCGTCCCTTGAGCTGTATTTTCATCAGGGGGAAGAAGAAGAAGTCCGGTGGTGCCAGATCGGGAGAATAGGGCGGGTGCGGCAACGTGGCAACGCCGTATTTGGCCAGGAGCTGTCTGACGACGAGCGCGCCATGGCAGAATTTTCGGCACTATCTTGGCGCACACCTTGCGCATGGCCAAATCCTGTGAAATAATGCGTTGGACGTTGGATGCAGACAGACCCAACTGGTCTGCAATATCTTCACTGGTTAAGCGTCGGTCTGTGTTGAGCAGTGTCCTCACTCTGTCCACTTTCGTGTCGGTTCTTGCCGTCGACGGCCGTCCGGAGCGATGGTCGTCTTCAACGAGCTCCCTACCCTCTTTAAACAACTTGTGCCACTCAAATACTGTGGAACGGCTTAAGGCAGTGTCCCCATAAGCCTGCTTGATCATATAGAGGGTCCCAGTTGCCGTCTTCCCGAGGTTCGCACAAAACTTCACGGAATAACATTGCTCTAAATTCAAATTCATTTTGTTTTCGACGCGGACAAAAAACTTGCTTCACTAAAAACGGTGTCCTCACTCAACGACAGCCCGCAGGCGACTGAGGTTGGTGTCGGTCTGTTGCTAAGAGCCCCTTCCACCTTACCCTGCCAGGTAGACCCCCTTCCACCGCTCTGTTCGCGCCAGAGAAAATCAGTCATACCACTTTTGGGTGCGATCCTGTATATGTAGAAATTCATGCTTGGAAATGAAACGTTTTTGCGCTCATCAAGGGCCCCTTCTTTGCTTCCAGCGGGACCAAAAGGAAAGTATAATATGTCTTATAGTGGTATATTTTAATATGCCGATTCCCCATTTCATGATTCGAGATGCTATGAATCACATAACTACAATAAAAAACAACTGAATTCACGATTTGTTTGAAGGCCTGAATTCGCAGCGTGACTCAAATTCTTGAAGGCCTTCAAGTAACCCCAGCATATTCATTCTCAATAGGAAAGAGAAAAAAAGTTTACCCCTGCTAATTAAAGGGTCTCTTGGGTATGAGGAGGGGTGACCAAGGATGGAACACTAATGAGTACTGCTTACTAAGCAATAAGATGGTCTAAAGCTCTGTTTACTTATGAATGCTAATGATTTCCCAAGTCTTGCACTATCAATATCTTTCTCTGAATTAAACATCAACCAACTATCTCCGGAAAACATTGACGTTTTTTTAAAAGTAAGACATTTAAAGAGCGTTTGTGCCCTCGGGGGAGGAGACCGTTGTATGGTTCATGTCCATGTGGCAGTGGAATTTCGCCTTCTTGCTTTTTCAAATTCTAGCATGTACATCATTGGATAAATTTCTTAATGCATCCTAAGGTGCAATTACTTGTTAGATGATAGTATATATGTTTGCATGCGCGTAATATGAAAGGATTTTTGCATGAATGAATGCGTCACTGTGGGTATGGGTTAGCAGGTTTGTGTTGGTTTTGAATGTGGTTTTGTTCCCTTTTACCTTAGATGGTGACCTAATACCGCCCCCCCACCCTTGCGGCGGCTTGCGGGGTATTATGTAGATGTTGTTCCTGGCGTATCTCTGTTGTGGTAAATAGAAAACTGTTAAAGCTAATTATTCACGAAGAAAAACGAATAAAATCATTAATTATTTATTTTTAATCTTAATTCATTTGAATTCCGCTGAATCCCTGTGCCATCCGTCGCAATTTACCATCTCAACTATTCTCCATTCCCACCGTTTAATGATCCCCTCATGGTTTGCCCGCTCCTGCATTTGCTCCGAGCGCGCTTCAGCCTGTGCCCTCACCGGACTCAGAATGGTGACCTCGGTTGCCGGCGTGGATGCATTAAATTTTAGAAAAGCGTGCAATGGTCACCCGTGGATCCCTAGGAATGAAAGGATCCGACCCGCCTCTCGAGAATAAATACTCCTACCGCATTGTCCCCTCACCCGAGAGGAAGGATAATGGAGGGGCGGAGACGTGGGCCCGCATCGCCACCTATCGCCTGACCGGCGAAACACTCTCTCAATCGTTTAATGCGCTTCCTGTGAGACGTTGAGAGCATGAGCACTTTGCTAAGCGATTGCAAGGTAGCAGATGTCGTCAACAGTCCGAGAACTGGAAATTGTGATTCTGAACGCCTGGGGAAAACATTTTAGTGATGTGCAATGAGAGTTGAATTCTGATTCGAACTAGTTTTTGTTCGTCCTCCTTTTCACAGGTTTTAATCGAAAGAGCTGAACATAACCTCACGAGTGATTTGAAAGATAAACTCAAGAGGAATGGATTCGGATATCGGTGAGTAAATTATACTCACCAATTGTACTATTTTATCGTAATTAACTATCCGAAATTTTTCCTGTGAATCCAATTAGAGGAAGACTCCTGAAATGCAATTATCTCTCCCAATTGCTCAACCTAAAACGTTCACCTCGTAAATTCCTCTCTCCCCTCTCGGAAACTGAAGTGGCTGTCACTTGTTTCCAAGGAGATCTTGTCATTGAGACAGTAGTAATACATTTATTCCTCGAGAGGCATGTATTCTGAGATCCCTGAATTCTTTGAAGCCGATCTACCGATCGGTAACATGGGTAGCAAAATCTGTGAGTGAATTTCAATATTATAATTATTTTAAGTGTGTGGTATGGGTAAAACTAAAATAATTTTACCATGGTCCATTCAGATTTGAAGAACGCGGAAAGAATTACCCAGAGTAACACCTTTTAGGATCTTAATCGTGAACATTCAGAAGTAGCATTTTACTTATGTCTCTCGAAAATAGAAATTTGCAAAGAACGTAAAAAACGGTAATAGGTTATATTTCGGAGATATCAACCTTGAATGATCCTAACCCTATGACCTAGCCCTAATTCCGAATCCAGTTCCACCCGATGCGTTGATGGTGCTCCCTTAATACTCTTGGTGTTGGAGTAGTTTTGTGTGGGATTGTGCCTTCAAGCAGTTTCCCCGAAATTTCCGATTTCTCTTTGCGGGATCTTCTTTCCGCAATCGAAGAACGCGATCGCGAATGGCATCTGCTTTATCGCGTTCGGCTCGGCGAACACTTTTTGTGTTGCCAACGGCATAAATTAGAAAAGGTCAAGCGACGAAGTTGAGGGTAGTGTATTTTACGAAGGTAATCACGGTGGTGCGAAGAATCAAACAGCAGATCACAGTTTATAAAAGGTTGAATAGATGTAGTTAGTTTCGCCCGCAATTCTCTCATCTTCGCCTTCGCCGTCCAGTTAGGGCTAGCACAAGAAATGCCGAACGGGGAGGGATGGGGGGATACCACGTGCATTATATCGCCCCGCGGTTGTCTCCTTACGATAAGCGACGGGACACGCTTTTCGGTTTCCTCTGGTCCCTCGCTTACTCCTCTCCCCTATTAATCCGCTCCTTGTAATACCCTTCTTAATCCTCTCTGTGTAGTACCCCTCTTAATCCTCTCTTTGTAATAACTGTCCACAATACGATTCGTCAAGAGGTGAAATTGAGGTTCAAATCCGGCCTCGCATACGTTAATTCGCGATAGCGGGGATGGTGCGGTGGATAATGTGCTTGCTTCCCATCCAGAGGGCCCTGGTTCGAGTCCTGGAGGCTGCAGATATTATTTAGTGGTATCCCGATCCCTACTTTGAGGTGCCTGGTGGAGAGCACTTCGCATGGGACGTAAAGCGGTGGACCCCTTGGCGCCTTTCGTTGAGAGTGGGCGAATGCAGACAGGCAGAATGCGGGTTTCTCTCCTCCATCCCTTCCCGTCCATCTCTAATGCCGGTCCTCTCCCCTAAAGCTACTAATACCCTCGCGTTAACCGAGTCTTCTCCAACTGAGTTTACCGAATTCCACGGGGAGCCTACGGCAGTCGGGCATGATCGAACCGGTTGAACGATTTGTACGAAATCCCAATGTTAAATGTGCTCTAAGTCCTGCAAGACGTTCGGCAGACTTGGTCGAGGTCTAGCCGTTCGGTAGCAACACGCCACCGACCCATCCCCAAAATGCCGAGGAGGGGAGGGACCGGCACCGCTTCCGGCTAGGGGCTCGAACCCCAGTCCAACGGGTCCGTTTTCACGCTTCATGATACCCAGTTGAGACTCGCCCGCCCCCGTAAATACCAATTAATTATGGTATCATACTGGCGCTTGTCCTGGAGAAAGCCATCGGAATTAGATGCTTTGCAGTGAATCCGATATAGGAAAGAGGGAAGCGATTTATTGTGGTACTCACCTACTAGACATTATCAGTTTTATCATGGGAAAATATCCTTCTGTGCAATATACCGAAAGGGAAAAAAGGGATTATCTATAAAATTGTCCGTGGAATATTTACTCTCAGGGATAAAGAAGGAGGCAGTTCTAGGGTGATACCTTAAAGCGACTGTATACAATGTTGCTCCAAACGTGAGCATTATCCTCTACGAGGTGTAGCCATTAAATAAACGGAATGGTGCCACAAAACATTTTATTGACCACTAATTAATTATATTAGAAATTTTATCGCCTTCAATATACTCTCCTTGCCGATCCCTACAACGCTCCATACGATTTTCCCATTGTTCTAACCAATGCAGGAAGTCCGCTTCTGTCAGCTTGTTGAGAGCCTCCGTTGCTTTTTCATTGACCACTTCCACACTTTCTACTCTTATCCCCTTAAGCTCCGATTTGATCTTAGGAAATAAAAGTGGTCACGGGGGGTATGGTGAGTACGGTGGGTAGTCCAACGCGGTGATGCCGTAATTCGCAAAGAATGCCTTCGCGGAGAAGGCGGAATGTGCTGGAGCGGCATTATCTCGGTGAAGTATCCAGGATTTGCTCTTCCCCTAATCAGGTCGTCTTCTCCAAACTCGTTCACGAAGGAAAGTCAGAAGCTGAACGTGATAATGTTGATTGACTATCTTACCTCAGGGGACCCAGTGAACGAAGGCAATTCCATGCTTGTCCAAAAAACAATGATCATCGCTTTGAATTTAGTCTTGCTCATTTTCGCCTTTTTTGCCATGGTGAGTTTTGACTCTTCCAAATGCATCGATTGGGGCTTTGTTTAAGGATCATAGGTAAAAAAACTAAGATTCATCACAAGTAATAACTCCGTCAAACAATTCTGAATCATTATTAACGTTGCTTCAAAGTCCAGCACAATTGTTCGTACTCGATTCCTTTTCCTCTGGAGTGAGAGGTTTTGGCATCATTTCTGTGCAAAGTTTGCGAAAGTTGAACGACTCGTGGAAAATCTGACGGTCCTTTTCTTTGTTAATTCCCGTGATTTCGGCAAGAGGTCGAGTCATTCGGACAACGATTTTAACGGATCAATTCACCAATATTCTGGATGTTGGCGTCCGCTTGTGATGTCGAGGGTCGTCCAGGACGCGGATCGTCTTCGGTCGCTTCGAGTCCAACCGAAAACCTTTGAAACCACTCAAAAACGTGCGTGCGCGATGAAACATTCACACCCTTAAGCTTGGCATGAGCTTATGATTTTCTCCAGCTCCACAAGAAACTTGAGGTTAACTCGTTGCTCCTTCAGAACACTTCGCATTTTTTAGACGAGACGCCAGCCTTGAACGGCCGTTTGCTACAGCAACAGAGAGAGGAGATGGACAGCCGTGCCCATCGAGTTCAGGATGGGGGAAGCATCAGGAGACATGCTCAAACCTACCACTCCAATAAATAAATTGCCACTCTTCGTATATTATCTTTTAGTGTCCTTTTTAATATCTAGAACATGAATCCGGGGATCGAGATGGTGCGGAGGCTATCGTACTGGCTTCCCACCCAGAGGGACCGGGTTCGAATCCCGGCTGTGTGGAATATTTTTCAGTGGTATCTCGATCCCTATTTGAGATGGTTTGTGGAGGGCACTTAGAGTGAGTACGCCGTCCGTCGGATGGGACGTTAAACTGCGGACCCCTTGGCGCCTTTCGTAAAGAGTAGGCCAATGCCGACGCCGGGTTTCTCTCCACCCTTCTTCCTTTCCTGTCCATCCCTAATGGCGCAAATGACCTCAGCAGTCGGTCGCCTCCCCTAAATACTACTACTACTCTGGCCTAGCAGGTGGACTAACGAAGTTATTTAATCGCACGTTTGTCATACCCCAAGGTCGCGTATGTGATGTTTACCCGAGCCTGCGCAGACGCAGCTGAAGTCGCCAAAGAGTTAGTCCCAATCAGCGAGACCCAGTTGCCTAAACGCTGATAGACATGAATCTGAAAGTGAAGCCTACCGGCCCTAGACGCAAGGCATCACTCGCGATCTCGATCGAGCCTCTATGCGGATATTACAATCTTCTACGGGCGTTAGCGAATAATAAAAATACAAAAGCTGTTCTTGGGAACCTTCCTTCGGCTTTGGATTCATTCATCACGTTCAGAAATGGATGTGGTTTAACAAAGCAGAAGACGCTGAAAGTATTTGTCATTTTGCATTAGGAATTAGAAGTAGTGCATCCTCTAATGCGCATTTAATTCCCAATTGTGATAGTTTCCCCTAAGTTGATCGGTGCAAATTTATTGTATATCGTAATAAATCATCTACGCCTTCTAAATACCCCGCAAGCCGCCGCATGGGCGTGTGGCGGGTGGTGTTAGGGCACGATCAGTATTTAAGAAAAAAACCGAATGAAAAAGCAACAAATGGATACAATCCACAAACGGAACATGGTATGCATTCATGCAATTACCCTTACAACCCACACACAAACTACCAATTAAAATGCACATTCACCTACCTGATATCTTTGCAATGTTTAATTTCGTTCCGTCTAGTAATTTCAATGTTTTTAATATCTCTAACGTGACTTCGGTTTCTTGCTATTATGGTTTCTGATTGTTCGGGGGAAGAATGAGTATTTGTATCCATCTGTACTGGAATCTATCTCCCTCATTTTATCTTTGTGGTCTGATCTACCTAAGTAGTGTGGGGTCATTATAATTCCTTTGGTGTCATCGACAAAAATCATTTGTTCTGAACCTTTCTAAAAGTCTAAGTCTCGCTTGTTCGAGGTGTCCTAAGTGTACTTTCCGTCAGTATATTGCATACAATTTCATTTACCTGAGTTATACTTTCATGTAAGCTACTTCTTACGTTTCGTGCTTATGAAAATTCGATTCGGATAATGTTAACGGCCATGGTGTTAATTGATAAATTACGTCCTTTGGAACGCTGTTGAACACGGAACGAGATTTTTTTTGGAAATATTATTTTCGTTTCACTGATACATCGATTTTCGACGAATATCATGGATAAACGGTAAATAATGTTTGAATAACCGCCCCTGTCTCTTTGCTTTATGTGTTAAAGATAATTTTTCATCATTATCGTTTTATAGAGAATGGGACCTATGTGCCTGAACACCAACTTTTGAGTCTTTAAGTTCTTTCGACAGTAGTAATTCGTAGGGGACAGCATCAGCGGGTGTCTGCAAATCCTTAGATTCCGAGGTAACATCTTAATGCTGCATAATATCAATTTAAGCCTGTTCTTTTGTGATTATTATGCAGTAGATTTAATGGAATGTTCGAATGAAGTGTTTTGCGGCGTTATTATTTTTTCGAACAACACGCTAATCAATGAACACATTTACTCACTTCATTAATTTTCACAATTTATGGTGAAATTTTGAAAGCACACGCCCTTTCAGTGGCTTGCTGGGTATTATGTGGATGTAGATAAAACTGAAATCGAAAAGAACGCTCGAGGATATAGTGTAGAGGATAAATTATTGAAAATGGGGAATACCTAAGAAAAGGTTGCCATATTTTCCAGGATACTTTTTTATGTTTGTATCATTGGCAGAATACTTACATGAGCTAGATTCTCATATT
Organism: Hetaerina americana; assembly: GCF_022747635.1. Classification (NCBI taxonomy): domain Eukaryota; kingdom Metazoa; phylum Arthropoda; class Insecta; order Odonata; family Calopterygidae; genus Hetaerina; species Hetaerina americana. The sequence goes on along the minus strand of NW_027286719.1, from coordinate 1,966,145 downwards.
ATTGGTGCCATTTGTAGAAGTAAGAAATTCTTAGTCAAACAATAAGCAGGAAAAATAGCTGTAGGGATGAAGAGGTAATTCCGCCAAGACCCTATTGTTGCTGCTGCCGTGTGCAAGAAGAAATCACAAATTGTTCCAGTAATCTTTTTATTCACCAATCCCTGAGCAGAAAACAATAGACACTCACTCAAACGTAGAGGCAAGAATAATGTGTTCTTGAAACTATCAATTATACAACCACATAATGATTACGTGTGTGGAAACGACGCATCTGATATGAGGCCGTACATATCTTGATGAGAGACGGACTGAAATACTGGGGGGAAAATGCTGCAACAGTTATTCGCGAATGACCCTCAACAGCTATACAATTTGCAAAGAAAAACCTACCACCTGAGAAAAGCCCTATGACTTGTGTATATTTTACTATAAGCATTTTTGAAGATCTAGTGTGTGCAGTAAAAGGAGAGAAATAGGGAAAGTCAGCGGTGAAGAAGCTGTACAATATGTAATAAACGTGGGAAAAGTCTTCATGGTGAATGTTATGCCGAACATTAGTGCAATTCTTAAGTCACAGGACTTGAGTACATCTTTCAGTATATTCAATGTAAATATTTAAAAATACTGACGATAGTGTTACAATTTTTGTATGAGCTAATAGTAGTAGAAACTGATGCTGACAAAATAAACAATGTAAAATACATAATGAACAAATTTTATAATCCGAATGTAAAAATTTTATTTTTTAGCAAAATTTTTAAAATTATATTTATTTTCTAAACGTTTAGAAGTGATTACAACACCGATTAATTTGCTATCGAACCTGTAAGTATTAAAAATGCATATTAAAATTAGCTAAACACGTTCATATTCAACTTTATATAAATTTCTAAAATGCAGGCATACAAATTCATCAAAAAAAACCTGAAATTTTTCATTCATACCAGGGGAAAAAAGCTGGAACTGAAACTGTTATATGAAGTCTCTCCCGAAGGCAACCCTAACACCCAGAAGGACGACTTCGACGACGCTGAGCTGAGCTCCAATGCTGGATAGTGTGATGAAGTACATACGTCATCATTTCAAAGTGAACTCAGTGAGGCGAAGAAAGAATCCTCGCCAAAAAAGCAGACGTCCCTAACCCTGATCGAGCAGAACTTCGCTTTCTATGCCGCATCAAGAGGAAACTTTCTTTCCTCGAACAATCGGAAATCATAATAGTAAGAAACCGAAGTCACTTTAGAGATATTAAAAACATTGAATTTACAAGTCGGAATAAAATTAAACATTGCAAAGATATTAGGTATATTTGTAGGTGCATGTGTATGTTATTCGGCAGTTTTGAGTGTTTGCATGAGTGTGGGGTGTAAGTGTTCTTGCATGAATGTATGCCATGTTTTGTTTGTGGATGGTATAATTTTGTGGCCTTTGCATGCGGTTTTTTTCTTTCTTAATTACGGGCGGTGTCCTAACACCACCCGCCACACGCCCTTGCGGCGGTTTGCGGGGTATTAAGTAGAGGTAGATGAACTTGACGGGACATAGCAGAGGTGCGACGATTGTGATGACCACCTTGATTCCCTGGAGCAATATTCGAGGAGAAATTGTCTCCTGATTGACGGTGTCGAGGAGCAAGAGCGCGTAAATTATCTCAGCATTGCTGGTGAAGTTCATCGCCGAGAACTTAAACGTTTCTGTGAACTCGTCTTCGCTTGGGCGTGCCCACAGTATTGGCCAAAACAAACCATCGGGAGAACTCAAGAAAAGGCTCGTAACAGTGCGATTTATCTCTTATCAAGATAGACAGAATGTGTGGATTGCCAAGAAAGTCCTTAAATATAAGGGATATCTGATTACCGACTCCCTCACGTCCACAAGAAAAAACATTAAAATGACGCTTAAGAAATTCCAAAGAAACTGCGGGAGATGCCGCAACAGTAACTTTTAATGGAGTCATCCGCTAATGTGCATTTCAATGCAACAATTTCAGAGTGTAAAAATCATTCGCCTTGACTGGGATCCAAGTCAAGGCGAATGATTTTTACACTCTGAAATTGTTGCATCGACGCTTGAGACTTGGCTGGATTAAGAAACGTGTGGACCCAAGACGGCAAAATTGTCATAAAAACGTCAATGGGGGCAGGCTCTTTGGGTGTACTAAGACGGGCATTGAGCGTGCAAGAAGGGAACGCGCAGTGGTACGGAAAGTGACGGGCGCAGGTAATGTGTTTGACGGGCTCACGATCTAGCGAGCATAAATACTTTTTAATATCTTCCCTGAATATCCTGGTTGATTTCCTACTTGGCCAAGATTCTTTTAAAGCAAATTTGTTTATCGTTTCTGTCGCATCATCGTTTCTGAGCTAAGCTGCTTCCTCTTCATGTGCGTCCCCGTTCCCGAATTCCTACAGTGTGCATCCTCGTTGCTGTATATTCGGTTTCCTACGCATCCCTTTTTGCCGTTCATCTCCAGCTCCTTTTTGTTTAAACTAAGCATCAGTTTTAAGTGCCGAGTTTAGAGATTTCGCATACGCTCAAAAGTTATTTCCCTCAAGTTGTGTGTGTAGCGATTGTGCAATTGTCTGTTTCAATTCTCCCCATCGATCCCACAAGTGCCGATTTGTGAAATTACGCGTATTTCAAAAGTGAATCGCTTAAGTTGTACTTATTGACTTTTAAAATATTCTCTTTCGATCCCCCACATTAACTAGTCCTTTGTGCATTCTGGTAGTTGGCAAAAGTTGATGCTAGTATTCTTATACTAGCATCAACTTTTTCCTTTTCAGTATTTCGAGCAAGTGAATGCCAACATTTTCATTATTTTTTTACTTACTATTATTGTGGTAACCATCGCTCACATTTAGCCCAGTGAACACATCCTCTTTCAATGTCAATCTTCATCTAAACCTACTTATCATCCCGCAAGCCGCCACGTTTTGCGTGTAGTACGTAGAGTGTTAGGATACCAGCCATAGGCGATTTTGGCGATTTTCCTTCATTTTTTTCTTCCTTCCCCTCAAGCTTTTTTTCTTTGGATTTATTCTTGACCTTCCCACTAATATAACAATATCGGCCCATCCCATTGACCGCCTGCTGGACTAATCCCCCATAAAACTCATTCTCCCATTCACATCAACAGGTTTTCGAACTTTCGTCTCAGTTATATGCCATTGTCACTCAGTTCCCCAATTCCTGTTCCTGTTTAACATTTACCCGCAACGCCAAATTTGCCTTCTCCTTCTCATAACGGAAGCGCATCCCTCTCCCAACCCCACGCCGTGGCAGAAAACCATTCACCGCATCGAACGCACATTCTAAAGCCATTAGCACTCACCACCTTTCACCCCTGCACCCTCGACCCATGCCAAGTTACCAATCTCGACCATCACGACCCTTCATGTGTCCGCCACGCAATCCAATGTCACATTTCTCCCAAAAACCCTCAAACTTATCGCGCAGATATTTAAAATAGCCCACTCAGAACTTCTGAGCTGCTTGCGCTCCAGCTTAAATCATTCTGGCGTCCTTTAAAAATGAATCAGTTGAATATTCAAAGCCTTCTTGCTCACTTCCACGAATTATATTCAATGCTCTCCAACAATAACTTGCATATGATTGCATTAGCCGAAACCTGGCTAAAGCCTTCCATTTTATCCGATTCCGTAAAAATACCGAATTATAAATAATTACGTGACGATCACCTCGGAAATGGTTGGGGGAGTTGCATTATTTTATCAGAAGTAACTTAAAATATAGGCAATTAAGTGCCAGTGAACCAGGAGACCATTTACTCCAGAAGCCCTGAATTTTGACCTTCTGGAGTAATTGGGAACCAGAAGGTCTGTTTTTGGAAATAACTTTAGACACAAAAAAATCCGCGTGGGCGTTATTTATTAGCCTCTAAAAAATTGCTCACCTGCCTGATATTGATGAAGTAATATCGAAATATATCAATGAATATGAACATTTCATAATCACAGAGGAACTCAATGCCAATTTTAATTCAAGTGTAAGCTCTTATGATACCACTTATCTCCGGTGCATGTTTAATACTTATAATGTAAATATCTTGCCATTTGAGCCAACAAATGCAACTAAAGTATCCTCAGCGTTGATCAATTTAGCTTTTCCTTCTATTCCTAAATAAGTAGTTTCCCATGGTCAAATTGCTGCACCGGCCTTCTCCTCCAATGGCTTAATCTACATAGTCAACTAACTCACTCAATACCACGAAGTTTAAGTAAGCCTTTATTCATGTAACTTGAATCTTATAATTGAATATTATTTAATTAATTCCGCTGCATAACTTCCATGGTTCCAGTATTGAGTATCTCAATGACGTCAAAGAAAAAGTTGTAATTATAAATTCTTTTCTAATACAATTTCTGGAATCAATCGCTCTTGAAAGAACTAAACATGTTTCTAAAGCACCTGCACCAAGGCTGACACCAGATGTAAGAAAATTCATGGCTGCACGGGATACAGTTTTCAACATTTTTAAGGGATCAAAAAATTTAACCGTATATGATAAATATAAGAAACTTGGGAATAAATCCAAGCAGGAGGTAAGAAATGCAAAAATGAGATATTTTTACTCACTGACTAGCAAAAGGGAACTGTGAATATCTATTGGAATACGTAAAAACAAAAATGTACCTCTTTGTAGTTGCTTGAAATATTGAACAGTAAATTCACTTTACTACCAATTGCAGTGGATACTTTAACAAAAACCAGTACTCTGCAAGCACTACCCGATAAACTAAATAACAATGTACCACCTGCTAAAACATTTTAATTTTTCCTGGTGACTCTATTAAAAGTTCGCAACTCAATACGAAAAATTAAATTAGCGGCAAAAGGGTCGGATGGAAATCCTATTCTGCTTCTGAATAAATCAAATTCTTTCATATTTTCATGCAACAAATATTTTCAACTGCTCACTATCTCAGGAAACATTTCCTTCTTTGTGGAAAAATGCATTCATTCATCCGATCCCAAAAAAATCAAAAACCACTACTTCAGATTACCCACCAATTAGCTTCCTACCTATCTTATCCAAAGGGCCAGAGAAACTTGTTTATGAAAAAATAAGAGATTTTATATCTCGGCATAATATTCTACATGTATTCCAATCTAGCTTCCGCAAGGCTCAGAGTACCTCTACAGCTATGGTCAGAAAAACTGATGACCTTCAACCAGCTTTGGATAAAAAGATGGTCACAATTCTTGTCCTAATTGACCATAGCCAAGCATTTGATTCCATTGGCAAAGATGTACAACTGGCTTCATTAACTTACCTTGGATTATCAAGAACCGCCACTACATGGATTTTCCCTTACCTCTCAGGTCACTGACAAAGAGTGGTAGCTGGTGACACATACTCTTCATGGCTTGATATAACGCACATTGTTCCACAGGGCTCAATCCTGGGCCCACTACTAATCTCTTTGTACATAAATAACATTTCTTCATCTCCTCAATACTCCAAATATCAAGCATGCCCTTCATAAATCCTTCATAAAATATAACTGTAAACAGACTTTGAGATCTTTCCTTTTTCTTTTGCAGGAGCATCATACTTTATATTAGCAATTGTAAATATAACCAGGAATATTGTTTTACAAGTAATGTTTACATGTATTGGTATGCATTGTGTGTGTGTATGTTGTACATATTGTGTTATAGTTACTAATTAACTAGGCAACTAATGTATTGTGTTGCTGTATGTTAGTCCAAAGCTATAATATAAATATTAATTTTATTGCTTATTATGTAACATTTGCATAATTCATCTTTAAGTTTAATATTTTAAATGCATGACGAGGGGTTAGGTGGCAGAAGAGACTCCATAGTCTTCCTCTGGCCCTAAAATAAAGACAACTATCTATCTATCTATCTATCTATCTCTTTATAGTTTCATTGTTCATTATCAAAAAGTTAAGGTTAAATATGTAACGATTGCCTGGTTTTCATGTATTCTATATTTGCCAAACTCACGGTATATTAATATTGAAACTAGTTCATTTAAAAGGATTAAAAAATATTTTTAAAATCCTTGTCATTGCTAAAAATAAAAATATTTTATTTTTTACTTTGAAATTTCAGTCAAAATTTGAAAGTAGATTTAATATTCTATGGTAAATTTCTGTCCACATTTTCTACAAACGAGAATAGTTCTGCTGATTGTGTCAATGCACCATATCCATAAAAGATTTATATTTTGATGGTCTATTATCCTTTTTTATTCACATTATGATGCAATTCCTGGCATATGGTACCTGCACCAATATGAGGTTATTGATATCATCATACTCCACCCTTGTCGCTATGTAGCATTCTTCTTCCTTGATAAGTAAGTTGATAGTCAATAACTATGATTGTAATTTTTATTCATAGAGTGACAGCTGAATGAATCATTTTGCACCCAAGTTCCTTGGCTTTTCCATCAGAGCATAAGATTCCATGAATCCTAAAATCAGTTCAGCCATATCATATTGTGAGTTATCAACCTGTTCTTATTAACAATACTTCAAGAAAGGAAGATAAAGCAGGCCATCACAGGCTACAGATTTCATCGCCATTACTAACAATATAGTTACAAGAGATTCATTTTGGAGTGGAAAATCTCATCATTACCATTTTCCAAAGGTACCACTGGGTGTTATCATTCTTGTCATCCTTGTTTCATGTGGAGGGAAAACTGTGAATTAAACACAAAGTGAGCTCTTTTCTTCAACTGTTTTATATTAACTTTGCACCTTTAAATATCTTTGTCTGATATAGAGATTTTCCTCAGTGTCATAATGAGGGTCAATACATTGCGGACAAACATCCGCCCACCCCCAGGCCCACCAATAGGTTGCTGCACCAGTTACCCCCTCTCCCCGACTCCCCCTACCTTCCTCCCCTCTTGGAGCCAGCCTATATAAATTGAAAAATTTTTCATATATGATTGATATGCAGACTGATAATGATGAGTAGAATTGAAGCCATGGTCGTGTGAAGTAATAAATCCTTAAGTGGAAGTGCAAAGTTTCTTTCTTCACCCTCATCATGAAGGAATTCCACAAAGTTAAGCCTGAAACTGTTATGTTTGTAATTTTTGTGTGATTGATGGGTCAATGGCACAGGGTAAAACCTTGTAAACCCTGAAAGTGTGAGTGTGTGTGATTCACAAAGGTCCCTGTTTCCGAACACACCCAAGTGATTGAGTGAATGAATGAAAGCATGCAAAAATCTGTTTTATAAATTTGTATTCATCTGTGTGACTGACGGGTCACTAGCATAGGAGGAAAATTTGTAAACCCTCTGAACAAGTGAGTGAGTGCGATTCATAAAGGTCTAACATACTCGAGTGATTGCGGACGTGAGCTTGGACCTTTTTCTATTTTTGATATTTATTTCAATTTGTTTTTCATTACTGTGCGAGTACAGCAGATCCCTGGCATAGGAGATATCGTTGTGAACCCTGATTGCATGACTGAATGTAATTCTTGAGAGTGACTGTAATTCCTTATTACGCCCTTGTGATTGAGTGGTTGTAAGTTTATTTCCTTATTTATTAATATTGCACTGCTTGTGTGTAATTGAGGTACAAGTGGGTCACTGTTTCCCAAACATACCCAAGTGACCCAGTGTGTGTGTTTCCTATTTGCTTCCAATGGTGTGTTGGCTAACACACTGGCTTCCCACCGAGAGGGCCCGGGTTTGAATCCTGATGGCAGATATGTTTCAGTGGTATCCCAATCCTAATTGAGGTGCTTTGTGGAGGGCACTTTGAGTGAGTATGCCATCCATTGGACGGGACGTTAAGCTGCAGACCCCTTGGCACCTTGTGTTAAGAGTAGGATAATGCCAATGCCAGGTTTCTCTCCACCCTTCATCCTTTCCTGTTCATCCCTAATGGGGCAAATGACCTCAGCTGTTGGTTGCCTCCCCTAAAACTCCTACTACTACCCTATCTACCCCTTACTTGTAACTTTGTATTTACCTCCCCCCTTTCAACGAACCTAGTGCCAATCAACTTTACAGTTCCAGCTATTTCATTTTCCAGTAGTTACAGTAATTTACACAATGCCAGGGATACATTTTTTTCCTCCTGAATTCTTCTCTCCCAGGTCAAGTATATTTCTCTAACCCAATGATATGTTTAAATTTTACAACTGGAGATAAGTTTTCTATCTAATTAGTATTATATATTTGTACTTAGCATTGTCAGGTGTTCAAATAATTGAGGCAGTTTTCAAGAGAGTTTTATGTTAGTATTAGGCCATTCATTAATGAAGACAAAATTTTATTTCATAAAGTCTTGTAAATGAGATGCATTACTTATATTTTAAAAGGAAATCCTTGATTCTTCATCTTAGTTTCATAAACATCTGTATCCAATTAAATAACATCAATTTTACTGAGACAATAAATAGTAGGTATTCGAAATCTGTGCGTTAATTACCACCATTTAATCATTTCTAGTAGTCATTATTCCTACAAAAATCATGCAAAATAACTTCCGCTGACTACATGCAATAAAATTCCAGTGCATTAAATTCCTCTTGCTGTGATCACATGGGATCGACTTCAAAGTGAAGCACATAAGAACGAGGGACAGAAATCTCGGAAAAAATGACTTTAATTATGATAGTTGTTATGGAGAGCTTTGATGTTATTTTATTTGCATTACATTTTAATGAGATAACTTGAGCAACTACAGCTAAGAAATCAAAAAAAATACTTATTTGATCTTAATATCAAAAATAACATCAATTATAATGAATAATAATCATTATCATAGGTCAGCAGTGCAAGGATTGGTGTGTAGTGGCTTGCCAGGCCATATCTTGTTAGCTGAAAATCTCTTCATTCCATTCCAGCTCCTTGTACTGCCATTTTCCATCTCCTGCTTCTTATTGTTAATCCTAGGCCTACCTCGGCTATTTATTTCCCCTTTCCCTTCCTATGCTTCCTTCAACTATGATCTTTGGTAAACTATCTTGCCTCAGGATATGTCTAATCAATTTCCCTTTCTGAGAGTTCCCTCCATAAGCTTCTCTCTTCACCCAAAGTTCAAAGTACTTCAATTGGTGCTCTAGCCATTATATTTTCACCACTATTCTATAGAATCACATTTCCATCACCCCCAATCTACTTTCCTCTGCTTCTTCTGTCATCCACAGATACCATGTCCATCTTTCGACAAATCACTTTCTTATGTCTATGCTAGGATGCTTTGCCAAAAAGACTTGTCTCTTCAGATAGAATACTTCTTTCATCGCTTCTGATCTTACTCATCTAAATAGTTAAGTTCTGCCACTGTGTCTTCCCTGACTCTCATTTCAATATCATCTTTCTTGAGATGGTTGCAAACCATTGTTTATTTTGTATTCAAATCATCTGGAGTTACATTTTTATAAATCCCTTACTCATATGTTCTTGTCAGATCTTCTTCCTTCTCTGCATGTACACAAAGCAATGCCATCCACAAATTTGAAGAATGCTTATCCTTTTTTCACATTTTACTTAATCTTTTATTATCTCCTTGAAATTGTTCGCTGTCTTCTGAACATGTGTTTAAGATAAAGGTTGATATCATTGAGTAAAGGGTCTATTATAACTCTTATATTTTAGCTTTCATTTTATCACATCTGAATTAACTGTTACTCGATACTTACGTTTAATTTGGGGAATCAGTTAAAATCTAGTTGTGAATTATTGCTTTGTTTGTTTTTAAACTAAGAATAATTCACTTTGAATTAGACCGCATTATGATAATGGAAGAATCATTACTACTTCCCATAAATTTGATTTATAAACCACTTATTTATGGAACTAATCAGTGATCATATTAAGCGGAACCTATAGTACATGTTACCTGAAAGTAGTTGAATATCTATTGCCTTTTCTACACCAGCCATTTAAATGTAGCTTTCAGTGATCCCCCAAGTTTAAGTATATACAAACACCCTTAGATTGTAAGCATCCAATTGTGATGCCTTAATTGTGTATACATTTAAATTAATGGCAGTCAGCCACTTCAAAAGAGTGCCATCACATTCTTCAACAATATGGTAGTCGCTTGACAGTAGTCGCCATAGCAAAAAATGAATCTTTAATCACAATAAATTTGAAAAATTAGAGAATGAGTGAGCATGCAATAGGATATACTGGAGAGCACAGTCCCATAAATTAAAAATGTTGGTGTTAACTCAGATAGAAAGCTAAAATTTACCTGTCACTTCAGTGTTTTGACCATTGAATCCAAAGGAGCGAGGACCTCTGCTCCCATATCATGTAGGGAAACCACTTTGCCATCTATCTCACAGTCATTTATACCAGCTCAACTTGGTGTGCCTTCCTTGAACCTTTTAATCTCGCTCAATGAGAGGCCCACAGCACAACCTCACCCTCCACTGCATTCAAAAAGACAGGCAATTTCACCAAAATATAAAACTTCACGACAAGCTGGAAACTTTGCCCATTGTTGTTCATCTCTAGGAGCAATGCAAAAAGAGACAGTACAAAAGGGACTAGAAAGAATGTCTTAGAATTATGCCACTGCGCTAACTATACAAATATTTGGAGGGTAGTTTGAACTGAATGGGAATTTTCAAGTGTTATTTTAACCCACGCAATGCAAATGAAATACTTGATGTAGGACTTCAACAAAAGTTTTTCAATTTTACACTGATAATCATTAATTTATCTTTGAAAATAAGAAATGGCCAGTGCCCCAATTTATCACTAAGAATAATCCATGAACAATAATCTATTATTTTTATCCTTCAAATTGATAGAATAAATAAATCATGGACTAACTAAAATTTTAAATCAAAATAAAAAGGGAGAAAAATATAAATATATGAATAATGGGATGTCATTGATTTGAAATTTCCTTTCGTAAGATAACTGACCAATAAAGAGGCATGAATTAAAAATAACTCCCTGCTCATCATTTCCTAGCACTGAGTTATGCTATTTAATTAAATAAAGAAATATTGTTTGATAAGGTAGAACACAGTGTCTTTAGACTTTGTATAATTGTTAATAGTCATATTCAATCAATGAATACTGCAGATAACTAAACATTTTGAGAGGACAGTGTCTACCGGTTATATAGGGATATGTTTGAACTCATACTTTGCTTTAACTTCTGTACAAACATTAATCAACCTCCTGTGGTATTTTTTGAGTAAAATAAGTTTTGTGGATAATATTTTCATGTTTTCCAATATCTTTTGAAATAGTGAAATGTTGTTTTTTAATATATTTTTTCTAATATCAAGAGCAGAAATTGCCCGAGCTGTTCATTTGGAACAGCTTTAAATATTAGAATTCATTTGGTTTTACCCTCTGTTAATTTTTCAGGAATGTAACTTCAAGACATCATTAGACATTTAGATAGTTTGAAGACTTCTTAGAAAATTGAACTGTGAAATTCATCAAACTTTCTTGTTATTTTCTGTGATGCATGGGGCCTGAAGTTCCAAATGCAATTACTATTCCAATTTCACAGAAACCTCTGATTTCAATTAGTGCCCATTATCATGGGAGGACGATTTCACAGACTAAAGATGAATTTAGAAAGCTTTGGGCAGTCAAAATTTAAAAAAAAGAATTGCTTTGAGTCGGAATTAGTGAAATTACATTTAATGAATAGAAGGTTAGGCTATTTATTTCATTTTGAATAAGACAAATATAAAAATGATATATCCTAATGTAATATTTAGAGTTGAATTTCTTGTTTTTTACACCACGTGTATGTTTCAAGGAATGTTCACGCCGTTTCTATTTGCTGGGAAGATATTTTTAGGCCAGTGCACAATTTTTTTTGCAAAGTGGTTCTAAACCTGGGAGTCATTGATCATGGGTACCAGTGTGGAATTTGAATGATATAGCCACGTTTTGACAGTTTATATACCTCTAGGAAAAAATTTATTCTGCTTCAGAAGAATTATCTTCAAATATTCGATCAAATTAATCTCCAACTTTTGAAAGATTATATGACTGGCATCCCTACTGCATCTGATATAGGATACACTTTAGAGTTCATGAAGGATCGCATTTGAGCACATCTAAATTTTTCCTTTAATTAATTTCTAAGGTTGTCACATGTAATGTATTCACCTTGGGAGGCTGATCCTCTTCATTCTTTTGCCCATTTGATGTACGAGTGTATGATATTACCACTTTCCAAAGTGCTCATTCATATGTCATACATTGCATTTTCATGGATATATCTATTTCATCATACACTGACATTATTAATTTAATATCCTTCAATATAGTTACTATAGGAAAGAGTTTCCTCATAACATCCCACACCTATGAGTACAACTTGAGGAAAACATGCTATTTCCATTATCTACTTTCATATATTAGGTTATAGTTAGCACCATATTTGCATACTCCTTCATTGTAAATTATATCTCTTAATAATTTCCGTTTTTCTTGCTCGCCAACTTTTCCATGCTCTTCCAACCATAGAAGTCATTTCCCTAAGTTGTCACACATGCCATCCCAGAGGATTAATTCAAAATGCATCATTTTACAAGGGCAACTTTCTCATGAATTCCTCCTGCCCATCCTGCTTAGTAATGGCTTTAAAGGATGTTCTAAAAAATCCTCAACCAATCATAGAACAATGCTTACCATTAATACACATTCCCAGCTTTTTCAATGAATTATCTAACCATTTCCGATATAGGCCGTGTCAATTCCCCATACAGTCACATAAAGTAGTCCAATTTGCCAGCCATTCTGAGATTCTCACTACTTCATACCCTAGGTATCATTCCCAATGGTCTTGTAATCGAAATTCCCCCATTTGGTATACTTCCTAGCCTTCACCCACATTTACACACCTTCACATTCCAACAATTACGAGAATTCACGTGTGATGTTCTATCCCACCACCTCTCTCATTTTACTGAGCATCGTACCAATCCCCTGTCCCTAGCCAAAATCATATCCATTTCAGCCCCTCACTTAATTCTGTCACTTAACCAAATACTTTCCCCGGTACTTTGAAATCTCACTCGGATATGTGAGGGCATCCTTAAAAGACTCTCAACTCTTTATCCTTGTGGGAATCTCTTTGCCTCTAAAACAACCCCCCCATCCCCACCCGAACCTCCACCCCTCTTTCTTTCAAAACCGGATCTTGCCACCCTTCGTAAAGAAATTATTTTTGATGCCGCAAGGAGAAAATGAGCATTAAAAAATTATTCTTAGTCCAGAGCAAAAAATTTCATGGCCAGGGTAGAACAGAAATATAAGTTGGAAAGGCAAGACAATTTATTTGCAGAATATTTGTACAAGATTTCACAGAAAGAGACAAGTGCTGTGTGAAATGAATGGCAGCTCGCAAAGGCACTTTATTGGCATGGCGGGAAGAAGTTCAGTACATGAGACAGTTGAGGTGAATGCACAAGGCATTCCTATAATTAAATTCGGTGAGGATTCAGTCGAGTGGAGCCAGCTTCATGTGGGAGAATCAGGAAGATCACGTGTCAGGAAGGCAGCAGTCCTGTTAAATGAAAGAAAAACCAGTTAAAGGCATGCCTTGGGTTCTAATGAATCATTTTAGATAGTAATAAATCAAATTTCAAAAATATTCAATGTAATTTGTGGAAATATTCTCTGGCATTTGCTATTTTTACTTTTACATTGTCAAATTCCCATAGCATTAATATTTTTAGCTGGGTTTTGAATGAGACTGAAATATTGGGCTAGTCCACGTCCGAATTAAGGTTTTTGAAACGTTATCTGAAAGAAGCCTGCAACATTTCATTTCTATGAATATTTAAAGTTAAAAATATTTACTAAAAAGGTAAATTCCGAAAGAATATTTCTTCATTACTAATGCAGTCGCAACTATTCTAAATGCAACCCTCTAAAGCCAACAAATGAAGATACGAATTTTTTATTTATAATAAGGCATTTAGGAAATGAAACATAATGCGACTAATTTTAAAGTTTTATTCTAAGCACTTGAGCAGACCATGATATTATTCAAAGGACACCTATGTTTCCTCGGCATAAAGACTCAGCATTCTGCAGCTAATATAATTGAATGCTGAAATGAACTAGCAAACAATAGCAAAGGATAAGAACCCCACTCATTTAGTGCCAATCCCAGTCAACGTTAAGTTATCTCAGCTGAACTTCTGAAGAGTGATGTTAAACTGCATTACATCTTAAAGTTTAAATGCTATTAATTTGATATTTACATAGCAATGGACGATGCTCTAGTTTCACAATATAACAAGAATAATTACATAGTCAATCAAAGCACTTCAGTATATTCACACTTCTTATTAATGATTATAAAAATGAGGCCTACCTGCACTTCCTTTTGCATAGTCTGACTAAGCATACATAATACAATCTTATGCCAAAACCAAGTACTAAACAAAACAATTGAATTAGTTGGTATCCAGGTGAGGTGAATCCAAATCCCATCTTTTAACCTCAATTTCATTCCTTTGAATGATTTAATCCTGCATGAGCTTCTGAGAGTAACGATTTAATGTTTTAAGGCAAAGGTATCCTTTGGAGTAAAAGATGACCAAAGGTATTTCAAACAGGAGGAACAGTAGATTGCTAAGAGCTGAACTGTTAATATTTTATCCAAATCTAACGAAAGTAAATCAATGTACCTTAAATGCTCTCCTTAATGATATTCATGAGGTACTTTCCAATTAACTATTTAGAGCCATGTCAAAAAAAACTTCATGAGCATTTGAAAGTTAAACATACGTAAAATGAATAGACTTACTAACAATCATTCAAGATTTAGTAAAAGGTAAAATTATGGATGTAAAAATATGAAATTAAAAGGCACCAAGCCCAAAAGGATTTAGAGAAAACAAAATATTTCCTTCCAGAGTTGGAATAACATCATTGGCTAAAATATTACCTTCTGAGCATTATGACATATCAAAATGAGTTAACTAATTAGGTAAAAGGTTAATAATTTAAGAACTAAATAAACAAATATGGAGAAAAACAGATACGGTAGCAACAGGATCTTTAAGAAATTGCACAGATTTTTTAGATAACATCACCATAAATAAAAGAGTAAGGAAAGTATGGCAACATGATCCTGGACTGTGAAAACATTACTGAAGGCAGGTAAATTAAAAGAAATAAATAGAGTAATGCATGTCAATGCTATAGATATGGTGGGGATATGTGAAACCAGGTGGAGAAACCAGAAATGGAGAATTCAGTGGAGATGCTTTCAAAGTAATATATAGCAGAGATGAGAAGAGGGGAAAGAATGGGATAGCACTAATTCTAAATTCCAAGTGGGCAAAACAAACATCCGGCTCATGTATGGTAAATGATAGATGATTAAAATTAAAAGCATACCTACTGACGTTATGATGACTTCCCAACATCAAGTTCAGAAGATGATGAAGATTGTAAGAATATACGAAGAAAATTGATGAGTTGATCGGGATGAAAAGAGACAAAGAATATGTAATTTAAATGGGACACTTTAATGCTGTGGTGGAATTCGTTAGTACGTAGATGATAAGAGGAAGGCCAAAGCAGAAAACTCTATTTAAATTGTATATTGAGGAGGCAATAGAGAAAGTGGAAAAAAATGGTATGAAGGGAAATGGAAGAAAAATACACTACATTTGGTTTACAAATGATATTGTGACCCTAGCACAATCAGCTAAAGATAAGACGACCCCAATAGAAAAAAAAGATCAGGTTTTTGATTCTTTGAGGATACATGTTTATCTTGTAATAATTTTGGGAAACCTTTTTAAATATGTATTCAATTTCAATTGAGAAACAGATTTCACTAGTGGCGCCTAAAAATCTGCCATTTAAATCAAATAATTTACATTACGTCATTCCATTCACAACTGTGCACTACTACAAAGACCTGTGCTTTTCTTAACATTAAATAAATAACTTGATTAATTGTCAGCCATTCAACGTGTTTCTAATTATCGAATATACGTGCATGTACAGTCATTGCGTACAATGAAATGAGTCTTAATTTTTATAATAATGTTATGTTTAAGATATGCATTGAATGCACTGTACTAAATGGGGAATCTAGTCTAATAATATTACTACTAGGACAGGTGAGAGGTTGAGTTTCAGACGTAGGATTTCCCATGAATATAGGACCCGGAGTAATTTTTTCTCAAAGTTTCATCTGAGAAAAAGTCCAAAACTTAAAATAAACACTTCAAACAAATTTACCACATTTCTTTCTAGATTCTTTTTTGATGGAGCGCACTCTGAAATATGCCCATATTAGATGTGATTACCTCAGAAGCACAGCAATTGTTTAAATAGTTCCTGGAAAACTTTTATTGCTTAAACTGCAAGAAATCAGTTTAAAAACAATGGCTGACATTCTCTAGGCTGGAGAAGAGACAGAAGCGACACAAGAGGCAACGGCATCGAATAAAAAGGATTCATAAGAGTATCAAAGCCCCATCAATAAAAAAGATTTAGAAAATTAAGGAGTACATCTGAATGTTAGCACAACAGACGTCAAATTTGATTAAAATGACTACCTCAAAATTTACTCCGACCAAAGCGTTTATTATTCCCGGTAATTTTCTCTCAAATTCTCTATTTCAAGTTTTGTACTCTGCACTTTCCTTCAAGAATGTATATATTTGAACTACGTACATTGAGCGTAAAAAAAAGTTAAAATAGATTGGTTCCGGTATAACATTAAGCATCAACAGTGATATGTGGTGACAAGCAATTATTTAAAGAAAGCAGATAATATTTAAATTCAGCTTATTAGAAGTGATTAATCTCAGGTTAAGTAACCAAGAAATATGAACATTGCTCATTAATTGTTTCAGAGAGATATTGATCAAAACATGGGGTGGCTTGAGAAGCACATTTTAGCATTCAGTATAGTCTGAAGTAATCAACACCATTCATTGCTATCTAATTTCTGCTTAAATAGTTGCCTTTGATGATCATTTGAAAACCACTGTTGTAACAGCAGATAGCATCTCACTTAAGCTTTTAATGAGTAGCTAAGATCAGCCAAATTCCAAAATCGAGCTTAGGAATTTATCCTATCTGGAGGTGGAAGCGAAAATGCACAGAATACCATTTACAATTCGTTTAAGCAGTGGTGACTTTATGTATGAAAAGTGGGCTCCCCAGCTAAATAACACACCGAGACCAACAAACTTGAGCACAAACGCTTAACAAGAGGATAGTAAATTAAAATATTTTTGCAAACCAAGGTCACCTGCAAATCAGACAAGATTTTTGGATGGAAATTAGCAAAAGACAGAAAAAAAAGCTTCAAGTAAATATATAGGCAATTAGAGGCTGCACTGAATGAATAATGCTCACATTATAACTGGGAACTAAAATAAACAACTAACGTAAATATAGATAAGTGTATCAAATGAGTCAAACTGGTGATGGACTATTTTAAAAGAATGGGGGAGGAATGAAGATCAAAAAAATCAATAAGGTAACTACTGTATGCTAAGAGACGGAAGGAAAGATGTAAGAAGAGATGGATTGATGACATAATGGAAGATATGACACAGGAGAGTAAAATTATAGAAGAGGATAGCAAGTAATAAAAGAGAATGGACACAGATGCTAATTAGGTACTGATAAATTTCCCAAAATAGTAAAAAATATTAGCTGAACAAAATAATGAGCTTAGCTGGGAATGTTTCCTCTTCACCAAGATAAAATCAACTATCAAATAATTTTATTTATGTGAAAAAACAAATTTCATGCATTACTCTTAAATTATCACCTAATTATTATTAAATAAAATTCTAATTTCACCCACTATTGATGATTTGTCAGTTTTTACATTAAAAAGAGCACTGATAGAAAATGAGTTATTTGAGGGAGTTCACGTGTGAATTCCATTAACAAGACTGAGAGGGTGATTGAATATCCTTGGAGTCCAAATTCCCTCTTCCTTCAACAGAACGGGAACAAAGTATTGAAGGCTTACCAAGGGATCCCACACTGATATTCCTCGTGCAATAAATGGGTGATTCTTCCATGTTCACAAGTTAAGTTAAGATGGTGTTGGCAGGGAGAAGCTCACATCATGAATTTTCAAGTGACTCCTACGGTTCACTTTTACTTCGGTGGCACCATCATATTTGTCCAGTAGGCGGTCTCCTGTGAGAGAGGCAAATGACAAAGTTAAAGAGAGGATAAAGGTTCTCCTCTTAATTTTAGTAATAAAGCATATTTTCCATGGTTAATACAACAATGTTCATGCAAGAATACCTAGACAACTTTCTTTTTCTTCAATTACATTATGTACTGGTGTTAATTAGCAAGATGTGTAACATTAACTGATGCTAATGAAATATTTAGTCATGCTTGTAGTATATTTTCATTTACCCAACCAATTGCTCTCAAAATACATATACATATGAAATAATTAGACCATACAAATGCCCTATTAATGAAAGATTCTTAGGGCCAAAGGTTAAATATAAACTAAATGCGGTTCTGATTTTCTTTTCTAAAATTTAATTCCCATTGATTAAAGAAATATTACACTAGCCACACTAAATTTTTTGAAGGATCAAGGGGACATTTATCTCCTTTCTGAATAAATCTTTCAGAGTAAATCGTATAGGTCTAACGAAGTAAGGAAACACGCCAAAAGAAAGCAGCCCCACCGACTTCTTCGGTCTCCTCCGGATTTCCATAACTGCAACTTCCTCTCTTTTTCTACCAAATTTAAAACTTAATAGTCTGTTTCCCTCTCTGCTTCTCTAATACATTTACTCCATTCCCAAGCCCATATTTCAGAAGCTTCCAATCTAAGCTCAACTTCTTATCTCAAAGCCTAGATTATGAATCCAGTAATCACAGCGCTACATGTACCAGTAGACCTTCAACCAATTTTTTGCTCCACGAAAAGGAACTATTTATGTCGATTGAAGAGAGTATATTTCATTTGATGAGCTAACATTCAATAACACCCTAATTAAACAAATTAGCGAATAATTATTAAAAACTCACATTATATCGTCCATTGCCAATTGTTTTTAATTTTTTCCAGGCAGCTCCTTGTCATCCTCAATATCTCTCTTAATGCTGACAGAGACGGATGGTACATCATTAGAAATCACATGAATATCCCGATTGTGTCAATCCTTTCACAGAATTAAATCCTACAATCCAAAAATCCTAGAAAGGCACGATCCAGGGCCGTCGCTCTCATTTTTAAAGGGTCTTAAGGAGTACTTTAAGATGTAAATACACCGAACAGTTCAGCTGCAACACTTGCCATTAATCGATTAGCATTTTGAAATTACAACCGCATGCCACATTGCGTATGAAGCACGAATACTCAAATAGTGTCTACCCGAATTGTTGTTCAAACCTCAATTTCATTCTTCACTTTTTATTTTGTACTCTGAAAAAGAGAAATACGAAATGCGATTCATACCCATCGTGGCAATCACTTGATCGGTTAAAAGCAATGCCAACGAGTTCAGGGTTAGTGGGTGGGCCCGGGGACCCAAGTCTGTAACTTGTTTTGTGGCGAGAAAAGCGCTTCCCTAATCGGGGGAAATTACGGGTTCACTGTTCGTGACGAGGATCGTATATCAATCATAATTCACTAAGTGCTCACAATATCTCATAAACTAGAGCATTTTTTCTTTGCAATTGAATCAATTCACTGTACAGCACCCCCTCTTTTGCATGAGAACGGAAATTCTCTGCTCATGCCCTAACATAGGATCAAGGACTGGACGACTGTCGTCATTTCAGTCAGAATTAACATTGTACTGGGCAATATCTCCTAAGCTGGAACATCTTTTCCCCAGAAAGTAAAACAGTACTCCAACGATTTGCCCATGTACGCAAGCCCTATGCTCATTTTCGTCCATGACCTTAGGGTTGCCGTTCACTTGCAAATAGTGGGAGTGCTGCATTGGGTACTTGTGCAATTTCAAGGAAAATATTTTCTAGTTGAGATATGTCTAATACATGGAGAATCCGTTAAAAAATACGAGTGCTGTCGTATGCTAAATTCAGTCAAGTGTCGTTCTCATAATCGGTATCCCGGGATCCTATATTAACAGCGAAAAAGTCAGCTTATTATTTCGCTTTAATACTATGTGGACTATTTTTCATTTACACTTCAGAGTTTAATACTGATGGCGTGCCCGGTAAATGTCTGAAAACGGACTTTTAGGTATTTCAGAGTACCTAGATATTACAATGTTAAACAAATGAAACAACAATACGTTTATTGCACTAGAACGTAGTTACTCTGAAAAATCCAATTATCAAGATAATATTTGAAAAGTATCATTTGGTTATTCATGTGAAACTGAATTATTAATCAATATTAGATTAAATATGGTATCAAATGGTGAGGGTATCTCGGATGCCAGGGGTATACGAATATTAGGGTTTTCTTGGTTCCTCACGTCTTTAAGGTGAAAATGGTAAGCCCTCTGCAATCGTCACTTCTTCGATAACAGCAATTTCATCTTAACATTTCAAGGATTAATTTAGCCCATTATAACTTTCACATTAAACTTTTTGACTAGCATTCCATGTATTAAACTGGCTATCGTGGTTCGTAAATCACATCTTGACAGTGAGAGAATTCATTTAAAGTGAACCCTATGAAAAATTCATGTTGTGTTCATTTGAGCAAAATTATATTTTGAATTGAAATGAGTGCTCTTTTGTAAAAGGTTTCCAAGTAATGGTTTTAACATAGGATTTCGTCTTTAGATCTGAGTAGGAAATAATTATTTTTGAATTGTACACCTCGATAACATTTAACCAAATACCAAGTTCATAACAGTGATACTTAACCATGATACACACGACGACTTTTCGATTTGATAGTTACGTCATCACCACTCAACCTAACTTGTTCGCTCTCCTCCAATGGCAGAGTAGAAAATCATGCCTCCTTGCCAAACCTATCATACGATTGTCTACAAAACGATTTAAGTATGATCGTCTTCAAATAATTCTTGAGCAAGTACATGTTCATCCTAGCTGAATTAGGAAGTGTATATGCCAACAAAATGTTTTCTATAGAAAATAAAAAAGTTGCTAACATTTGAACCCCTTAAAATGCTAAATTCTGATAACATATTTATTCCAATGTCGTTCAAATAACTGAGTGGCAATACCGTGAAAATGTATAATAGGCAAGTTATTTGAGTAAAGAATTTATTTAAACATAAAAAGCATTATAATATATACTAAGGTTTTATTTAACAGCAGGCAGAAATAAGCCAGCAGTTTATTGGTAACATGATTTTTTCGTCATGAATGGAGGAATCGTGCGTTAAGTTCTAATATGATGTTGGATTCCCCCTTTCCTCTTTCATTTTATCATGAAAACTGTCCGATACTGACCATGGTAATCGGCACGGCGAAATGTAAGCACCTAATTACTCACAGTCTGTGCTGATTATTTATCTTGCTGACATTTTATGTTTACCGTCAGTCAACTGTAATATTCTTACTTGAAATGTCTGCCGCAGGCCGCCCCTATCACGTAATATATTAAATGTATTTAAATATATTTACTTTTAGATAAATCTTGGCATATTGGCACTTATAGATATACTTCATGTGATTTTGTTTAATTCTTTTGTTTAGGAATTATCTGAGCATTATAGAACACTTTTCCTGGGAGAAAGAAGGTAATTGTAATTCTATCCTAAACAACCCTTCGGCCATTAAAATAATATAATGATCGTATTATCCAGTTGAAAGCTGTTGGCCCCGACCCGCGCAGTTGGAGACATGGATGGGGGAAATTTGGCCAGACAGGGATAGAGGAGGGGTAGCAGCAAGGCCGCTCGGGCAGCCAGCCGCTTAACAGTGCAGCCAATGGCAGCGGATTTGTGAACAGCTGTGAAGACATCGCCAAGAGCACAATTGAGTATTGCTCTTAGCTATCAGATTTTTTAGTTTAATTATAAATACCCTGCAAGCCACCGCGAGGGTGTGTGGCAGGGGGTGAATACACACCAGAATAATGTTTACCCGAATATGACGCTACCGTAGCGGGAAAATGTGATTCTGATCTTTTATCATTTTTAGAAAAAATGACATCTTAAATCTAACTATTCTCACTTGATCTGCCTAATTTTTGTTGAAATCATCTCTCCTACCGTGGTACGATGGGGGTAAAAATACATTTTCCCAATCATCGCCAAAGACACGTCTTTCCAATTCATTCAATGGATTTAATATGTAATTTAACCTTCGCTCTGTGATTCCCAACCTTACTGCTCTAATATTTTGGATACGGTACTAAGTTTATCATAGTAACATTTTGCAAATTTAGCTCCTCTACGCTGCACGCGATCCGATTCAGAAATTAATCCAACTTCGTGAGGATCCCATATACTTGCAGCATTTTCTAAATAAGGCCTAACCAACGATAGATAACATTTCTCTTTGACCTTCTCTTCACATTTACCAAGAATTCTCCTAATAAATCTTAATTTTTTGTTAGCTTGTCCGCATATTCCCCGCATGTGTTTCACCCAGTAGAGATCCTAATTCCACATCTTTCACTTCCATGTTTCTCCATTCTTCCACTTTTCGTAAACTACCAATAAAATGTATGAGTGTATTAAATCTGCTATTAAAGAATAATTACATAATCTTAAGCTGATACTTATATCTTAAATAAATGAATCTATATGATATTTATGCCTAACTTACAAATATACCCAATTTGGAAATTGAACTAACCTTATAAAATAAACATGATTAAAACTAATATCATGCTAAGAATACATTAAGAGAAACTATCTAAAAACTTAAGCAGACCGTAAGTAGTTAAATCTAAAAAACTAGCCAACTAAAGCGTAAAAACTAAAGACGAAGGTTGAAAAAACATCGAGTTTGGCAGCGAGCGCACGTGGTCACAGTGAGGTTTCGAGAGAGAATGAAACTTTGTACTTTGAAACTTTTATACACATCTTGAAAGGGGTAGGATCCACGCCCAATACTCGTTTCTACGTATGGGTCACAAGTTTTCAACCAAGCTATACCTACGTTCATTAAATTATTACTGTTATGTTCCGCACGTTTTCTACAATGCCCGTGCCTGGCTAACCAAATTTATGTTTACGAATGTGACTAGGAGTACCATTATTTATCATTACCGGTAAACCGATTGTATGAAATGTTTATATAAATATGTAATATGTGGATAGTGATGGAAAGGGAGCGAAAACGGAACCCATCTGACACAATCTTTCCTAAATCCACATATTTGTCTTGTAAAAAACTTTCAGTTTATGATGGACAGTGGGTGTTTCAATTTGCATACGAACAAATCCGAGTTACATCTACATTTTATGAAATATTCTTTAGTATGTTAATGGGCATATAGAATGACCGGTGAATAGCTTAAATAGCAGTATTTTATGGGCCTATTTATTCTATTTAAAGTTTTGGGGTCATACCTTGTGTTTCACAAAAAGAAAAAGATTCTGGAATTTTGAACGAAATTTGTAAATCATGGTAGCTGCTCTGACCAATTAAAAAAAATTTCATCAATATAGCCCTGTATGAGAGTACAGCTGAAATCTGCGTTACTCCCATCTCATCAATTATAAGTAGCATATGTATCGTTTCTACGTTTTCTGGATGCTCGAATAGATTCCAATTTAATTCTTTAAAAAGAAGGTTCTAAATGTGAGCCTGTTTTAATTCCACTTAAGTATACATCGCAGGTTAATATCAAATATGTATATATTTAATATAATACAGCCCAAAGGGAAGTTACACATGCTGTCCAAACTTCATGAGACTGTTATATGAATTTCATGGCCATAAACAAGCATCAGAAATGTGAACAGACACTTTATAAAATTGTTGCCAAGATAGCATGGGTCCAATGGAATTATTTCACAAAAGTTTTCCACAGAAGATTTAATTCTGGAATGGTATGAAATCACAACCCAACTCACATAACAAATTTAAATTAACCACGTACACTGGGGTCAACACAGTAATTCCAAGGCTTTGGTCCGAGATTGACGCATAAGAGAAAATATTTTCTCATGAGTAGTCCCTGACACTGAGTTTCAACCCCAAAATCACTACTATCGAAGCTAATATCATGTTTAACACCTTGTAAATCTACGACCGGTAATTGATTTCATAATTGTACTTTTAATCTAAGTCACCAGTAAGACACAAGGATGAGCACCGCTTTTAACGAATGTGTGAAGCGGCCTCTACAGTTAAACAAAAGCTTATATCCACAAATTAACGTCCTGTTTTAAAACATTTGTTGAGAATATTGGATTACAAGCTTTTTGAACGAGAGCGTGGGTAAGTTAGTACTGCTTCGCAAATCTACAGTCACCTGTTTGTCATTTCATGCAGGGAGGTGAGAGAAAACGAGAGAGAGAGAGCTCCTAAAAAGCTGGCAACTCAGCGAGAAAATCCGGTGTAACGTCACTCCCAACTTTGAAAAACCATAGTATAACCGAATTACGGAATACGTCACTCTGATCATATGGACCAGTTCCACCAATTGGGATTCAGACACAAAGTAGACGTTTACCCGGAATGAGGGTACGTCAAAGTGAGGTGTCTCTCGGCGTTAGGGCCATTGTAAAACGCTAAATTAGTCGTAACCATGTCTTCCCCTGACTCTTTTTAGTATGTTTTATTTATGTTTAATAATTTTTCATCACACTTTGGTAGCTCTTTTGTGTGATTTAAAATCAAAATAACAATTCAACACCACAAGATGGCTTCTAATGTGAATCCAAACAGAATACAAAGTCAAGGGACTCCTACGAAATCTCCTCAGCATATGCAGCAGCAACAGAGCTCCGGGTTTGAACAATTGGATAAATCTTCTAGTAATACTTTGAAGGTAAATTCTCTCTTGAAATACATTCAAGTCATAACTAGATTAGGAGTTCATTGATGATACTTCATTTGAACGAACAAAATGAAATTTTAGAGTTATTTCTGGCTATTTGAGTTTTTTAAAATGTGCAGTTAATTTCTATTTGATTAAAGCGTCATTACAACTGTCTTTATCTTTCAAATATATCAAGTCGTCGATACATTACCCCTTTGTTGAATAACCAGAATAGAGGTGTTATTCTTGCATTATAGACATTTTATGCCCTTGTGTTACCTTCAATGTTACTTTTAGGATGCGCTAGTTATTTTTGACATTCTGTTATTGAATTAGCAAGTTTTTTGGCATCGCTGTGGAGTAAACAATGTCTGTGTCATAGTTCTATTAGCAGAAGCTCTAGTGTTTGATTGAATGAACAGTAATATAAGGAAGGGTATTTTTTTTAATTTGTTTACGGTGAAATGTGATTAATGCTCTAGAAAATCGATAATTTCGTCTGCGCTGGCTGATTGATGTTTTGCAGCTCATTGTTTACGTTTGTATTTTTTTACTGAATGCTACATTTATCGTTTTCTTCAGTTTTTGAGCACGGTTTAGTTTAGTACACGTACAGTATTTACAGCTGTGCTATCAGTTCTCCTCATGAATTTTTCCTAAAATTTGGGTTTTATAACTTGATATGTCCACATCCGACTAGGCTGAATGGGCGTATCCAATTCAAATGGTACAAATTATTTTGATTTTTCTGGCATCGGAGTGGCACTGTTGTCCTTTGGGGGAATGATCAGTGTTTGAATAGGCGTTTGCCGCCTTCTTATAGTTAACGAAGGATACAGCAAAATGTATGATCATTGAACTATCTGTGCGTATGTAGCTTCAATTCCATTACTTAGACGATTCGTTTTATCATTTGATGGGTGCAAATTAAATTATTAACATTTTTACAGGCGTGCGATTCGTCTCTAAATTTATGAATATGACCTTGCTAAGACATAATAAATAAATAAATAAATTATGAACCATGGTGGACAATATGGAAATTGTAACAGAAAAAAATAATAGTTAATCAACTATAGTTTATTAGGGTATATTTGATAAAATCATTAAAAAAATGTTATTTATGGTTTTCATTCAGTAGATTTAGCTGTTTGAAAGACTTGTTTAAATATGAGTTCAACGCTTCTGCAGTCTAATAGTGAATGTACTAGGAAAATTTTATATGCTTATGGAATGCTTCAGTAGCATAATATTGGAATTATTTTGTGAATCAGTATTTGAAATGCCTTAAACCTTGCATGCACGTCCAGCGACTAACAGTCACCACATTAAAACCCTTAAGTATTATGAATTCTGCATTGTAGCCTAAAGCTTACATAAAAAATTTAATATTTGGTCCTTAATTTTTGCATTTATAAGAGCTAGTAAGTAGCATCCCTCGATGAATGAATTGTGTACAAATTGGTTGCAGTCTTCATACTTGACCTTCTTGCCAAATTTGTTGCAATGTAGTTGTATCACTAACGACATTTCATTTACTGCTGCCAATTATCCCTGCTGTTCGTGTACATCAACTTATCTGCTATACCGATATATTTTGGCTCGTTTCAATGCAAGTATTTAATTTTTATTGACTGTATGAAAATCATGGCTACATTTGGCAGAAGTTAGCCAAAGTCACTCGCTACGAATGTGAACGAATAAATATATGATCTCTCCGAAAACATCCTTTCACATTCATTGACAAGTGCACTCAATTCATGTCTTGAAAGGTTATAAACAAATCTTATTTCAATATCCAGAAATTATCATATTGGGGTGAGGTCAAAAATAACATTTTTTCTCACCCTGCTTGTTTGGATTTTAGACTTTGATTCAATTGTTTAAAAATTCATTCAGTCATACCATTCGCCCTGTGAGGAATTGAGAAATGTTAAAGTGAGATATATTTGTTCTTAATCTGCCCATTTTTATGTTAAAGTCTTAAATGGAAGTACTCCAAGAAATTATGAACCAACTTTAGTACAAAGGTGTTTTTTCATCCAGACAAAAAGGCTCTTTGGCCCCACAGCAGTAAATGTAGGGCTCGAAGAGTGTTTAGAGCCAGGGCCACCAGTTGCTGTGAAGGTCTTCAGAGGTTGAAGGTGCAAATTTTGTGATTACTATTGACCATACATAATCTCAAATCAAGCAGCTACCGTCAATATATGTCAGGTGACCACTGTCAACAGTTTTGGGAAAAATTTTGCCGTTAACTTGAGGTGACAATATATTTATGTCAAAAGAATTTTGGAGGAAAGTCTATTTTAGGCCAATTTACAGTATTTAAAAAATACTAACACATTACCATTTATAAAATTTCGTGAAAAGCAAAATTAGAAATTTTTATTTATTAGAAATAATTAGGTGAAGAGACTTAAATTATTTGTCTTAAAACTGTTAAAATACAATTTCTTTTCAAGGTTGAATTTTTTGAAATATTTTAAGAGAGGTTGAATCAGTGCAGCAACTTTTCTATTCTGAACCCATTTGGTAAATTCTGCTCAATGATTTCATCTCCATCCTTTAATGAATGCAGCCCTGGAAATTAGCCATCAGCAGTCTGTGAGATAAAAAGAAGCAATGTTTTTAAAGAGAAATTCCTCAGAACACATATTTTAATCATGAAAATTTGGCAAAATAATCTCCTCAGAGTACCCAAGAGCCTGGTGATACCAGAATAATATTTTTGCCTGAAACTGTGTATTACCTTCCAAAAATCCATTATTTAAATTTTTTGTTGAACCATGTAGCCCTCAAATTTAAAAGGAAATATGTTTTATGACTGTTATAAAATAAAACCATAAGCATAATAATTATTATTCTAGCAAAATAAAACCCTAGTGAAAATTAGGAATGATTAAGTCATCATTACATAGTGACATACAATTTAATTCTTGGAAAGTCATGGATGATGGAGCATTTATCTCATTTTCAAACCCTCTTTAATGTTCAGTCTGCCGCTTACTATGTGCTGTTCATTTTAAATTTTTTTTTTAATTCTTGAGTTTTTAAGTTTTCTGATGGATATTGGGAATTCCCAGTTCTGATTAAGTGTGGCATGCAGCATAAAGAACTTCTGCATTGATTACTTATGCAAGAATTGTTTCACTTTTACAACACAAACCGTCAGAAAATGAGTTGCAGTGCATCAATCATTAAAAACAATATCAGTGGAACAACTGTGTGTAGTCATTTGAAAGTAATTCAGTGTCGGAAATATATTTTGTATTGACAATTTCATTCATAGTCATACTGAGGATTATTATTGATGTACATGAAAATGTTAACTTTCAATTATTCTTTGGAATAAAGCTCAATATTGTGAGCTACTTGTGACACTCCAGCCATTTTTTGTAGACCAGGAAGTTCCTAAACAACAGCATTAATTCCATAGCATTCCCCTCGACCAGGTCAGGCACACTGAGAAGTAATGCCTATCACCTTACTAGGAGCTAAAGCCATAGTATTTCAAAAGATATCCATGAACTTTTTAAGCACTGAAATATTTTCATTTTATGTTTTAAGGCTTTTGTTTGATTAATCCTCAAATATTGAAGCTTTACATTGGATCATTCCCTGGAGTGAGAGTGCCATTGCTGTTTATATTAGTTATCACTCTAGAGGCTTCGCCTATTTCCTCATTGCACATTATTTTATTATCTGTGCAATTATGGCACTAAAAAATAAATCATAGACAGTGATCTAGAAAAAAATAGCAAATGGTTGTTAATAAGGGAAGTTGGATAGAATGCTTATATGACAAAATGCACAGAAAATGGCTGCAAAACTAAAAAAACTGTTAGTTTAATTGGAAAGTTTGTAGTTGAACTGCTTCAGTTTGTTAAATTATATTGGTTATTACCTTGGTTACTATTAATAGTTTTACTCAAGAGCATGAGAGACAATTTGTACTTCCTTCCACTTGTATTTCCTCTTGTGGTTGATGGTTATCCTAGAAGCCATCGCTGTTAATCATTTTTGTGTAATCTATGTAACAATTACATTTGCACAGAACCATAAAATATATAAAAATGCCTTCACATCATGAATTTTTAGTATTTCATGCATGACATATGTAGACTGTCAGAGTACAGTTGATAAACTGACCTCTGTAAAACCATTGCTGTTTTAATATTCTGATTGTAGGAACTGCGAGTTTGCTATGGAAAAGTGTTGCAAAAATTAAACGGGTAACATCCGTGTACTTTACTTTATATGTAATAAAATTTTAACTAACTTCTCTAACATTTTCCCTCAAAATAGTCTTCTTAATTATTTGCATGAATTAATTTTTCTACTAGTTACTTGAGGGTGAAGTTAAAAAAATTTCATAAATTATGGAAACCTAATCTTTGCATATATTTCTTGTGACTTGGGTTTTTCTACAGTTATATGTGTCTGTTAATGACATAATAGGTCAATTATAAATATGTCTCATGTTAAAAGAAAGGTTTCACAGAATCCCAGTAACATAAACACAACTCGAGCATTGGTTTGCAATAAACTGTACAATGAATTGTTAATCTGGTGATTTTTGATGATTTTGAATGAATCAGTGTAATGAAATAACGTTTGTATTGTATAATATGGTGATGAACTTTAATATGACGTGCGAGTTAAGATATATTAAATTTTTCCACCACGCTAACATGATCTTTTATAATTTATTGAGTAGAGCCTGTTTAGGTTATTATATTTAATATATGGTTCTAAAAATTGTGACAGTTGTTTTGATAGACATTGTAATGAATTTATTAATATGTCGCTAACGTTAAAGGAATTTTAATAATTTTTGTGCCAAGCCTGCCTAATAAAATGAGTGAGTTAAGTGGAGTCATTTAGGCTAAAGCGTGCCTGCCAAAGAATTGGTACACTGTTACAGCGGTTTGAATGTTGTCTTGTGCATAACTTCCATTTTTGGACAGAGAATCCTCATATGTGCACTGGGTGAATGTTTAAAAATGAAATCAATTTGATTGCAATGCTCTGTTCATCCTTGGGTTTTCCCCACAAATGGGAGAGCCTATACCAGTCATATACTTCCATCCCAACCTCTGTACTAATTCATTTTACATCAAAACTAACTATATTGTGAGGGTTCCAGTGGGAGGGAAATGTCCCTCATTGCTAAAAATCAATTGATTTTGGTAGTTTTATCTGAGTTAACCTTCAAATGTTATTTTTTCCAGAGGAATCCTAAAATGGAGTTGAATAAAGCTGATCTTTTGAAGCTGATGAGCTACTTGGAGGGTGAGCTTCAAGCCAGAGAGATCGTTATTGCTACTTTGAAGGTAGGTAGACCCAAGGCTTAACTATAATGATTTTTTAGTACCTGAAATGAGGTTAAACATCTTCCATGATAGAGTTAATCACGATGTGTTAAGTAATTAAATGGCTATTTGAGAAGCACATATTTCTGCAGTGACATTCTTTTGGGTTTTAATAGAGAATTTGTACCTCTCTTCCCTAAATTGTTATGCCTAATCTTTTTTCTTTTATTAATTTAATCTTGGCTACTTCACGATAGGTGTCTCTTTTGATTCTGGGGTACCTTTTTGAAAATACAAATAACATAATTTATTTAAAAACACATTCAATGTCACACTATTTTAAGTGCAAGAGCATAGTTGTCATTATTTTTTCAAATTTCCCTGCTTTTACCAAAGCACTTATAGTTCACATGTAAACTAGTTCAAAATGACTTGCATGCCTTACGTACGGTTGCAACTAGTATTATTAGTACAATGTCTGCTTTGATCTTCTTTCGTTTTAAGCCTATACAATAGAAGTGCATAATCCCTGTTTAAGCCTATAAAATAGAAGTACATATTATTTCTGTTATTCTAAATAAACAAAAGTTTGTCGCTTCAATGGACTATGAAAATGAAACCAGTTGATGGATATAGCTGAAACTTCAACAGAGCAGTCTGATGAGAGATGAGGCTTACTGAAAGTATATTTTTCCTAATGCTATGAGTGCCTTGAAAGTTCTAATGAGTTATTGAATGACCCGCGTAGCGTCATAATATTCAGTAGTCAAGAGTAAAATTTTCATGGAAAATGCTTTTCAATGCTTTCTTTCTGTTCAGGGGTTAGAGGTAAGAAGGGAGTATCTAATTTCAATAAAGCTGTTTCATTTTATCTGTAAACTCTCGCATAGCCATGCTAATGGTTGCACAATGAAGCATAAATAATCGAAGAACATGGATAACCGAAATATGTGGAAAATATGATGATGATATGAAGGGATTTATATAAAAACTTCCATTTTTCATATTGCATAATTAATTCAAGTTTATTTAAATATGGATAGTATATTTTTACCATTTTTCAGCTGTTTTATAAGGGTGGAACTATAGATTTACAAGAACTATAATTAAGTAAAAAACAAAACATATTTTCCTCAAAAAGGTCCATATTCTTCATGTAATACCAATTAAAATAATGCAGTGGAGATAGTTGTAGATGCTTTGTTGTATAATATATAAAGCTACATGTATTTGCTCACCGCAAAAGGAAACATGAAATTCTCAGAGCTAATGAATGTGAGGGAAAGGATACGACAATGGGAAAGTATGGATAGTACGTTTATATTTAAATTATAGCATTATATTTATATTAACAAACTTTGATTTTGCGAAATAAAAAATTTTGAAGATAGCCAAGATATTTCAAGGTTGTATCTTCTTAAAAGTATATGGAAGTTTCAAAGCATTTAATTCTGTTTATGAATGTCATATCGAAAGAGAGTAGTGCAGATTATCCACACACTGATAATGGAGAGTTTGCCGTGTTATTATTCTGTTACATATTTTTGCGAAAGCTGAAATTCTCCCTTAACTCCCATGTATACCTATTGTAGTCAACCATGCCATGAGATTACTGTATTTTCTCTCCCCTTTTATTGAATGTTACAATTTGGGAATCATAGGATCTGGATATCTTGGTAACTTAGTCACTTAATGTCCGTTGATAGCTTTTACAGGGCTGTAGGTAATCACTCTCACTCCTTCTTTCATCCATTTCTTTTCCTTTACTCGCTCAGGGACAAAGAACACCTGCACAATCTGTATACTCGTTAGTTTTTAAAAGCTTCAGTAAAAATTGTTTACTTCTTTACTGCTACTTAACTGCATTTGTCATCTAAAATTGCAAAACTCACAAGTCTAATGGATGGATATCAAATGCCTAGTGAGAGTGCTGAGCTCATAAAAATAACTGGCAACGGAAACATTTCATCCAAAAAATCTTAAGAAATTACTTTCTGAGGTGTGACTGACTTCCTTCTGATTATGAGTGTGGAAGACATGCTTGACTGGGCACCTTGGAAGAATGCATGATTTCTGTCCAGGTAAGCTTATTAAGACCATATTCATTGGTGCTCAGTGCTGATGTTCAAAAGAGCTCCCTTAATGGTCTCCCGGCCCTGCCGTCAACAATGGGCCGTGGAAAAGAGTGCCAGGCAACATAAATAATGTGCTAAGTTAAACAGAAGGTTATGCAAGTCTCACATTTCATCCATGCTTTTAATCCATCCATGATCATCCTCTTAGGCCAAAATGAAGTTTTTCTCTATGAGGGCCATGAAAAAAGCAGGCATGGATGAGGAGATATGCTTGGGCTGGGCTTAAAGGGTGAAATCATTGTAATTTCATCCAAGCACCGAAGACACTGGCCCAAAGCCTTCAGAGTTGGAATGAAATCCCTCTCATTTTCCGGAAGGGTTGCATTCATTTAGAGTGGATTACAGAAACAGCATTAGGTTTGGGATAAGAATCATATAGTTAAAAATGGTTGTGCAGTTCTTTAGAAATAGGAGTTGTAAGATGAGCAAGCACCATAGGTTGGTGACTAGTTGTCATAGTAGCATTAAATCTACGAGGGTCATCCGGAAAGTAGTACCCGTTCGTGCCGCATGAAGTGCTGACGACGCGAGTAGCCGCTGGACGAGGTCAGATAGCTTCAGTGGCTTGTCTGCCTTCTCTGAGCCAAGTTGCGTGACGCTAGCATTGCCTGTGTTGTTTCTGTGATTGTTTACAATGTTTAAAAAAATTGAGAACGCCGCCAGTTGTGAAGTGAGGGCAGTGATTAAATTCCTCAATGCAAGAAACGTTCGCCCATGTGATATTCATCGCCAATTAAAGGAGGTGTATGGAGACAATGTAATGGACGAGTCGTCTGTTCGGCGGTGGTGTCGCAACTTCAACATGGGGAGGGGGAACACACACGACGATGAGCGTTCGGGGAGACCGTCTGTCATTACAGACCAACTGGTGAGCTCAGTTGACGAATTCGTGAGGAACGATCGGCGCGTCACAATTGATGACATCTGTGAGCATTTTCCCAATGTTTCTCGAACAATTGTTCATGAAATTGTTAAACACCATCTGCATTATGCAAAAATTTGTGCAAGATGGGTCCCTCGCGTATCTCAATGAGCTGGCGGCGAAGGACTATGCAGCAGGAATACAGAAACTTGTCACACGTTATGACAAATGCCTTAATTTGCTTGGAGATTATGTTGAGAAGTAGTTTAAAGTATCCTCTTTCAAATAAAATTTTTTATGTTTGTTAATATTTACTTTTGTGTCTTTATTTCACGAACGGGTACTACTTTCCGGATGACCCTCGTAGTAGAACCATTCTCTGATTTAGGAAGAGTTTTAGGAGTAAGTGGTGTGAGTATTAAGGAGAGTAAAGGAAAGTGTGTCCAAGGGTTAGGTGAAATGTTCTAGGCCGGGCAGTGAAAGACTTAATTATTTTTGGGTCTCAAATGCACTATTTTTTGATACAGTCCCCTTTTATGTTGTTAGAGTTTGCTATTGTTTATGCAGTGAGTAGAAACCATCACGGAAGTGCGTATTTCTGGAAGGTCTGCTTGATCCTTGTATAATATAGCTGCCATAAACTCTTCATTGGACTCTAATGTTTACCAGCCACTAATTTTGGTGTCGATTCTTTTAAATGGAAGTGTTTAATCACTTCAGGAAACATTTTTTTTTCATTTTTATAAGTAAACAAAAGTTTTTACTTCAGTTGCTCATGAAAATGAAATCACGTGATAGACATGGCTACAGAGATGAGGCATACTAAAAGAAAACCTTATCTGATATTGCATGAACTGTCTTTCAATTTTCTAAGGAATTGTGGAATGACCTACATCGTTGTTCGTTCAATTAGATTAACCACAACAAATTTTTGTACATATTATTAAAATCAAGCCCTGTGTTGTATGGAAGTCCGGCAGTCCTAAAAATGTGCAATAAATTGTTAGTTATAGCATCCAGGTATATATCCTTAGTTTTACACCAAAATGGCCAAAGTAGTAGGCATATAAAAAGAAAATTCACATGAAGTCAAAGAAACTTTCACAAGGTAGGCATTAATGAAATGGGCATTCAGTAGGGATGCTAAGGAAGAGCTCATGAAAACTTTAATGTGGAGCATGATTTTGTAAGGTTATAGTCATTGAAGCAATATGGCCATAATATGGAGGATTTTTTAGTCGTAGAGTGTGGAGGAAAAAGAAATATTAATTATTAGAATTATTAGAACTTTCCCACTTTCCTCTCCCACCATACATAGCACTTCCTCGTTCGTTTTCGTATCCATCAATTTTACCTTCTCCATCCCCATGTTTCAAAAGCCTCCATTCTACGTCTATCCTCCTGCTTCAACAACAATCTTTCCATGCTCAATACCAAAGTTTCAACAAGCGTTTTCTTTAAATCCTTTATCAACCTGGTCAATGTTCATCCAACAATTCCCTCCTCATTGGAATAAATTCTGAAGACAATCTTGGTGCATGTTTCTCTTCTGTGGGAAGATAAATCCCAAGGGTTGATGACAGAAATATTTTACCTTGAATGTCATGATAATCCTCTGCATTCACCACCTGGTGGTGCATTGCCCTGCGAG
Organism: Hetaerina americana; assembly: GCF_022747635.1. NCBI lineage: Eukaryota > Metazoa > Arthropoda > Insecta > Odonata > Calopterygidae > Hetaerina > Hetaerina americana. The sequence goes on along the minus strand of NW_027286719.1, from coordinate 1,931,311 downwards.
AGTTTTGTCTGCAAATAGGTTGAGGATCAGTTGTTTGTTCGGTACTATGTAAACCACATTGGTTGTATTTATTTAGAAATCCTCTTTGGATCAATTGCCTTTCTTACCGCCTGTCTCTGATAACAAAATCAATTGAAACTGGGCTGATTCTATGGAGTCCAGAATCTTTATCCGAATCTGTTTATGAACAAAAATGGTGCCTTTGACTGACCGAAGTGAAGTCTTACAGAAAGCAAATAGAACAGAACAGAATAGACAGAAAGCGAATTTTGTTTTTCTTTCTCCAAATTGTCTCTTCAACGTCATGTAAGCAGTTTTGCTGTTACCCTTCTTTCTGTTGTCATTAATTTCCTTGCATCAGGTTGCTATTCACTTCTTCTTGGCCTTCTTGCACACTTTTATGTGTGGGTACTGCAGATTTTTACGAAAGGTTTCCTCTGTTACATTTCTTCGATTCTTGTATTTTGTTGTTGCCTCCATGAGGTCTTTTATTTGAGCTGATATCCATATCGCTTAGATTTTGTGACCTTACTCGTGAGTTTTTCATCTGCCGCTGTGGTTATGATATTCTGTATTTCTGGCCATCTTCCTTTCATGCAAGTCTCATTTATTTCGGTTATTTTTTTGTCGAATCTTGCAGTGAACATTAAACTAGCTTGGCTTTTTCTCCAAAATCTTTGTGCCCTATCTTAGTATTTCAGTCACTTACATTGTCATCTTATATTGTAGCCAGCTGTCCATGAACACCAGGTTGTGGTGTCTCTTTATAATTGTGCTGGGTTATTATGCATGATATCGAATTTGGAATCTTGTGCTGTCCTGTGGAATCTTTCTTGTGTATCTTCTTCTACAATGTTGCTCTAAGAGGGTGTTTGCCTCTTATATGTTTCTCTTGTTACAGAATTGAATCAGTCTTTCTCCGGTGGCATTTCATTTTCCCAATTTGAGCCATCCCCTGCGGCTTGCTTCCTTCTTGCACCTCTCAGATGACAGCGTTCCGGTCTCTCGCCACTATTAGGCTCCCCTTCCCTTTTACTACTCCTTCAGCCTCTTCCAGGTGTTCCTATAATTTTCTATTTCCTCTTTTGAATGGCTAGATGTAGGCATATGTACCTGCAATATCACTGTGTCCATAAGCAATTACTGTGACTTTATCATCAGAATTCTCTTGTTCTATTGTCAGCACAATTTGCTTCTTAATAAACATCTTCTGATAAGTTGATAATTTCTTTGAAGATTGTTGAACTCTTTTGTTTGCTGTTGAAACTGTCAATAGGTCAATACCTATCCAATCACTGCAGCTAGCAGAACTAAATTGGAAACTAAACTGACACCAGCACTGAAACAAAGTGGAATTAAACTATAATTAGTTTTGAGATGAAAAAATATGGCTACAATCGCAATGAAAATTCCATTAGAGTACCTATATTACATTATTTAAACATGCACACTGTACCATGTATTATTTGTCAAGATTACTGTGGCCCACAATTTTAATGCCAATGGTATGCCATGACAACACACGAATAAAGAATCAAAGACTTAGCGTTTCCATTGGAAAGAATTTATTGTGTCAACTAGTTTCACTACACTTGAGCATCATCTGGACCGGGTACATAAAGTGTACACTCGTATATATATTGTTTAATGGGTGGGGTCGGTCAGGGGATGGTGGGGATGGGAAGAGAGGCAGAAACCGGAATGGGTGTGATGTGAGCGGAGAGAGGGTGACCGGGATGGGGGCGGGGAAAGGGTTGGTGTGTGGTCGTTAGTCACTGAATTCAGGGAAGGGGGTATAGGTCCTTAGTAGGTCCTTCAGTAGGTCCTTCAGTGGTTCTTAGGTAGTAATTGTGGAATATCCAGGAGGGAGGAATGGAAAGGGAAAAGTCTGTGGTGATGTTTTCTATTCTTCGTACACTGGCCAGAATAGCTAATTGCTCTTGGATGTCCATCTGTGTCCCCTTCCTCTCCTCGCACATCATTTGCAGCATGAAGTCTGCATGATTACCCTCACTGAGGAGATGGGCTTCTAAATGTGACACCCCCGTTCCTTTGTTGAAATCCCAGAGATGTTCCTCCGCTCATACCCGAAGACTTGTTCACATCTGTCCAATAAATGATGCCTCGCGATCCCCACATTGTGCACGGTAAACTCCACTCCGTTGAAATGTCTCCGCGGGATCTTTGACTGTTGGTAGTTGACTTTAAAGATTTTTTTTGTTTTAAAAGGCTGTTTTTATATTAAGGTCTCTGAAGAGTTTTTTTTAAGAGTTAGGAGGCATCATTTCTTGGACAGATGGGAATAGGTCTATTGGTACGAGCAGAGGAACATATTGGGATTTCAACTAAGGAAAGTGAGTGTCACAATTTTCAGCCCATCTCCTCAGCAAGGGTCATCATGCGGACTTGAGCCAAAGAAAAGGAAGCATCGCCAATGACTATCTTTTTCCTTTCCATTCCCCCCTTTTGGGCATTCCACAATTACTACCCATACACCAACCCATTCCCCATCCCGGTCACCCACCCTCTCTCTGCTCACATCACCCCCGTCCCGGTTTCCTCCTCCCTTACCCTCCCCGCCATTCCCCGACTGTGCCCACACATTGACGATATGTATACGAGTGCTTGCTTTTTGCAACCAGTCCAGATGATGTTATAGTGTAGGAAAACAAGCCAATGCAATAAATTCTTTCCTGTGGAAACGCTTAGTCTTCGATTCTTTCTTGGTGCATTATAAATGGATTTCGACAAAGTATCGGCCTCAACCATCTCTCAAATAAAGTATGCTATGACCCCTACAGGAAATTTCTGAGTAGGCAACTTCTATTATTTGTCACCAAATTAAATGGAAAGGTTAAATATAGGAAGCATCCTCAGTTTTAGCATATTTTGTATAGGGTGTGGCCAAATGATTTGCTGATTTGAATTCAACTCCTTCAAATCAGCCTGTTATGCTGCTTGCTACCTGTAGTATTTGTTTAATCACCTTTCTTTTGTTTTTCTTTCAGTCTGAAAAAGTGAAGCAACTTCTTAATCTTGGTGGTTATCGGCCTGCATCAATAAATGACCCGATGGCAGCTCTTCAAAGGGATAGCTTTGCTGCAACTGAGCCAAGAGTGGACGAATTACAAATCCGTGCGCTAGCAGATCATCAAATGTCTTCTTTGGACAACCTCATTTTGCAGCAGAGAAAGACACAAATTAGGATTACCAGAGTACTCAAAGATGCTGAAGAAAGACATAAAAAGGTAAACATAACTTTTTAATCCTTTCATATCTGTTCTAAGAATGAAGTTATGAAAGCGGTGGGTTTTTTTACCTTCATTGATTCAACCACTTGGAACAACAGAGAGGACAATTGAAATGCAGATTTGCTAGTTCACATGAAGGCATTTTTATAACCTATATTAAGATAATGCCTGTTTTTTTACTTGTAAATTTGTCATAACATTGGGAATAATGTCATTATGAAATAAATGCTTTCTGTCGGCAATTGCAAAAAAATACTTTATTAAGTATAGATGAGTATTAAGTACTTGATATGCCTTGAATTGTCTCAGAAATTGCTAGGAAAATCCTTTCCAGAATGATACCTTCTTTTCTAGTGATAATATTATGATGCATGATGTTGCCTGAAATTATAATTTCAATGCATGGTGCTAGTTTGACCTTGATGATTGTGACCTTGTCCACAGAGGATTTTAGTTTTCATTTGCAGCGGTGTCCCAAAAGGTGGTGTACATTTAAGTTGACTGTAGAAGCCTTAAATTTGTGTATATACTCAGAATTTGTGTACATGCTTGTATATAACCAGCTGCAGCAACTATTGTGGCTATCTCAAAGTTGGTAGCGTGATTGTTGGGTCAATAATGGCAGTCCTTTGGACAGTAGGCGAAGGGAATTTTTGAAATTAAGACCTTAAAAGATACTTTAATTGGAGTTGATTATAGCAGAATATTCCTCGCTAGTAGACATAGTTATAATAGAATTGAGGATTAATTTCATGTAGAGCTGGGAAAAAGTTATGAAAGTCCGTGTACTTTGTAGTTTTACTCTATGATTACAAAAGAAAAAGAGGGAAAATTTCTTACCTGAATCCAGGTTCTTCAGTTATCTCAACCCTCACTAGAAGACACCCAGGAAGGTGAGTCATTCTTCAGATCACCTCTGGCAAGACATGACAGCATTGTGTGGTCAAGGGGTACGGGCATTCGAGCTCCATTGTCATCAAGTATTATGTTCGTTAAGTACGCTTTCTTGTAAGAATGCTTTGTTTGCTTATATTCTCAACCCAATATCTTTCAAAAGATAATATTTTTCATTTTTCTCCAGTAATTTGAGCAATCCAAAGTGTTAGATTTCAATGTCTTGCCAGTAGCTATATGGCAAATTCAAGAAATATTCCTAGTTCCTTAAATTAGTATTACATGGCAGTCGACCATTCGACATAGTTTGTGGGCAAAATGATTGACTCCCAAAGAAAATTAACTTCTCGGGCATTAACAATGTGGTAAAAAAGTGCACATTTAAAATTCTGTGTGGAATTTTACTGAGTGTTCATTTTTTTACTACATTGCTAATACTAAGTACAACTAGATACTGCTTACCAAACGTTGCCTATTAAGTCACAACCCGTGACCCTGCACTTCAATAAATCTTTCCTCAACCATGCATGCATTCTGCTTCCCTTCATTCCACCCAACATGCCTTTCGTTTCCTCCCCCTAACTCGCCTGCATAACATTCTCCCCTCTGTATCTTCATCTTCGAAAGTCCACTCCTTCTCCATCGCCCCGAGATTCAGTTTTCCTGACTCCATTGAATTTCTCCAAAGGGCCCCTGCTCCTCTCCCACGTGGCCTCCATTTCTCTTTTTTCGTCAACCTCCACACCCACACCTTAAAATCCACCATCTTATGGCCATCTGGCTTCAATGACCAAGACCTCACCGATCCAAGCTACTTGTCAAAGTTTTCATGGTCCACTTCTTGGCATCCAATGTCCCTCTTATCACCGGCCAATTCGTAAAAGCTTTTTTGCCAAATTGGAATCTTTTTTTTGTATGCCTACTAATTTGTCCATTTTGGTGCAAAACTAAGTGTATCTACCAGGATTCCGTAATTAATAAATTACTACCTATCATTACATGAATGGCTATATTTAAATAATATAAAAATGTAAGATAGGATTTAAAGTCAGCGGGGAATTCATAAAATTAGTTAGGTTTGCTGATGAACAAACTCTAGTTTGTCAGTGAGCCAAGGGGTTGCACGCATTGCTGAGTGTATTGGGTATGCAGTACGATAGATATGGTATGAGAATAACTATAAATAAAGCAAAGGTTATGTCGTTTTCCAAAAAGGTAGAGGCTTAAGTTAAACGTTTAAATAGGAGGGCAAAAACTAGAGCAGATGGAAGAGTTAACGTACCTTGGAGTTGTTTTGGATCAAAATGGTCAAATTAGTGGGGATGTAAAGAGAAGTATTTCTTTAGGCAAAGAAGCTTTCATAAGGAGTGGGGACGATATTGATGGCAGAAAGGTTGAGTTATGATGTTAAGAAAAGGCTAGTCAAAGCTCTTATATGGAGTGTACTTATGTACAGCACAGAAACCTGGCCACTGTCGCAGGATTATCGGAGTAGATAGGAGTATTTTGAAATGTGGGTGTGGAGAAGGATAGAAAAGGTAAAGTGAACAGAAATGAGGAAGTGCTGAGAATGGTAAAGGGAGAGAGGGCATTGTTGGGAGAAATGGAATGTAGGTAGGAAAGGTTGATTGAGCGTTCAGATTAGGAATGGGATGTTGGAGATTGTGATGGAGGGAAAAGGAGGAAGGGACAGGAATAGGATAGGGTTGTTGGACAGAATGAGGGGAGGAAGGAAGAATATGGAGGTGAAGAGGGGCTTGTTGTAGAGTAGGATGTTGGGTTGTCTTTTGGTTGGAGACACGAGAATTATTTGGTTGTGGTGTCCATCCAAAACCTACCTTAAAAAGTAGATTACGTATAATAATATGAAAATGTATGGTGGTTAATCTAACTGAATGCATTACTATGATCCACAAAAATGGCATATAATTTGTCATTGGTTATGCATCAGAATGGTTTGAGAATATAATGCAATGAATTCAATCTTAAAAATATTCTTTTTAACTTTTAAGCTCTTAAAAAAATTTTATGAGATGCTGGATTTTGCCCTATCATGCTTAATTATTTTTTTGCTGAAAAATTACTTACTAGCTATTTTGGATAATGCAACTATGTCAGAAATAAAGACAAAACTTCTATCACTATATTTAACTAACCGTTGAACAAAAAAATTGATGTGAGCATGTGAAAACAGGCCTGTGATTTTCTTGCTCTAATTCCATCTTGCTTGATATTTTCACTGTAGTGCCACTCGGTGGCAAACCTAGATACCTCTATATTTTTAATGTTACCATGAACCGACCAAGTTGACCAAAGATTACAGACGCTTTAAAAATTTAAATAAGCTCACCTTGTTGCAATCCTCAAAATGTAAATCAAAGCCTAAGAGGCAAGTGATATGTATATTTTCCTCAGCACTGAAATAATCCTCTGCATTGACCACTTGGTGGGTCATTATGCATCCAGTGTTACAGAAGTGAAAAGGGTACAGGCCACTCATATGTCATAATAATGAAAATGGCATGCCTCTTTGTGGAATGACAGTTTCCGGGTGCAGTTGCAAAAATTTGCCACACCAGTGAGACTGCAGGGGTTCGCCCAAATGCGTCAAGCGGTAGAGTGATTGAAAAACTGCCCTGGGTCACACCTTTGATGAAGGAAAGGTGCCGTTTAGTAAACAGGAAGATTGCCTTGCACAGTAGTGGTGGGAAGTTAATGCCCTGGCGAGGGGTGAGAGATGTAAAGGCAAACTTCACCTTTGTCCCCAACAGATATCAAGTGCTAGCATGGGATAGATTAGCCTGTGGTATGTGAAGCCGCTACCTCAGCCCCTGTGAGGGCACCGCCCAGAAGGAACCGGGAGATTGGGAAGGGGCGTTTCTGGTGATAGGTAGTGGTAATGTGAGGTGTGTGATGGCGCCATTGTGGGAAAAAGCAGACCGTGAGGGTGTGAGCCAGCACCTCACAGCCAAGTGGCGGCATTTCCCAAGTGACAAAGGCAGAAGAACGGTGGATGCGGGAACAGTGTGCTCCTTGCTTCAGGTCGTGCCTCATATTAGCATCAATTAGCGTGGACCACAGAGCTGAAGGGATTCTGCATTTGAGCTCTGAAGTGAAGCGGGTGGGTGGCATTGAGTGGGTTGATGTAACGCTCGCAATCTGCAACCTTGTCCCGAGGATTGAGGCCTCTGGTTTGGAGCCAAGGCATTAATCAGAATTTGCACCATTTCTTATGGGGAATATGTGTACAATCTAACAAAAAATTAGGATTTATTAGAAGAGTGTTGTGGAAATGTGATGAAAAGGTTGTAGAGAAATGTTTATCTTTTGCTCATTTGGAATAAACTGCTAGAATGTGGGATCCTCATGAAGTTGGATTGATTGCATAATTGGATTGCATCCAGTGTAGAGGAGCTGGATTTGTTAAACATTGTTATGAGAAACTGAGTGCAGTATCATATTTATTAGAGGAACTAGGTTGGGACTCACTCCACGGAGTGAAGGTTAAATTACTCATCAAATCTCTTGCATAAATGGGAAGGATGTCTTTACTGATGATGTTGAAAATTCCCTATCGTACTACGGTAGGAAAGATCATGTCAATAAAATTAGAGAGATTTAGTGTAGAACAAACAGGTTTAAGATGTCATTTTTCTAAAGAATGATAAGGGATGAAAATATTAGGCACATATCCTTTGTGAAGATGTTATGTCAGTATTTCTCTAACCCATTTCCAGTGAAACCAATATAAATTCAATTCAATATAAGTTCAATTTTTTATTGGTGGTGCTTCTTCGATGCAAACTATAATTATATACTATGCATTTCAGATTTTCAGCCTTGTCCACAGGAGGGAAGAAATGCATTTATGTAGTATTGAGTGCAAGCACCTGCATAATATCGAGCAAATATTTTTTTGCATTATGTTTATGCACTGACCATTTATTTGTAAAATAAAAATGTATTCAACACTGCTAAATGTCTTATGCATTTTATAGATAAATTATCAATTATACTATATCCACTGAGTTAAATCAGTGTGAAATGCATAGTAAGAAAATAAATTCATCAAGTAAGTGAGTATCTAATGGGGCATTTCTCTCTCTTTTCACAACTAAATGCAAGTTGGTGAACCGCATTTTCTAATATAATTTTCCCTCCCCTTGTTGCTGCAATGTGATGCTCAATACCTAATGCAGTAAAATTAGTAGACTCCCTTTAATGGACACTCCAAATGCAAAACTCTTGCTTCTGTGCTATTGCATTATGTGTGTGTACTTTTTTCCCCTCTTATTAGTCCTAACACCAGATTTAAGCAAAAGTCAGTTTGCGCAATGTCCTCACGAGTTGCAGGCCTGTACAGTTTATAGGGATTCACTATGAAGCTGCTTAGTGCTCATGTCACAGTGGCCAACACCTTGTTTCCCCTTTGACCTTTATTTGATAATTTGCTCTCCCATTATCATGTGCATATATCTACCCCTCCCATTCCTTTGTCATAATCGGATGTGAGGTTTGGCTGAGGTGAATTCAATCTTTTTGGTGTTGCTGCTGTATATTTTTGCTCCTTGCCATAGCAGAGCCAGTGCACATTTGTTGCAATGGTTACCTGGGAATTTTAGTACCAGCATAAAACAATAATTTTGTTATTTTCATAAAAAGCATATTTTAATATTCCTTTTTCTCTCTCGCATAATTTCTCCTTGGGTGATTGTTGTGGACAAAATTCCAAAATTCAATTGTGTTGTAGAGTAAATCTATGGTTTCCGGCTCATCTTAGAACTTCATGATGAGAAGTGAATGATGATAACTTAGTAAGTTCCACTGATTTGTATTTCGAAAACGACTGGTTTCGTTGAATAGTTAACATCATCAGGTGAATGATGTCGAATATCCGACGAAGCCATTCGTTTTTAAAATAAAATCAGTGGAACTTACAAAGTTATTATTATTCGCTTCTCGTGTTGTACAGTGCTAGTGACAAAAAATCCAAGCTCCCTTACTTTGCAAAGAAGAGAATGACTGGTGAAAACTTTTTTGAAAAAAAATATATTGTGATTCTTCACATTGCCAACAACTAAAATTATATCTATTACCACTTGCTCTCTGGGATAAAATTCTTACGCAATATATATAAATAATAATTATATATATATATTTTATATATATATACGAGGGTCATCCGGAAAGTAGTACCCGTTCGTGAAATAAAGACACAAAAGTAAATATTAACAAACATAAAAAATTTTATTTGAAAGAGGATACTTTAAACTACTTCTCAACATAATCTCCAAGCAAATTAAGGCATTTGTCATAACGTGTGACAAGTTTCTGTATTCCTGCTGCATAGTCCTTCGCCGCCAGCTCATTGAGATACGCGAGGGACCCATCTTGCACAAATTTTTGCATAATGCAGATGGTTTTTAACAATTTCATGAACAATTGTTCGAGAAACATTGGGAAAATGCTCACAGATGTCATCAATTGTGACGCGCCGATCGTTCCTCACGAATTCGTCAACTGAGCTCACCAGTTGGTCTGTAATGACAGACGGTCTCTCCGAACGCTCATCGTCGTGTGTGTTCCCCCTCCCCATGTTGAAGTTGCGACACCACCGCCGAACAGACGACTCGTCCATTACATTGTCTCCATACACCTCCTTTAATTGGCGATGAATATCACATGGGCGAACGTTTCTTGCATTGAGGAATTTAATCACTGCCCTCACTTCACAACTGGCGGCGTTCTCAATTTTTTTAAACATTGTAAACAATCACAGAAACAACACAGGCAATGCTAGCGTCACGCAACTTGGCTCAGAGAAGGCAGACAAGCCACTGAAGCTATCTGACCTCGTCCAGCGGCTACTCGCGTCGGCAGCACTTCATGCGGCACGAACGGGTACTACTTTCCGGATGACCCTCGTGTGTGTGTGTGTGTGTGTATATATATATATATATATATATATATATATATATATATATATATATATATATATATATATATATATATATATATATATATATATATATATATATATATATATATATATACTAGCTGAATACCCGGCTTTGCACGGGTTAGGGAGAAACAATAATATAAATATACTACATAAATAAAAACAACAAATTATAAAGTACAATAATACACTACTTCATACAAATTTAAGAATCTTTTTTATTTAACACCTGTTTATAAACTACATTTTTGTTTCATATCCAGGAGAAAGAATATATAAATTTTTAGGCGAACCTACTCTGGAGCAAGCAACATAAAGTTGCCCATGGCTAAAACATGGCGATCTTAGATCAACACCACAAAACTTTAAAGACTGTCCCTGTGATTTATTAATGGTAATTGAAAAAGCTAGCCGGACTGGAAACTGTAATCTTTTAAAGTTGAAGGGAAGATCAGTTGGGATTAGAGGTATCCGTGGAATAAAAATTATTTCACCTGAATTATATTTTTCATTAATTTTGTCACACAGAATCGTGTCCCATTGCAGAGTTTTGGTGGATCTAAATTTCGCAATAAAATGATTGGAGATCCTACTTTAAGTATAAGGCGATGTTGTGGCAATCCAGCTGGATCAAGTGAATTTAGGAATTCCGTTGGATAATTGACGGCTTCGTCAGCATCCACTACGGTATCAACCGATTTATATTCAATCACGTCTCCTGGCAGCATGGCTAGTATCTCCTTGTCAATTTCATTAACATCATCGTTCTTAGGAGCAAGAATGACTCTTTCTCGGAACCATTCTAAATTTTTATAATTTTGATTAACATTAGGATAGACTGCTTGTATCATATCGCGGACAGTTTTCACCGATACACATAAATCTGATGACAATTTTATCATACCAGATGCTTCAATAACTAATCTATCTTCTCCAATCTCCAAAAGTTTATTTGCAAAATTTTGAGCATTCCCATCTCTTAAGTGGATTCGCATGTTTTGTTTAAGGCTAATTTCTTGGACATGATTCCATAGAACAGATTGTTTTAAACAGGCATAAATTTCATCAGCTGGAGTCGATTTTGGAATGACAGGCAGAGTTTGACGGAAGTCTCCACACAGGAGTACCAGAGCTCCTCCCATTAAACTGCAGTTTCCTCTAAGATCTTGAAGTGTTGCTTTGAGGGCCTCAAGAGATTTTTTATGAGCCATCGTATACTCATCCCATACTATCAATTTACATTCTATAAGAACTTGTGCCTGGCCGCTTTTTTATTTATATGACATGTGGGATTTTCTTGTCGGGAAATATTAAGTGGAACTTAAGACCAGAGTGGGCTGTTCTTCCTCCTTCCATTAATGTCGCTGCAATACCTGAAGATGCAACGGCTAGACCAATTTCTCCATGAACCCTGATTTCAGCGAGAACTAAATTAATTAAAAATGTTTTTCCCGTGCCACCAGCAGCATCAAGAAAAATGAAACCTCCTTCTTGTTTATCTACTTGATCCATTATTGTTTCGTACGCGAAATTCTGATCTTCATTAAGAAGTGGCTTTTTATCCGCGATGCATGCTTCTAAGTCTAAGACATTGTAGCTAGTTTCACGTATATAATCTGGATAAAATACACCCTGTTGATCTTGTACAGGTGCAGAAAGACCGAGTTCCACTAAAGTCTTGTTAACCATGGTGATACACTTTTCCTCCAAAATAATCAAAGTTTTATTAAAAATGTCGGAGTTAAACGTAATATCCAATGTAGGATTTTCACTTCGAACTTTAGCCAGTATATCCTCACTCATTGATTCTTTATATTTTTCCCATAATGTTTTTGGGTTAGATGGATTACAGGAGGTTATTATGATGGCAAACAAAATTCGGATTAGTCCTGGAAGAGAAATCAAACTGGCCTCTCGCAATGAGTCATCCCAGTGTTGATCTCCTTCTAGCAACCCTAAATTCTGGCAAGCTTCTCTGAATGTCACATATTTCTCCGTTTACCGTTCTTAATTCTGCAAATGAGCGAGGTCCTCTAATGGTATGTAGAAGCATTCTTAAAAAATAACATTCGGCGTTGTTAGGATGGACTGTGTAGACTCGGCCCAATGCGTCACATGAATAAATATTATTCTCAGGATCAAAGTTGCCCATTTTTCTTCTACAAAAGACTTTCCACGTATTCGTACACGTAAAATGTATTCCACGTATAATATCTCGGCAATTCTGAATACAATAGTGCTCTTGCAAAAGTATCCTGCTGGCATAGTTGGAAAAATGCTGTTTCTATGACAGCAAAAAAGTAAACAAATTACATACATACAAACAAACACTCTCCTTTATATATATATATATATATATATATATATATATATATATATATATATATATATATATATATATATATATATATATATATATATATATATATATACTACCTTGATCAAAACGTTCCCGGAATAACCACCGTGTGGCGCTCCCATCGTTCCGATTTGAGTTCTGTTTTTTTGTTAAATTGGTACATCTGTTGTTGATATTCCCTTTAAATCTTAGTGTCATAACTTGACATTTGCAAAAGTTACGTAGCCAAGAGTACATCTATCTCTGTGTGTGTTGGCGATTTTTTACAATTGCAGAAATGGATTTAAATTTGCAACAACGAACTTGTATTAAATTTTGCGTAAAAAACGGATTTAGTGGCGCACGGACGTTGGAAATGTTGGAAAAGTGTTTCGGCAACGATTCTCTAAAAAAAAACGGTCGTTTACCAGTGGCACGAGCGGTTCAGAAGTGGTCGTGAGTCAATCGAAGATGATGAACGCAGTGGCAGACCATCGACATCGAAAGTCGGTGAAAAAATTGATAAAGTAAAAGAAATGTTGGTCAATAACCGCAAATTAACCATCAGAGAAATAGCGGAGGACTTGAACATTGCCTATGGATCCGCCCAAGACATTGTGGTTAATGATTTGGGTTTCCGTCGTGTAGCAGCAAAGTTGGTGCCAAAAGACCTCAATTTCATGCAAAAAAGAGACCGTGTTGACGTCGCAAAAGACATGATTTGCGAGGCTGAATCCGATCCCACATTCATCAAAAGGATCATTACTGGAGACGAGACGTGGGTTTATGAGTACGACACGCAATCCAGACATCAGGCAAGTGAATGGCGTTCACCAAATGAGCCGAGACCAAAAAAACCACGTCGTTTTCAGTCAAAAAAGAAGGCAATGCTGACGGTTTTCATGGATTACAACGGTGTAGTGCATCATGAATTTTTGCCAGAAGGCCAGACAGTAAACAAAGAGTATTATTTGGGCGTTATGAGACGTTTGCGTGAAGCAATTCGCCGAAAGAGACCAGAAATGTGGGCAGAAAACTCGTGGATTTTGCACCATGATACCGCACCGTCGCACAGTGCTATCATTATTCGTAATTTTTTGACGAAAAATGCAACAAATACCATCCAACAGCCACCGAATTCACCTGATTTGGCTCCCTGTGACTTCTTTCTGTTCAATCGAGTTAAAAAACCATTACGGGGAACGCGTTTTAGCAGCCGAGAGGAAGTAATGGAAAAATCGCAGGAAGCACTGATGGACATACCGAAAACCGACCGTAACTTTTGCAAATGTCAAGTTATGACACTAAGATTTAAAGGGAATATCAACAACAGATGTACCAATTTAACAAAAAAAACAGAACTCAAATCGGAACGATGGGAGCGCCACACGGTGGTTATTCCGGGAACTTTTTGATCAAGGTAGTATATATATATAAACCATAAACACAGTAATCAACCCGAAGGTCGGTTTGGTAGGTGATGGTAGAGTTTACCCAGTACTAAGCCCGACGGCGTGTGAAATTCACACATCAGGGTATGGGGGCCATTTTTTACATATATATATGTATGTAAACAACTGCTTCTCTCTTTTGGTGATTATTGTATATACACATATATGTTGGTCGTAGTAGTCATTTGACTACTGAGCGGAGGGCCCGGGTTCGATTCCTGGGCAAGCCTCTCTGGGCACCCTCAACCTAATCCAAGCTATGTGATTTTTCGGATACCAGATTTTCCTGGGAAACCATAATCGGCACAGGGAAAGGAACTGGCCCCCCTACCCTGGTTTGTGCTGGGTGAACTCCACAGTCACTCACCAAACCGACCTTTGGGTTGATTACTCCAGATACTTATATCCATTTGATTTGCAGTTTAGTGGATTTTCATGTTTGAATGTGTGTGTGTGTATCTATCTATGTATGCATGTAAGTATATGTATGTAGTTACCTCCTACCTTGCGTGCTGACTGACTTGACCCTGACTTTGAATGGGGAGGACACAAACCTACTGATGGAAACAAATGATAAAATTTAAAAAAATCCATTTACATTAAAAAAGAAATTATGATTTAAAATGATATTTACCTCCTAGTGTACATGCTAACACTAAATGAATCTCATACTTGGTCAGGACAAAAACACCTGAACCTGACAAAAACAGCATGAATACTTATGTCACATAAATTCCTGTTAAAAAATGTGATAAAATTACAAGAGGCCCCTTGGTGTGCTTATGCTACAAGATGCTAATTCATCTTTTCTCAGAGGGTTGCTTCAGTCTGCCTATGCCTCCTGGTGGAGAAAAAGATGGAGACATATGTGTACAGTATTTCCCGGCCCACAAGACATACTCTCCCTCCAAAATGAGCTCTAACACCAGTCTGTGTCCTATGGGCCAGGTGTACAGTAATAGCTTTGATCGAGAAGTGCAAACCGATTCACCAAAATAATGCTTACTATTACATATTATTTTCCAGATCAGGCATAAAAAATGGTTGCCTTCATTACAAATTTCAAAAATATCTCTGTTATGAATCAATAGCTAGCAACAGTTTCAATTTATCATTGAAAGTACTTCCTAAATAAATCATAAATTTGTAGCATATATTGCATTTAGTCCCATCTCACATGTGCTGCTGATGTGACACTAAGCATGTATTGGGCTAAGGTAGATGTCGCCATTGTATCTCTCCCAATAAATTCATAGTCTACGGGCTTACCACCTTAACTAGTGTGGGAGTGTGGTAAAGCCAGAGAAAATGGTTGATTTACGTGCAAATTTCGATAATATCAAAATAATATCAGTAATTAACTTTTGCAGAAATACTGTATTTTCCCATCGACAACGCACATGTAATCTATACAAAAATGTTCAGATGATGGAAAAAATGACCATGCACGTTGTGTAATGAAAATTGAAAAAATCCAAACATTTACATACATTTATACACAATAATTTAAAGAATAGTCTCGCAAAAATAAATTAGTCTGGCGGTTCGCCTTTCAAATTGCATTCTATTTTATACAGATCTGCTACTTATACAGTTATATATATACATATTTATATATATATATATGTATATACATATATATATATATATACATATATATATATATATACACATATATATACATATATATACATATATATGTGTGTGTATATATATTAGGGTCGCGGTAGTCCAGTGGGTAGAGCGTTGGACTGCTGAACTGAGGGTCCCAGGTTCGATTCCCGGGCAAAGCACTCTGGGCACCTGCAGCTCCACCCAAGCTAAAGTGATTTTTCGGGTACCAGGTCTTCCCGGGGAACCATAACCGGCACAGGGAACGGAACTGTCCCCCCTACCCTGATGTGTAAATTTTCACACGCCATATAGGGCTTAGTACTGGGTGATCTCGACCATCACCTACTAAACCGACCTTCGGGTTGATTACTGTGTTTATGGTTTTAAATACAGATGCATGGTATCTATACACGTTCAAGATGTCTATGAAGCCCTGGGCACACGATATCTGTACAAATTCATGATATTACAAAGTTCTGGGCGAGTGTTATCAATGGGAAAATGCGGTAGTTAAAATAATAATGCTTTTAACCTCATGGTATGTTAAGAGAGAAGATTGTCGTACAATATTGCATTTAAAGTCATGAATTGCACCTAAGAACATGGAAACAAGGTAGCTGAAAGGTGTTTTGGCCCTCCTCCGACTGAGAAAAGGATATGAGGATAGAGGTA
The DNA here is from genome assembly GCF_022747635.1 of Hetaerina americana. Classification (NCBI taxonomy): domain Eukaryota; kingdom Metazoa; phylum Arthropoda; class Insecta; order Odonata; family Calopterygidae; genus Hetaerina; species Hetaerina americana. The sequence goes on along the minus strand of NW_027286719.1, from coordinate 1,915,132 downwards.
GCAGAGGTGGATATAGTGAATGCAGATATGAGTAAAAAACTTAACATTCATGTCCTTCTAACTGGCCAAATCCTGAGAAATAAGTTCTGATAAGATAAGAAACAACTGGATCGTAAATCACAGGAAGAATGGGATTTATATTTGAACAAAACTGATTTCAAATGAAGCAAGAAAATATGCGATAGTTCCATCAATTGCGGATTTTTCCGGGAGGTCATGGTGCGAGAGATTCATGAAGAGAAATGGTCAATGGATGTATATCAGATATACTGTACAATAGCACAAACATTGCCATTTGAATAGGGAAGAAAGATTATAAGGCGCCAACTCATGATATCACGCCGATGGGAAGAATGAAACGGCCATCAATTCCTAGTAGATGTGTTTGATGATGTCCTGGCAGAAAGTTAAAACTTGTCTTTCTAATAATGTTAAATTGGGAAAGAGCTACGTGGAAGTGAAGACGTCATTGTGTAAGAGGAAAGTGACAAACTTATTGAAAATACCTTTGGTAACGAATTAGCTGCAGTGATGACCAATTCCTGGGATTCTATGGTGAATAAAAATTCATATACCTGCAGCTGCTAATTGTTAAAGATAGTAGTTCAGATTTTCTTCACATGAAGTGTTAGCATCAAAATACTTTGATACCTTTCTTTCTGATTCAAATATTTTTCATTTGTTCCTACCAAAAAGTCACAGTGTCTCTTATGTGCCGGGAAAGATGGTATTCTATCTAAGGCAAAAGATAAATACATGGGTAGTTAAAATAAATCCCTAGGAAAAAATTTTAAAAACCATAATTTTGAGCAGATTTTTATTTTTCAAAATAATCTTCTTTCTACCATGCATACTCTTCCTAGCGGTTCTCCAACTTTTGAAAGCCATCCAAAAAGTAGGATTTCAGAAGGCCCATAAAATAGGCGTTGTGTGAATGATGACCTCCTGCAATTTGAATCTTTTTCTGCCGCGCAACTTTTTCAAGACTAGAAATGGGTAGGTCACTTGGGGCCTAATTGGGTGATAACAGTGGATGTTTTAATTATTCAAACTTAAAAATGTCATAATTTTTGCCATCAAAACTGTGGTGGACCTGTGCATTGTCTTGATCGAAGAGATGTTTTTCTTTGCCAAATCAGGATGTGTTTTCTTGTTTTTTTTTCGCTCAACTGGTGCCATAACGATGCATAATACTCTCCATTATTTGTTTCACCTTTTGGCAAGTAATTGATGTAAATGGTTCTGTGTGCATCCCAAAAACCTTGTCTACTGTGTATATTTCAGATTTCAATGTTAGTTTCACTGTCACACTATCTTCCGAGTGAGGAAGATCTTGGGCATTGCGATGCTATCTATGCCTCTGACACTCTATTGGCTTTACTCAAAAGGAGGGGATAGTCTATTTTGCGAAGTGATGTAAAAGAGGTGTTTTTTAAATGTTTTAACACCTATGCTTTTTGAAATTGGTATTTTCTTACTAATTTTCATTTGCTCAGTAAAAATTCTACTAATCAAAGATTCATTTATTAAAATAATTAGGGGTTCAATTATATAGTCCTTGCATTCCAACAACAATTGTCCAGGTTTTCCATTCGTTCTTGGAGGTGTTTTAGAATCCTTATGAAGGCAACCTCTCACCCTTTTGTGATCAAAGGGATATAGATTCAATATTTCCGGGATTCTAATGTAATGAACAGTTGACTGTGTCTGCCTAGAAATATTTCCCTGGATTTTTGTATCTACCCTTTTACCGGTCGCCTTGTTCATAATATTACATGCTTCTATAGTTCTATTATTGGATATGAGCAGCTTATGATCATTTTACGATCTCTTTTTGGCTGATTAGGAGACCATACTCTCTCCATTTTGAGATAGTCCAACCATACATCAGGAGTATTTGATAATTTACCTAATCTAGCTTTCCCTTTGATTATTCTTGAGAGTGCAATGATGTCATCAGACAGCTAAGACTTTTTCTTATACTTGAAATAATTTTTTTTAAGTCTGATATTTGGAATAGCGCACTCAAATAAATAACAGAATTTCAAGTAAAAATAATTGAAGGTAAATTCTGAAGAGTTGGCTGTGTAGACTTCTGCCCAAGTCTTCATTTTCAATGCATGAATAAACTCAACGTTGCCCGTAAATTACACCTTTTTGAAAATAAACCTGTCTGGTGGATCCAGGCCAAGCTTTCTGGCTGGTTTTGGGCAATTTAACAATTTACCTGGATCATCTTCCATTCATATGCCTTAAATTTTGTTTCCTAATTTTTTGTCACAGTCTTAGTTTGGTATTTTTGTTGGTCTATCCACATGTTGGTAATTTCGTATGCACACAGAGTTACTTGTTGTATTTACCTCTCTGTGCTTTAATATGAAGGCCTGACCTATTGAGTTCTGAGCCTTTGCATTGCCATACTGTTAGATAACTTGAACTGCAGTTCATTGACACAATTTAGGCTTGTTTTGTGTCCTTTTTCAAATGTTTTGATTAGCTGGGATGGCGTGTTTGCTCTATATTTGCGTTAAAAGTGTAGGTTTGCGTTAGAATTTACTGTGTTTTTTACCGGTTTTGATAATCCCTTGCAAGCACAGGGTGTGGCAACATAACGTCCTTTTTTCAAAATGCAATGAAATCTATTTTAAGAAACAGAATCTTTTAAAAAATTTTTTATGTAGGTACACATTTAAAGTTTTATTGTGCACAGTTTTGTAAACCAAATCAGGTAGGTGACTCCCCCCATTGTCCTTACACTGTATAAGCCGATTTCTGGCATTTGTCATTACCCTAACCAGCATAGCAGCAGGTATGTCGGCAATTTCGGACCGGATGTTGTCCCTCAAGTCTTGTAGGGTCCTCTTACGGTCCGCATAAATGCGGGATCTCACAAAACCCCAATAAAAAATTTGCAAGGGGCCAAATCGGGGAAGCGGGCTGAATACTCCTAATCGCCACTTATTGAGATGAGGTGCTCCAGGAAGTGTTCCCTCAATATAGCCATCGATGTCCATGAAGTGTGAGCCGTTGCTCTGTCCTGTTGGAAGCAAATGTTGCCTAAGTCCAGTTCATCAAGTCATGGGAAAAAAAATTCCTCCAACACGATTACATACCGGTCTGAATTCACTGTCACTGTGACCTCATTTAATTAAAAAAAACCAGAGACCAACAATACCAACTGAGGAAAGTGAACACCACACTGTGACTTTAAGTGAAATCAAAGGCATTTGATACAATTCTCTGGGATTGGTGTCAGGCCACTAGCACATGTCTTGTTTGTTGACCTATACACTTACATGAAAATGGGCTTGATCACTGAAAAACACAATTGCAGCCTCAGGAACATTTTCAAGAAGAGCTTCACATGCGTTCCTCTGAGAATTGAAGTCACATTCGTAGGATTCCTGCTCAATCGCCAACTTGTAATGATGGCAATGAAGGTCATTGTGAAGAATTTGCCACACTGAATGATGAGAAAGTCCGAGGGCTGATGCATGTTTGCATGCAGAATGCGGTGGGGATTACAAGATGGCGGCTCTCGATGTTCTTAGGTGATCAAATGGGCCCGAGGGACTCCTGTTCTTCGTCTTGTCGCACTTGTGGTTTTTCTGAGCTTGGTGGCCCTTGCAACAATTAATTTCCGGTCCGGGACAGGGCTACATTGAAGCAATTTTGGAAGGCCCACTGGGTTGCAAACACAATATCCGTTTGAAAGGTAGGCCTCGATGGCAAACGCACACTCCTTACTGTTCCAATGTATGAAGGCGACTGACCATGGTGAAGGAAAAACTAAGAACTCCAGCGGTCAAATGAGAGCACTCTTACCTAGCGACAACCTCTACAGCCTGATTGGCAGGTATTTTAAATAAGGAGGTTATGTTGCGGCACCCTGTATTATGAAATACATCCTCAACCCAAATCAATTAAAATAGAAACTTGATTTTGTGTAGTATTCTCCGAACTCATTGTGCATATAACGTAATAATGCGCCATTTTGAGAAATACTTTCAAAAGCAATGCCCTCCCCAAATGACGTAGGAATTGTTGAAAGAGTCCTTGTTTGATTTGATGTGCAATTTGGGTAAATCTCTATGCTTGCTCTGAGACTGCTTTAAATCTGTCATTATGCCTTATGAAGTACTCGATGCCCAATTTGAAACATGCCCTAACATCTATGTCCATCGCATTGAGGGGAATGGTAGTTCAGTGGGCAGAGCACTTGGCTACTGACCACAATGCCTAGATTTAACTGTGGGTGATGCCCTTGGGCACTCTGTTCCACCCAAGCCGAATGATTACTTTTGGGCACCAGTTCTTCCTGGGATGCCGCAGGCAGCACAGGAACTGGCCTCCCTATTGCTCTGCTAATGTGTGCCTTTCCCGTGGCATGTAGGGCTTAAAATTAGGTGAGTGTTATTCTCATCCACCATTCCTGAGGGTGAGCTTTCAAGTGGTTTCCACGGATTATCGCATATAACTTCATTGCACGGAAAATGTACATTCTTAGTCACTGTAACCCCCCCCCCATTTGGTGGAAAGGCACATCATTGCCATTCATAGCAGTGAATACCCTTGATTTTATTTTCACCCAGGGGTTTTGATTTGAAGAGTCATCATGCTGTGTATTACATGAATTTAATTGGATTTCAAAATTGTCCTTACTTTTTTTGTGAACTTTCTCTAATATTCATGACCGCTGTCATTAGAGAATCAAATAAGTCAGCTGCAATGTCCTATGGATGAAATGCATTTAAAATTGATGTCAAAATTAACGAAAAAAGAAACATATGGAAAATTATTAGTCCATAAAACATGAATGATTATAAATGGTAGCTTGGAAGTTGTAATGTTAATTGTTTGACGTTGATATTTGCTGCTATAGATTTCTATGTTATGAAAAAGGGTGACATGTAATTTTGCTTATCATGTGATTAAATACCAGAATTATAAGCTTTAGTCTAATATGTGATTGGATAACTGTGCCACTATGCATGGCCAACTGACCACAACAGAGGCAGGAGTCAGGGTCTTGGTTTCAAATTATGCAATAGATAGCCCCCAAAAAAATGAAAACTGCATTGGTCCATTGAACCCATGTGCAGTTGTTGGTTTAAATGTAATTTTAGTAGGAGAGTTCTTGATTTTGACAGTAATAAGTGTAGTTTTTGTTTTTAGGTGTTCAGGCTGCTGAGGGTGTTTAGAACACTTTGCATGTCAATCATCCCTTATTTTATTTCATGCCAGAGAAAAGAGTTGATTTGAGCCTGCACCATTTGAGTCTATAACCAGTTTCATTGACCCAGATGGCTTCAGTAAGATTTAAATTTGGTTAAATACATACATAGCATGAATAAAAATGTTCAGAAGACTCAGAATGTTACTGGGGAAAAAAAGATGACTAAAATTTAAAGAAATTAGAGTTACAAATTGACTGTTTAGACATGCTGATGGAAAATGACCCCCGAAAAAAGTAAAAGGTTTCCGAGATTTCATGTTATACATGTAGTTGGCTGCTATAAAATCTATTCTTGAGTTGATAGAATCTATAACTTGAGTTAAAGAGATTGTTGGAAAAAATTAAAGAAACAGTTTGATAGTACCTGAGTGTAGGTTAGAGTTGATCCAAAGAAGTATTCTGGGTGTATCCTAAATGAATGTTGGCAGGAGCTGCCATGCTGTAGCAGCCTGCATGAAAATTGATTCTTACCAAAATCCCCAAAACCTGTATGTACATGAAAGTCTTCAGCCTAAGCACGCAGCCTGAGGCAAAAGCACGTAACAAGGGGAGGTTGAAAGCATGCTAATCTGTACGTGACCCATGTATGCCAAGCATGCTTAGGTGAATCAGTGACAATGTGGACATGCCTGGCGTGAGACTGCTGTCATCGTTATAGTCGCAATTCCCTGGGTTGGGAAGGAAGAGAACCCAGAGTTTTTTTCCTTCTGACCTTACGAACTAATTCATTAAGCACCATAATGAGACCACCGAAAATACTTCATCGTAATTTAATTTTACAAATGATACATATCTGTAATGCTAAAAATTATTTTCCCACAAAGACTGTTGGCTCAATCCATTTTCTCTCAAGTAGCTGCTAACAGGGCTGGTGTTGTCTTTCTGACATGCAAGGCAAAATATTTTTATCCAATTCTTTACCACTATAAGAATGTCCATGCTGTAACTTGAGGCCTTTTTGTTTTGTCAAATGAAGAAATATGGACCCTGTGATACAGCTCCCTGTGGTGAAAACTGTTTAACATTGAATGTGGCTGGACTAGTATATCAGAAAGACCGTATTTTCTTCATAGTATTATTCCATTTATATTTAGTAATTGCATCTTGTTTTATATCCAGAGAACATGGGAAGCTTTTCTAATTAAATGCTAGATAAGAGAGCAGATTTTAAATTAAATGAAAGTCATCAGTTAAATGCTAATGCCAATCCACGTCCACGTATATCTTTGAGATCTGCCAATGTTCTCTCCTTTGTCTTCCCACCATTGATAGCTTACGGAGCATGAAAGAATCGTTAAAAATCTTCAAAAATATGAAATCTTGCAAATGAATTTTTTTATTATTCAGAATTTGCAAAAGATTTCATTTTTGTTGGAATTGATAAAATGATTAAACTATGCTTTAAACTTAATGCTATAGCATCAAAAAATGAAACACATGAGTACACATCATTGCCACGTCATCTGAAACAAATAAAATCTCCATATTAATTGGCTTTTAAACTCTAAGTTTGAAATAGTATCACCTTTAACATTAAAGATTTATGTATTCTGTCAATTGAATCAAAACTGTTTGCATCGCTGCTAATTAAAGTTAATTCATGAAATCTCAAATGTCTGCTCCCTACAGGTTGTGCAAGAATTAGATGAAGAAAAAAGAAAACATGAACATGATACTGCTCAGGGAGATGATATCACTTATGGGTTAGAAAAAGAACGGACGCGGTTGAAACAAGTGGGTATATTAATGCTGTGTACAAATTACTCAGTTTTTTTATTAATTTATTTGCAAAATGGAGCATTTGTGGTGTCTGTAGATGCAGACTTATTGTTGTACCCTTCTTGATGATAGGAAATATTTCATATGGATTGGAAGGATACCTGTAAATATAATGCTGCTGGTTGTTAATTAGTATGGTAGAATTGGCAAGCATTAATATACACTGGTGATCTATCATGTGAACTATATATATATAGTAGTGGCAATTCCTCTGCCTCAGATGGGTAAAGTTCATACTTTGATGCATCAACTTCATTTGGACAGATCCTAGGAAACTTGTCTCCTGCCAGCTCCTGCTCGCTCTTCAGCAATCCCTCCCTCTCCCTGTCAAATCTCTCTCTCTTTACCTATCTCTCTCTCCCTACCTATCTCTCTCTCCCTACCTATCTCTCTCTCCCTACCTATCTCTCTCTCCCTACCTATCTCTCTCTCCCTACCTATCTCTCTCTCCCTACCTATCTCTCTCTCCCTACCTATCTCTCTCTCCCTACCTATCTCTCTCTCCCTACCTATCTCTCTCTCCCTACCTATCTCTCTCTCCCTACCTATCTCTCTCTCCCTACCTATCTCTCTCTCCCTACCTATCTCTCTCTCTGTCTCTACCTATCTCTCTCTCTGTCTCTACCTATCTCTCTCTCCCTACCTATCTCTCTCTCTGTCTCTACCTATCTCTCTCTACCTATCTCTTTCTCTGTCTCTACCTATCTCTCTCTCTACCTATCTCTCTCTCTACCTATCACTCTCTCCCTACCTATCTCTCTCTCCCTACCTATCTCTCTCTCCCTACCTATCTCTCTCTCCCTACCTATCTCTCTCTCCCTACCTATCTCTCTCTGTCTCTACCTATCTCTCTCTCCCTACCTATCTCTCTCTGTCTCTACCTATCTCTCTCTACCTGTCTCTCTCTACCTATCTCTCTCTCTACCTATCTCTCTCTCTACCTATCTCTCTCTCTACCTATCTCTCTCTCCGCCTATCTCTCTCTCCACCTATCTCTCTCTCCACCTATCTCTCTCTCCACCTATCTCTCTCTCCACCTATCTCTCTCTCTACCTATCTCTCTCTCCACCTATCTCTCTCTCCACCTATCTCTCTCCACCTATCTCTCTCTCTACCTATCTCTCTCTCTACCTATCTCTCTCTCCACCTATCTCTCTCTCCACCTATCTCTCTCTCCACCTATCTCTCTCTCCACCTATCTCTCTCTCCACCTATCTCTCTCTCCACCTATCTCTCTCTCCCTGCCTCTCTCTCTCTCCCTGCCTCTCTCTCTCTCCCTGCCTCTCTCTCTCTCCCTGTCTCTCTCTCTCTCTCCATCTCTCTCCCTGTCTCCCTCTCTCTCCCTGTCTCCCTCTCTCTCCCTCTCTCTCCCTGTCTCCCTCTCTCTCCCTGTCTCCCTCTCTCTCCCTGTCTCCCTCTCTCTCCCTGTCTCCCTCTCTCTCCCTGTCTCCCTCCCTCTCCCTGTCTCCCTCTCTCTCCCTGTCTCCCCCTCTCTCCCTGTCTCCCTATCTCTCTCTCTCTCCCTACTTCTCTCTCTCTCCCTATCTCTCTCTCTCCCCCTATCTCTCTCTCTCTCCCTATCTCTCTCTCTCCCTATCTCTCTCTCTCTCCCTATCTCTCTCTCTCTCCCTATCTCTCTCTCTCTCCCTATCTCTCTCTCTCTCCCTATCTCTCTCTCTCCCCCTATCTCTCTCTCTCTCCCTATCTCTCTCTCTCCCTATCTCTCTCTCTCTCCCTATCTCTCTCTCTCTCCCTATCTCTCTCTCTCTCCCTATCTCTCTCTCTCTCCCTATCTCTCTCTCTCTCCCTATCTCTCTCTCTCTCCCTATCTCTCTCTCTCTCCCTATCTCTCTCTCTCTCCCTATCTCTCTCTCTCTCCCTATCTCTCTCTCTCTCCCTATCTCTCTCTCTCTCCTATCTCTCTCTCTCTCCTATCTCTCTCTCTGTGCCTTTGTTCAGTTCCTCTTGTCTCCCCATCCACCCTCCCTCTTCCACCTCCTCCCTTTCCTCTTTCCCACTCTTCCTTCAATCCTCTCTTCCTCCTCTTTTCTGCTGCATCTCGTCTGTCCTCCCTGCTCTTTTCCCCTTCCATTCTGCCCATTCCTGCCCCCAATTCCTCTTCATTCCTGCCTCCTTCCCTCCATACCTTCTTCCTCCTCCCTCTCCCACTTCTCATTCAATGTCTCCCCCCCCCATCCCAAATGACCCCCCTCCAATTCCCCCCCCACCTCCTGCCAGCTTCCCTCCTCCCTCTCTCACTCTCAACCCTCCTTATAGGTATTCACTTCTCATGAGTGTTGGCTGTAGTTTCCTGTATGAATTAGTTTACTCTTTGGTAGATGACCTATCATTTTTGTGGAAAGTTCCTATGGATGACGTAATTCACCCTCTTTTCATGTTCACAAGATATTGGGATCTATTTTTTTCCATCTCTAATTGTTTAAATTTTTCTTTCATAGGAGTTATGCTTTTATGTTGCAGTATTTATCTTGTGGATAGCCCAACTTCAGAATTGAGTGAAATAAAGGTGAACTGACAATTAATTTCACGTGTTAGTAATCTATAAAATTATCAGGGGTGCTTGTTAACTTGGGTAACAAGGAAAGCTGAAGAATTTAATTGAGTCATAGGGTGTTCTGAATAAATTGGTTTTCGACATTCCTTTAGTTTAATTGTTCCCTCTCTTGTCATTATAATTTATATGATATTCTCATCCCAAATCTTGGCTCTTACCAGCAAATATGGAATTATAATAATTATAAGTTCCCTAAGCCAATTGTTAATGAGAGAACCTATCCCTCTTGGAAGTCTTGTTGTTAAATATTCTTGTATGGTTTTTACATGAGTGACTAATGTAGATGTTAGAGAGCATTTGCATTGACACAGTTTATTATTGCATTTACCTTAAAGTACTTCAGTCTTGTTTGGTTTTCTGCTTATTTAACCTAAGAACGCCTACTGATTCATTAATATTTTTATTTTAGGTTAGTACATGTGTTATTTTCCCCATAAATTGCCTAGAATTGATTTCCTAGTCATTTTGAGTGATGTTCAGGCATTCTGTCATTTCATTTGTCTTCTCTGGTAATTCTGTCGCCACTTTTGTCCTTCTTCATGTAGATTATGTCAGTGAAATCTCAAACATCTCTTGAATGTAGCGAAAATTCCCCTGTCAATCATTGGGAATCCCTTGTGGGCTGGATAATTAATAACGAGAGCAATGCTCCTAAAATATACACTATTTGTTGGGTGACAGGCATTTTCTAAATTTCTTGGAAAGCAGTTTTAAAAAATTGCTTTGTTTTGCAGTGATGAGGTTTTTACAAGTAGAAAATTAAGCCTTTATTCCATAAGTTTTTAGATCCAAATGAGCATGGTGATTTGAGTTTGATATTAGTCATATTTGTCTGTGAAGCATTCATCATAATATATGCAGTCTAGGATGTCAGTCTGTTTGCTATCTTTGGTGGTCCTGCTACCATGCATGGGTCTGATCAGTGGCATGAGCCGTATATCACAAGACAGTAAACTCTCAATTATCGATGTTAATTGATGCACGATGAAGCACAGAAGGCATCCCACCTAGAGGGCCTGGATTTTAATCCTGGGGGCGGAAGATATTTTTCAGTGATATCCCAATCCATACTCAAGGTGCTTTGTGGAGAGCACTTCGAGGGAGTACGCCGTCCGTCAGATGGGATGTTAAACTGCAGACCCCTTGGCGTCTTTCATTGAGAGTAGGCTAATGCCGACACCAGGTTTCTTACCACCCTTCCTCCTCTCCCACCCACCTGTAATGGCGCAAATGACCTCATCTGTTGGTTACCTCCCCTAGTAATCACTCCCCTACCACTATGAAGCATAGATATTCAAAAAGCACAGATAACCAAAACATGTGATAAATGTCATGGTATAAACAGATAATTATTTCTTTTTCATTCCGGGTGATTAATTTGAGTTTTTAGGCTAAGGAAATAACATTTTTTTGCAATATTCAGCTATTTTAGATTTCAGCCAAGGGTAGAATTGTGGATTTTCAAGATCACAAAACTATGGAGGGGAAAGCAGGATGTATTTTCCTCAGGAGACTAAACCATTCACATAGCCAGGAAAAAAATAACTGGCAAAAGACATTTAAACCAAGGATTACCGATGTGGATTTATATTCATCATATAATACCGATTTAAATAATGCCATGTGTGTAGTTATTGACTTATTTGGTGCATAGTAAAACAATTTATTTGCTCAGCAGAAAGGAGAATATGGAATTCTGAGGACTAATGAATGTGGGGGTAATGATAATGGGAAAGTATGAATAATACAAAATTATTTAAATTAAAACATAAAATACTATTGACAACTTTTGATTCTGTGAAATTAAAAACTTTTAAGAAGGCCTAGGTATTTCAAACTTTAATTTTTTTTTTAATTTTATCAAAATTTCAAACCAAGTAATTATCTTTACAATTGTATTGTTATTAAAGTATTGAGTTGCCAGGAAGGGATTAGCGTAGATGACCCACAAGATGGACAATCGAGAGTTAACTGTGCGCGTTTCAGCATATCAAACCTATTTCTTGTCTTGCAGTGATCCAGCTATTCAAGTGATTTATTAGTTGAATACATTCTATGAGGGCTATTCAGTGAAGAAGGCATGGCTATTTTTATCATCTTACTTTTACTTGCCTTCCAAATTTTGGTTGCCGTCAAAATAAATGATGGTCCGCAAAAATATGGATGCAAAGCAATTACTTACTGCGTCCTACTACTTTTTTTTCTAGTCTTTAAAGACATGCTGAAGGTGTTATTTTTATAAGTCCTTAAAATTTGACTTGGCAGCCTCTCCCATGCTTCTAATTATGAAAAAGTCTTTCCGTAAAGGTGTTTCTTCACGTGGGGAACAGGAAAATGGTGCGAGAGGCTAAGTCTGGCCCGCACTTAGGGAGGATAAGGAGTATTCCTCACATTTGAGTTTCATGAGATATTTGACAACAGGATTTGCCACGTACAGCTGTGCATTTTTGTGGACCAGCACCCAGCCTGTTGCTTGGAAATGTGGCATTTGAGATTGATATGACCTTGGAGAATTTTTTAGTGCATATCTATATGCAGTATGCTCCATTTACAGTTTTGTCTGCGAGTATGACATGCTGATAAACCATTCGCTGAATATTGGAAAATGCTGAATAATGAGAAATGATATGACCACAACTTTCCTAGCAGAAGTACTGCTTGGGTCTGCACGCAGGCCAACTTGAGATACTTTTTTCTTTCAAGCTCCTGTTGACATCGCAGGTACCATTTATCTGGGTGTTGTTTTCTTTAATGAGGGTTGTGTAGGTGCCGTTCAATGCGAGTGGGCACTTCTGTGCTTGCCTTCACTGGAGAAAGTTACCCTCGAAATTATTTAAATGCCTTATGTGGATGTGGCGAGGGGTTCCTGACTTTTCGGTCATTCTCTTTTCCCTTCTCTCCCAGTAAATATCCTAAGTGTTGGCCCTAATGCTCTGGGAATTTTGGTCAGTACCCTGCCCAGTCAGGCCTGCCGCCATTGTGTTTTGGAGCTTAGCAGCCTTGAGCAGGCACATTCATTCACCATTCAGGCTCTTTTGGTTTAGGTGACCCTAGAGATTTCCACACAATGTATTGCTGCATGCCATCAAAATCAAAGTAATGTAACCAAGTTTCATCTGCAGTGATAAATCTCAAAAGAAACTCCTAATTGTCCTGTAACCTTAAATAACCGTATGAACAAGTGTGCGTACAAATAATCCTGTTGGCTTGGGTATGAGCAGTCTCAGAACCAGTAGTGCCCAAACTGCACAAAACATTTCACACATTGGTAACGGAAAAATTGCACGTGCGACCCATGGTATGCAAGAGAAGGAAACATTCCTAATAAATGCCTCTTGTGTACAGGTTGCTGTATACTGTGCAATTCCAAACTAAGGCAACAAATATATAGCCGCCTAAATGAATGGAAAGCCGTTAATAATACTAAGAGTTATCTTGAAGACAAGTTTCTTGGTATGGCCCCTTTTTTGTTCTTGAACATTTTTTTTTAAGCAGCCTCACCCGATGGAAAAACTGACACTTTAAGTATATATGTTTGATTAAAATCCTCAATATAGATAAAACCATAATTACTCTTCAATACAAGGGCAATGCATGTATCACGACTTCCATTTTGTGATTAAATTGTGTGAACACTTCTCAATTTCAAAATTAAAAGAATTGGAAAGGATGAAGACTGATGAAAAATTGCATGGTTCAGAAACTTGTATTTTTAAATGAATGCCATGCTCCTAGACACTGTAGAGTCAAAATTTGGGCAATTAATGCAAATGGGATTACCAAAATTGTTGCAAAACATGGCATTTGATGCACTGCACATAAATTGAAAAAAAATGGTTACCATATATTTCAATTCTGCACAAACCATATTAGAGATTTAGCTTCTGCATACTCTTCAAAAACTATATATATATATATATATATATATATATATATATATATATATATATATATATATATATATATATATATATATATATATATATATATATATATATATATATATATATATATATATATATATAAAATTATGGAATCAGTAGTAGCTTAGTAATTCATAGCTATGTTATTATGTTCATGGCACATGCATATTTTTCTTTGGGAGAAAGAATTATTATTAATAACTGTAATACTTTGTTGATGACCTCTTTGCCTAGATTTCTAGTAAATGACCGCGCATGGCTCAAAGTGGGGAATATTTGTACTTTTCTGCCTACTAATGTTTTCCTAGGAGGGTTCCTAGTTTTCCTAGGGTTAATCACTGTTGCTTTGTATGTTTCACTTTGGGTATTAGGGTGATAGGATAGGATATTAGGGTGATTTTTAAACACTTTATAAGTATTTTTTGGAATTTTGTGGCGGGGTCATTGGTGAGTTTCACAATTTTTTCACTGTTTATGAAATCATAGCACTTGTTTATCAATTATTCTCGGGAAGGAACAATCAGAAATTAAAATAAAATTTTGGTCGTGCATTCACAAATTAAGATAACTTGCATAATAAAGTGATATTCTAATTACTCAATTACACTCCTTTGGAATAACTTGCCCATTTATTTATCGTTATTGGATAATCAAAGTGAGCAGAATTGAATTGAAAGCACAAAATTTCTGCTTTGTATTCATTCAGTTTTTTACCAAAGTCACTTTAAATCAACGATGGCATAATAAGTAGTCTATAAGACCTTCAAACTACCAGTGTGTTGCCCATTTAAACCATGGAGTGCTTGGGGAAAACCAATGACATTATTCCTACAATCACTTGAAGATCACTTCTTCTTCAATTTAGTAGAGCAATATCTATGTAATTCTTAGCTTATGTTAGCCATTCTAGGTTACATGCTGATTGACAAAATCCCATTTACTTTGAGTATAACATACACCCATTAATAGCATTGGTATTGCTAAGTATTTACTTTTTAAAATTAGGAAACTGACTGTTTTGATAAGCAAATTCGAATACAGTTTCAAAGTCCTCTTCTCTGGCTATATGCCCATGAAAAACCAAAAAACCAATATTCTATTTCTTCCTCTGGAAATTTCATTGGTCCCATGTGTCCCATGTGAGTATGATTGCCGAGGTATGGTAGTATGTTGACAAAATCTACCCGGTGCAAGGCATGACTCACCAGAGGCAGCACCTGTAACAATAATAATAATAATAATGTGAATTCATCAAAGAGCAGCACTTGGCACTATAGATGTTTTCAAAAGTAAAGGCATTTAAGCACATTCATTATAAATACATGCATTTATGACTGTGATGAAGAAATATGCATGTATTATAATTTCACATGATGCATGCAGGTTTAGCACAATTGTTGCTTCCTGTAGGTATTCAAAATTACTTCCTATTTTTCTTCCTTTAATGGAGCATTTTCTTCCAATGTGCAGCTCTAAAATAACTAGGAAATATTTTGATTGGTTTGGCATTTTGGCTTTGCCTAGTTTCCATGTCATTCAAGTTCTGTGTGTATAATTTGTCCATGTATTCCAGGGAATTTTATTTTGATCGTTTGTCTTGCCAGATTGCTCTAAATGTCTGAACCATTTTAATCTTCACCAAACTACAAGATTTATCATTACTGTGGCTCTCTTTGGAGTTGTAAGTTGTGGTCAGTATTTTATAATTAATGTAATTGGTAAAGGAGATTTTATTGGGATGGGTGGAAAAAGGCGAGATCGAAGTCGAGTGAAGGTAAAGTTGACACCAAGGACTTAACGTAGTGGAGAATATGCATTGAAGCAAATGAATTTCCTGTTTAAGTCAGAGCAAGTTTTTTGTACATGGTATAGCACTGGTAATGTGACATGACTTACCACTGATTTCCTGGAAGACTTCACTCTTGTGGTTGAAATTGGAACCAAAGATGCGCAATGCCATACGGTTAGTTCCCTGTTTGAATTGTGTACTGTGGACACTAAACTTCTCCGTGTGCCTCACCAAAATGGGAATGAGAGCTTCACTCAAAGACCCTGACACCGGAGAGGTTATGATCCAGACCTCAGGTCAAGTGGAGTCAGAAATAAGGAATCTCAGAAGATACTGATTATTTAATAATTAAATGAGAAGTGAATAATAGGTAAGTTTGTGAGATAGGTCGGTTGTTCAATAAGTCCTTTTTGGAAAAAGTAGGAAAAGAAATGATTTTGGGTTGTTTTGTTTTTATTTTTCAACATTCTCCGTTTAGCTCGGTGTGCTTTTCCCACCGTTTCTCCAACTTTTTAATGCAATCCATAAATAAGGATTTTGGAAGGTCCTCAAAGTAGATGTCTGTGTTGGTGATGAGCTCCTCATTCGACGTAAATTGATTTCCGCCGAGCCAAGTTTGGAATGAAAAATGTCCCCGAAGGCCAAATCTGATTAATGTGGTAGATGTTGTATTAATTCAAACTTTAACTCCATGATTTTCACCTTCGAAGCTACGTGGGTGTGTACCTGTGCATTGTCTTGATGGAAAAGAGTTTTTTCATTGCCAAATGAGGACTTTTTTCTTGATTTCTTCGGTCAAACAATGTAGTGGGACTTTATAATACTCTCCATTTGTTGTTTGTCCTTTTCACAAGAAATCAGGGTAAATGATTCCATATGCATCCCAAAAACTGTGGCCATCACTTGTTAGCTTATTTCAACATCTTCGCCCGCTTCAGAGCTGGATCACCTTTAGAAACCCATTGTTTCCAGTGATCCTTTGTCTCTGGGTCATAGAAGTGTATCCATGTTTTGTCCACGGTCATGTATTGATGCAGGAACCCATAAGGATTGTGATGGAAAAGAACCAAACCAGCCTCCAAATTGACCGCAGGCTTGTTTAGTCTCCACCTAGAGCAGACGCACCTTGCAGAGATAGCGTCTCTTCCAAATTTTCATACAAAATTGAAAATGTGTACTTGGTGTGCCTTGTGATATTTGTGTGGCCTCAACTATTTGTTCTAGAAATGTCCTTCCATTATTGGCTTATAACCTCTTGGAAAAGTAATTGGTGGAAAGCAAAGCCGAGGAAGTTTAGAACAGATGTTCATTACGAAGAGCTATATTTGGCATTTTGGTATGTGGGTATGTTGAAAATTTCAATCAGTCTGCTTAAAAGCATCCATTTTTGAACTTTTTGGTGAGGATTGTAGAGCTCATAAGTTGGGATTTGCTGCTGTGAGCATAGTCCAATCAATATTTGGTGGACAGGGACATGGGATTTTCATTTTAAAGCACCTCACATGTTCGGTGGAGTGAATCAGGGCACGATGCCACTTTGGCCTGTGTAACATTCAGGAGGATACCCACACATTAGTTAGCACACACCAGATTTCATCTGAAAGGACGCTTAATCTTTCCTGTCGCGCAAGAAATGTTCAAGAATAATGAGGGGGTGAAAGGCTCAAATGGGCTTGGGGAGGAGTTTTGCAAGTTTTTAGCAAAGGTTACCTATGAGAGGAAGTAAGTGTCATCGACTAGTAGAAATTTTTCTGGGCGGGTAGGAAACAATCTCTTTCATCATCAGGTAATAAAATTTTTTCTTTAGGATTTTATCCACTATTAGGGGATTGTGGCCATTGTTCTGGGAAATGTTGATGTGAAGTACCTCATTAAAGTTATCTAATTACATTAATGAAATTCACACATGTTATTGCAGTTGTCTATGTCCTATCTATTATGTCTATTGCACTAATTTTATTCCTTGATTTAATACCAGATCATGCCAATGTAACTGTTTTTATTGATAACCAGAGTGTGCTAGCTAATTTTGACTGCACTATTACCTAACCTATTAATTAAGTTTAGGCTCAAATAGGGGTGATACACACATGATACCATAGCAGTAATGAGGTTATTAATTTAGTGGAGCATATGTTACAATCAGGATATTTGTGTATATTTTAGGATTTGAGAAAGCATTCGATAGAATCAATAGGGTAGATTCAAGGAATGTCTTGCAAAAAATAGAAATAGATTGTGGAGATCTCTATTGGGCTAATCCGCATCCTGTACATGTCTCAGACTGTTCAGGTGCAAGTGGAGAGTCTGGATGGGCAGTGCTAGGAAGAGCAGTAAGCCTGGGCTGCCCATTATTACCTGCGTGTTTCAACTTACATTGGGGAGGAGCTGGTAAAAGTGTTGTGGGAGGAACTCAAGATAGGAATGAAAGTCTGTGGGGAATTCATAAAACCTGTTAGGTTTGCTGATGATCAATCTTTGGTTTGTCAGTTAGCCAAGGGAATGCAATCAATGCTGACAGAATTAGAAAATCAGTGTTAGGTGTGGGATGAGATTCATGGTTAGCAAAACAATGGTTATGAGGTTTTCAAAAAATGAGGAATGTCATGTTAAAATAGGAGGGCAGAATGGAGAGGAGGTAGAACAGTTTACCTATCTTGGCAGTGTTCTGGACCAAGATTGTCAAAGTTTTAGGGACAAAAGAAGACATGGCATTGAAGTATGGTAATTGAAACAGGACAATAGGCATAGATTGGAGGTGTCCACTTCAGATTTTCAACTATGTCAGGAGCTTTTATACACTCCTAAATAAATAGTTGATCTGACATTTGAATGCCACAACATAATATGAACTCTCTCCTGATTTTTCTTTTTGAGTCTGCAAGTGAAAGTAGAGGGTTTCATTGGCATAAAAGAGTCAAGCATCAATAGGGGTTGAAAAATAATGGCAATTCCAAGTACGTTGGTGCAATCATACAATTTTGGTAATCTGCAATTGGCTTTTTGTTGACCCAATGCCTTTTCCTTTTGTATTAATTGTCCTCCAATATGGAGTTCTATTTATTGTTATATCTTTTAATTGGTGTTTGTTTGTTGTCTTTAATTTTAGGATATTATAGCTTGAGGAAATAATGCCTAAAAAGAAATTTGACTCAAGTTGTCATTATGTCCTCTCTGAAAGCTGCAATATGCGCTAATTGTCTATAATCTGTTGTTACAGGAGCTGGAGGCTGAAAGGCAAGCTAAGAAAAAAATAGAAAAGGATTATAAGAAGGTATTAGACTTAATGGAAGAAGAAAGGGTGAGAATGAAACATATAGTATTACTGCTTCTCGCAGAAAGAAAAAAAATCATCACTAAGTACATAGAAGAAAGTAAGCGATCAGAAGATCTGGCACAAGTAAGAGTTAGAAAAAATTGTTTCTCTCTTCATGCCCTTTGCAAAAATTATTATTGATATTAATGAAATGGTCTTTTCAGATCTTAACAGAAGAAAAAGGCCGTGTGGACACGATGGCGGAGGGTTTGGAGGAGGAGAGCAAAAAGTCCCTGCAGATGGAAGCTGAGCTGGAGAAGCACCTTGCTCAATTTGACACAGAGCGACAGCAGCTTAAGGCAGCAGTCTCCAAAGAAGAAAAGAGGTAAATATGTTTCTTCTATGAAAATCAGGTCAGCAGTTTTGTTGTTCTGTAGGTGTTGATAAACACATTCACAATTCTTCCACAATTATTTGAGTTGGCCATGAAGTATCCGAATGTGAAACATGCTGAAAGTTATGCTGGATACCAATATAGTTATCGATAATAATCTAACTTTTTTAATTCTTATTTGTGTGTTTGGGCGACGTTTCTATATTTTTTGTAGTATAACTTCAGTTTCTGTAACCGCTCAAAAAATTTTCTTTGCTGAATACGTATAATGTGTTTCCCGGCCCATAAGCCCCATGTATATTTTCTGTGTAAACACTCACCGGCTGGCTGTGATGTTGTTGGCTTTGTGAAGCAAAACAAGAGGTCCTGGGGCAGGATAGTCTGCAATCATAATGTCACCTCTTGTCTCCCTTCTTTTCTAGCATCACTATTGCACGCAGGAAAATTCAAGGTCAGTTATTTTTTTTAATAGACCCCCTATTTGTGATTTGAATTAATTGCTATTGTATGAGGTAAATATTTTTTACATAGTGTCCCCTGACCTATCAATTCATCATCACTCCTGTGCCACAAAATTTTACTTTTGTGGAGGGAATTAGTAAGATAATATTTGGCTTTCATACCGCCTGGTGTCTCGAGATGGAGAGGGTCTAGATAGGTCTTTTCTTGTAGTGTTGTGCATTAATATCCAGTGCATCAAAAATAAAATAGCTGAGCTCAAACTCCCATTTAATGCATCGCTGACATAGTCTGTGTTGATGAACGCTCGCAAGGGAAGGGTAAGGTTCTTGCAATTGTATTCCAAGATTATTTTCTATCTAGCTTTAATTCTCGCTCATTCCATAGACATGAGAGAGTGTTTCTACTCTAACTGAAACGGGAATGTGACATGATAAGTTTTACCTCTGAAGATCTGTGTTTTGTATCAGTGTTTGAATTTGCTGCCCATTTAGTGAGCAGTCTTAACTGGGCCACAATTTAATGTATCATTCATGAGTGTAATCATTTGAAAATTTAAGTTGTTGGCCACCCTTTAGTTATGCCACCCTGGCATAACATATTTCTTCTTTGACAATACTAAATAGTAATTTCCAAAAAGGTTTATTAACCAACAAGGTTTTAACAAGTGATTGTTAGTCTAGGCAAAATTTATTTTATTTTTAACTATTAATCTGCAAATATTATTTTTTCAAAGTTAAAAAGTAAGTGACGTTTGAAATAGTTTCATTATAATTTTCGTTATTTCTTGATGCCGGTAATTTGCAGTTCCTTTTAAAAGTTTAGGAGTGTCATTCTAAGGAAAGATGTGGGAAATAGAAATTAAACTCAGGTTCTTGAAATGAAAACTTGCATAAGCATGTTCTTCTTAGTTGAAATTTGTTGTAATCCAGGGTTTAACTTGATAGCATGAAACTGTTTTGCATAATGTTCAAAATAAAAATCACTGTGGTCATATATGACAAAGCATCAACAATTTCAGTAAATGGTGGCATATGGAAGCAGGAACATGTATGGTATATCATAAAGAACGTAAAATTTAAATTATGTGTATAAGTTATTCCACAAAAAAACTTATTCTCTAATATTTGAATGGCCAAGAGGCCATTGATCGGTTGATGTTTATTGATTTCAAAAAGACTTGTTTGAGACATGCGTGGAACATGTCACATTGCTTGCAAATATTCCTGACAGACACAAATACAATTGGAGTTTGAATACAAATGATAGTCGCAAATAAAAAACTAAGCGGTAAAAAGTAGTCGTAACAGCATACATAAGAATAAAATTATTAATCACCAGAGAGAGACATGAATTCATCCACAGTATAGACAAGCTGTATGAATGATGAGAGGGGTGTAGAAGTTTTGAGGCATTAGATAATAGGCTAAGGAGGAGGACAGGGACTGGCCAGAAAGCAGAGAGGACTTGATGAAAAATTTTTAAATTTTACTCTTTAAGAGTCCAATGAAACCCTTTGGTGTGTTAATAATCATCTGATAATCACAGCATTATGAAATTTGAAGTAGTGCTGTGTGTAATTTAAGTACTAATGCTGGAAAAAGGTTCCCAGTTCATTTTCCATAAGACTTCGGTCAATGTGAAAGAATTTACGTTCCTCTTTAATTTGGCTTTATTGTTTGTTATGATGCTCCTCTTGCTGTAGCAAGGTCTGGAATCTCTCATTTAAAGCTTGGCTTCTTTTGCATTTCAGAGTGAGAGACTTGGAGGTGGAGTTAGAGAGGGCAAAGCAGGAAGTAGAGTCTTTGAAGAAGCAGCTGGCCGAAGCGCACCAGGTGGCCATGTTTGAAGCAGGCCCCCCCAGGGTGGCACGGCCAGGGGGACCTGGCTCTGCCACCCCTCCTCCCCCACCAGCCAAGCCCAACCTCCTGTCTTCACATCCATCTCCCAGACCATCACAACCAACGAGTAATTGATTCTTGCCCTGTTGTATTTGCCCTTAGCATCTTTTTTCCTTGTGATATTTTCACTGAAAAATAATTCATATCACCAGAGCTTGAAACTAGGATCCTTCCAATCTCTATTCGAGTACTTCCAGTACTTGACTGACTGCTTCAGCTCTTTTTGCTTGTTGCAATTTGAACCTGCTGGTTGACATTTGCAGGGGTTGCTACAAAATGTCATGAGAATGTTGTTGAGCAAGGGTACGCAGAGGACATTGACAGGGGCATGGTCATGTTTACCAGCTATTGAGTCGGCATAAAATACCCTTGCCATTCAGAGAAATTCGTAGTTGATGCACATTTCTGCAGACTATTGTTTCCTCTCAAACAATTTTTCCTGGTTTTTGCCACAGAGCAGCACAGGCACGTTGTATACATTGTATTTTTTTCTCAAATATTATTTTTAGCTAATTCAAGTGAATCTTGGATATTCAGGAACGTGACATTTTCAAGTAGCTGTTGATGCCCCAGTCGGAAGGTCCTCAAAAGAGGCATCTGTGTTGGTGATTACCTTACGGTTTGATGTGAATCGTAGTCTGCCTAGCAATTTTTTCAAGTGTGGAAGTAAAAGAAAGTCACTGGGGACCAAACCTGCGAATATGATAGATGTTGTATTAAGTCAAACTTTAATTCCATAATTTGCCCCATAAGCACTGCGCAGGTGTGCACCCTTACATTGTCTTGGTGGAAGACAATTATTTTCTTTGCCTATTGAGGACGTTTTTTCTTCATTTCTTGGTTCAACCAGTGCAATAATGATGCATAATTCTCTCCATTTATAGTTTGTTCTTTTTTGCAAGTAATTGATGCTGATGATTCCACATTCATCCCAAAAAACCATGGCCATCACTTAGTTGGCCAATTATTTCACCATCTTTGCCTTTTTGCCGAATGGCCAGTAGAAACCCACGGTTTAAACTGTTCCTTTGTCTCTGGAGTGTAGTAGGTAATTTAACGTTTGCTCTCAGTCGAGAATAAACACTATTGTATGGTGGCTAATTTGGCACTTTACCAATGCAATCCTCACGAGTTTCTGCATTCATACCTAACTATGGGTGAAACATGGATAACTACTTCACTCCAGAGACAAAGGAACACTCGAAACTGCGTTTCCAAAGGCAGTCTGGCTCTGAAGATGCCAAAGATGGTGCTTTATTCTGTCAATATTTTTTTCACACCTAATTTTTCATGCAAAGCTGAAAAAATCCTATCTTTTGATATGCCTGTGTGCTCAACTAATTTAACAAATATGATTTGCCTATCACTCAAAGCCATGTCTTGGATTCTGTTGATCCTTTCAAAGGAAGTCACTACGGCTGGACATCCTGGTCCTGTCTAGTGTTTATCATTTGTGGATGTTGAGTAAACTCATTTACCCAATGATGAACAGTTGCAAACTCAGGAGTAGATTTGTCATGAAATTCATCCGACTTGGCTGTGATGCCTTTCAGTGTAAAGCCTTAAAATAGAAGTGTTTAATCACCGCAAATAACTCATTTATCCCATTTGCCTGGTAAAAGTTTGTTGCTCCAATGAACTAAGAATATGAAAACACGTTATAGCTAGAACTGTTATCATTATATGTATATTCCTTACATGTAAAATGTATAGCTGAACCTTAAACAGTAGTCTAGTCAGAGATGAGCCTTACTGAAAGCAAACCTTTTCCGATACTATGAGCACAATCTCTTGGATTTTCTAAGGAGCTGCTGATTGTTGTATGTGCTAGAAGCAATTAACAAATGAACAAAAAATATTTTTGGACAATTGTTTCATAGGTTGAATTTTAGAAACTCATAAAATTCTTTACATTCTATGCTATTGTTCTGATTAGCCTGCAGTTCAACCTTAATTCACTGGTTCCTTAATTTATTTCTTTCTTAGTCAAAATATGAGTTACTGCGCTAAATGATTTTACACTTGATAAATTGGAAACTGGAACTTACGGAGTTTCAAATTTTTGGTGTCTGAATTCTTTCAAATTTTTTGTAAAAGTTGTTGGAGCAAATATGGAGGCACTTTGTCATTCTCAGATAGGATATCACACATATCCCTTGAAATGCAGAGGTCGTCATAAATTTTTTCCATATTTGAATTTCATTTGAAGTTTTTCACTTGAAGATTTTTAGGCCTTTCCATTCGATAGGCTATCTCAAGAAAGAATCATTGTATACTTTGACTGTGATTTTTCTGCTTCGTAATGTTTATTTAGATGTTCAAAATAGTTCAGAATAGTGGTCAAATTCACTCTTAGATGTGATCATTTTCCTTCTTTCTATATATTTCCAATGATCCATAGCTTTTTCTCCAAAAAGTTTATCATTTATCATCTGTTTTGCATTTCATTTCTTAAATTGATCATAATATTATGAATGTTCAAGGCACAGCAAAAATATTTGCAACATTATAGAGAAACAAGCAATAGCAGAAAGGCAATGAATCATCATCATACTTTCCAAAAAAAATTGGAACCTTAATGTTCTCCTCGTGAGAGGAAATAAGATTTCACAGTTCAGTAGAATCTCTGTTGCTGCAAAAAGAAAAATCTGTCTGTAGGAATGTTCCATAAATCTATTTATACACTAGGTTGAGGAAATGTAAAAAATGATTTAAGCTCTGGTGTTCTTTTTGAGTATGTTGAGAATTTGAATGAACATTTATCATAAAATGTTGGTGCTGGAAGTGCAAAATTCATGTAATTGTGTAAAACATGGCGTCAACACTTAGAACAATATTGACAAATGGAAATTGACCAGAGCATGATGTACAACCCTATGAATCCAGCAAGAAAGTGATTACAAACTGTGACTGGCAGCGAGAAGTTTGTTGAGTCCACATTTAAATGATCCTCACGGATATGAAGCCAAAAAAGCTCCAGTTTACTGGCACCGCCCACTGCCAGAAAGCTAGGCTGTTTCCCGTAATTTTTTTGTGATTATAGGTTTCTTTGCATTGCAAGTTTGTCCAGAAAAGTTTCAAGACCCTCCCACACCTTGTTATCACTCTTAAAGGGATATTTTGGGAGAAGAGTGATCCACCCCAGCAGTTACCATTGCTGTGTCAGAGTGAAAAATTAAGGGAGATGATTGAAAGTTACCCACCTGAAAACATATTCAATGCTGATGAGTATGTCTTAATGTATTGGCCGTTACCAGACAGGACACTGGCTGCCGAAGCAGATAGCTGTAGTAGAATATAGTAGATTTTTCGTGGTTGTTATGATACGTTCTAAAAGAATCACTGGTGGATTATGAGCAAGCAGTGATACTTATTCATCAGCTTTTTCTGTGTAACTCACAAATGTGATTTATTTAGAAAGTTTTGATCCTTAATATTTCCTTCAAATACATTTTTAGAGACAGTTTTTAAAAATGAGCAGCAAATGCTTAAAAGTGATGAGTACACAAAAATGTGGCAAGGATGCTGCAAGAACTTGTTTCCCAATGTGTCTAATTTTTCTACTTCAATATTTTCATGGAGTGAAAGATAGAAAGATAGTTTTCATAGAGTGATAGATTCCCATGCACGTATAGCTTTAAATATGATGATCCCTAAAATGATGGCAAACTCTATAGTACCTGCTAAAGGTTCAGCGTGGGCCCAGCCCGGGATTGCCCACCCTGACGACACGGTGCCTCCCCCCCCTCCTGCTGGAACACCCATGATGAGCAGCGTAGCCAAAGTGGTGCAGCCGACAGCAACGGTTTCCAGTGTTCCTGTTTGTGGTCCAAGTAAGTCTCGATTCATTGGAATTCAGAGGTGCAATGCATATTGGTCGTCTATGATTGATGATGAATCTTAAGTTGTCACATTAACCATTTAATTTGAAATTGAACATATGAGGGTTAAAATTTAAAGATTATTTTTAATGTACTACTTTTGTTAAATTTTTATGTTTATAAAGATGAAGGAATTATTTTACTTTGCCAAAGTGGAAGTCCAAAACGCATTTACCTTATGTGATATGCATTCAATTTTCATAACAGTTGATTATAATTCATAATAAATATATATTTTGGTGTCACAGCTCATTCAATATAAAATTATAACTGGTTGCAACAAAGTTAATTGAATGAAAACATGTTGTCTCGGTGGAATGAGTATAACTCCTTGATGATGAATATGGTGAAATTCAGCTGAAAGATGAAAAATATATTTTTTTTTCCCATTATAACTGAAAACTGACAACTTCAGTGTGGGAAAATTGGAATACTAGGTAGCTCATGGCATTAAAAGCATCAAAAGACTTCGGCATAATGCCGATGTGCAGGCTCTGACTCAGATAAAAAACCAAAGATTTCTATGCAAGATTTTAAAATTGAAATCACCCTTTAAAATGTATAGCATGAGGTGACAATGTCGTAAGTGTTTTGGCATCAACTTCCAATCAGTAAATAGAATGTTGGCATTTTAATTTGTTCCCAGAGCAGCTAAGTAATTTTTTGTGCGAGTAAATCTTGTCAAAGAGCCTCTTGCCTTTCCGGGTCTTTAAAGGGATGAAGCAGTGAGTTAAGAGATGGCACCTGTGCTTGTCCTTAAGCCTCGTGGCTTTTTCCAGACTTTCATTTTTCTTTAAGTATAACAAAATTTCTCAGCATTCAATCATCTTTATGATTGTAATTTTATTAAAAGTTCGATGTGCTGGGAGGAGAGAATAGCATGGATAATATGCAAGAGAGATAATCTGTGCATGTATAATTGAGAGTTTACTGTAAATCATTGAATATTTCAAACATAAATTTAACTCTTGTTAAGTGCTCTGGTTGGAAAAAACAAAGTCATGTGATTGCACAAGCATTTTGATTCATCAGGTGAGCACTTTATCAATCTAGGGGGAATTCTCGGCCACCGAGTCGGAGAAGCTTCAGAAAAACCATTTATAATTTTAAAGATTTCTGGTGAAGTTACTTAGGTGGAACATGTCATTTCAATTGGTTTTTCAGTGACAATTTTATGAAATTAATTGTAAAGAAGAGTTGCCTCAGGGAGAAGTCTAAGGGCCACGATGAAATAGGACTTGCATTAGGACCATTGCAGACTCTTCCAAACCTGAGAAGCCAAGGAAAAGTCCCTACGAACTGCAACGAAAAAATTTTATTCTTTTTTAAAATAAATAATCAGGCTTTAAATACGTCTGCAACAAATGCAATGTCAAATATACCTATGCTTGGTAGTACCTGTAATCTTCAGCCATTTATACAATCATAGTAATGACCAAGTGAGTGCCTTGATAACCAAAAATTTGGTGTTGACGGTGGTAATCCTTCCTCTTTTTCGACTTTGCTTCTGCCCTCAAATGCAAGATCACCACTGAAACGATGAGAAAATATTTCAGCCTTCATTTGGATGTAGGATACTCATTAGAAATTAAAGTTAAGCATATTCCCTGGAAACATGGATCATAAAACTTGACCATCGATTTCTCAAATGCAGCAGAATGTTGATATCATGAGAGCTTACATTCCCTAAAAATCTCTTTCTGTATAGTAAGTTACTTTTCTAACCAATGATGATTTTATAATCCTTTATTAACTAATTATGTGTCTTTTGGGGTAACAAGGACATAATGTGGGTAGTTTATGTCATAGGTATAAGAAACTCAACTGGCAAGCTATCAGTGACTTACCTTATGTTTTTATGACTTTGCATCAATGTCGTAATATGTATTGCCATATAGTATGTTGCCGTAATATGTATTAAAAATTTCAATAGCTGATCTTGGAAACTACTAGTTAAATGCCATAAAATAGCATGTATTTGGCTAGAGGTTATACATTGTCTTGTAGTGAGTTGAAAATGTAATAAATTGATGCAAAATCTTTGACATCCATGGTCTTTTCTTGTTCAGCTTTAATTTCAAAAATTGTGTATACAATTTTGAAAAAATGGCTTACTGCAAAGTGAAAGCTATTGTGTCACATTCAGAATCACATAACCAAAGCAATATTACCTACTGGTGACTACAGAGTACAAGTTCAGTGTGAAACCACTGAATTTGTTAATTAGCAGGCAAGGTGTAGAACTGATGAACCTTAGTTTACAGATTAGAAATACAAGCTCTTAACGTTGTAGTCGCTCAGATGTCATCCATTACTACATCATTATTTGGTAAATTACTGTTTAAGGTAGGTTTTGGATTGACGTGGACTGTAGTTGCGTACATTTCTTAGCCTCATCTAACTAGACACAGCCTGACACCACACGCTATAACAAACCTCATAAATTCTGCATTCATCTGTCTCCCTTCATTTCTTCCAACGGCTCTACCCCAACCTCCCCCATACCAAAGTCTTCAACGTTCCATCGATAAGCACAGAAGCATCATAGCATTTGTTTTGCCTACACTGATTCTCGTTCTATGTCTATCACACTAGATTTCTAATGCGCTCAGCATTGACTGTTCACCCCTTGGTTGTTGATTTGTTAGGAAGTTTTGGAGCAATAATTTTGAGGTTTCAAATTTTAAAAATAGAATATGCAACTTATCTAAAATTGTAAATGTATTGTGTTTGAATTACTGCATTTGATATGTATTAATGTAAATGTGTGTGTCTTTCAGCCACAGGTATTGCTCGTTCAGTCTCCCCTGGGCAAGGAATTAGGAATGTAGCATACTCGACAACAAATTCCACTGATTCTCGTAATGTTGTTGGTGGTCGAGATGTGAGCAGCTGGCCAGTGCAGCAAACCCCTGTGGATCAACCCTCAGTTCCTGTGAGTACTTAATTACACTCGTGAGCTAATTTCAAAAATATTCCTCAAGTAAATTCAATTGTGGAATATATAAATTTACTGAACAGAAATGTATGCCCTATGCTTATTTCATGTAAAACTTGTCAAGTAAATCTAAGTATAAGTTTGTGATGGTATGTTTTCCGATGAATATGATGAATGCTTAAGTGGAGCATACTTAATTGTTTGCATATGCATGGTAAAAACAAAGCAACTAAAAGTGCAACAAGAAAGGAATCCTGGTGTAATTAGTAATGGCCAAAGATCAGTATAATGCCCCATGAATCTGATAAAAAGTATATCAGTGTACAGTGAGGCCCATGGATTGCAATAGCAGTAATTTGTTTCAGGCTTCACTTTGAGAAACCTCATGATGATTAGTGGGAAAATATTGTGAAAGTTTCCAAGTTTTCTCCAAATCATCCGAGTTGGTGCTGGCTACTACAAGGGATTGAACGTGTGTTGCAATATGGGCAGCTTAAAGTTGTGTTCATACTTAAAGATCAAGGGCATGTACGGGGGTGATCTGAAAAGTTCTCTGCCTGATGATGAAAATGACTATTTATGTTTTCAAAGAAAGTTATATTTGTCAACATAATGGCCTTTAAAATTAATACATTTCATTCAGCAATGTTCCAATGCCATTATTCCATCTCTGTAGTGTTATTCTGGAAGTGCTACCGAGTACTGGTCTACAACCTCTTGATTGGACGTAAAATGTTGACGAGTGAGTTAACTTTTGAGTTTTCGGAAGAGGTGGAAGTCCGAGAGAACCAAATCCAGGGAATAGGGTGGATGTTCCAGTACTTCATAGTGCAAATCTCTCTATTTTCCCATTGCCATGACACTTTTTATGGGCTGATGCATTATCCTGTGGGAAAACTTTGTTTCTTTTCCTCTGCAAGCCGGGTCTGCTCTCATGAATTTTTGTGTCCAGTTTCATTAGAAGTTAGAATAGTACTCCCAGGTTATTGTTTTACTATTTTCAGATATTCAATCAATAGAATTCCTTTTGCATCCCAAAAAAGTAGATGCCATGACATTTTTCACTGATGGCACCATCTTTGCCTTCTACGGAGCTGAAGAACCGGCTTCTATCCTCTGCATGGATTGTTGTTTCAATTCTAGTTGGTAATGGCAAATCCATGTTTCATCCATTGTCACATTTCGGTGCTGAAAATCACTCTTGTTTTTCGTAAAGCACACCAAGCGCTGTTCGGAAGTCTTTGTCCGGATGCATTTTTGATCGCCATTCCATGGGTTTAATCAATGCCTTCTGGTGTAGTGGCCTCAATGGGGGGGGCATCACAAACGTTCAGCAACACTTGGGCTCATGTGACCGCTCAGAAAATTTTGAAACATATTACAGAATATTCTACCCGAAGGTGCAGATTCACCATAATATTTCTCAATTGTCTCTGTAGTATACTGACGTGATTTGACTTTCATAAAATAATGTGTGATCAACACAAGACATTTCCATCCATCCAGTTTCTTTTGGAAAACACTAGACTTGCTCAATTCACAGGAGGACACAGCTGAAGAAACAAATGCCTAATTTGCAGAGTTGAAAAAATTTACATGTTACAGTCTTGAGTCCAAAAAGAATATTTTCTGCATCAATGGTCTTTCTTCTAGTTCTTCCTTACGTCGTCCACTTTCTTGATGCTGCATTAGTACTCAAGGTTAGTGGAAGAACCTTCCGCCACTCCTTACTTTCCGGGCCTCTCAAAGTAAGCATGTCATAATTTCCTCGCACTTTATTTGTGGAAGGCTCTCTCTCTCTCTCTATAATGCAACGAGGGGGGTAGCCAGGAGGATGAAGGTGATACTCTCAAAGATGCACTTCACATATGTAACTGATGAATGTGAAATCCATATTTCCAGTTGACTTTTTGAGATAATGTAAAATTTCAATTTAATGGCTTAAGTGAAGAAGACAGTTAAAAATTTGTTATTATTCTCAATATTATGATGAAGGAAATGACATCGGGCTTTTTTTTATCCATCATGGAGGTAATGAAACAAATTTTAATCCAATTAATGGGTTCTATTTTATTAATATGACCCATGGACAAGTGCAGGTATTGTGGAAAGAAGAGGTGGATTGGTTGGAGGAGTGTGCACCCCTGCATCATGGGTCATATTTATTTGATGTTACAAATTAATTATTCTGGCCCTGAGAGATTTATTTTATATTTTTTCTCAATATTTATTTATCAGATAAGTTTTGTTTGGAAATGTGGGCTTCAGCTGTGTAATGAGTTGAGTGCAGATGAACTAATGTCGTGGAGGGACCATTATTGTTTTCTATGCTGGTGCAATGGCTATTTAGAAAGCTGCATATAGTTGTATATCCATCTTATAAAAAAGATTTGCTTCTCATCGGAATAAAAAAGGCGGTAGAAAATATTTGTTTACATGTGCTAGCTGTAGCAATAGATGACACCATCTAGAAAACTAAAAAGGGAATATCTCAACTGTAACCTGAAATTTTAGTAGCCTATAGTAAATTAATAGTTGTTAAATGTTGCAAAAAACGCTCTTGTCGAAGTAGGCAAATAAAACCCCCAAAAGAAGTAATGCAATTGATTAATAAGGTGTTAGCTAAATCTTTAAATGAAATTTGACCACCAGGTGCCACCAGAAAAACCAGTGACGACTAGGATAGTACCAAATATTGACAGGAGTCAACCGCAGGTGGTGCAAGTGACACCTCGTGTCAGCTTGTCTGCCTCTCCTGGGACGAAAGTTTTCACAACAACGCAAGGCGGGAAGGTGACGTTCCATGTGACCACTAATTCATGTGGTGGCAGCCCCATTGCCCCCACACAGGTGACTCAGGTGGCCTCAGCGACCCCAGCCACGGCCCCACCTGTGGTGGCCACTGCATCCCCCACCCCCCTCACTCAGCCCACTCCCCAGGCGGCGCAGCCACCCGTGCCGGGCATGGCTCCTGTGCCGCCCAAAAAAGTGGCTCCGCTGGGACGAGGTGCTCCTCCCCCCGTGCCCCCCAACAAGCCCATCGTCCCCCCCAAGAAAGAGGCAGTGCCGAGGGCCGTGGCTCCCCCTGGGACCCCCCCTGTGCTACCGGACACATCCATGGTGGAGGTGAAGAAGGCCATGCAGGGTCTCAAGTTTGGCACAGTCAAGGAGAAGATTCGACTCTCGGGAGAGGCCGGGAGTGGGGACGCGGTGGGCGGCAGCACACATCACATGCCACGGCCTGGTGCGGTGGCAGGAGCGGCGGCAGCAATGGGAGCGGCAGCAGCGACGGGAGCGGTGGCCGAGTCGGGCGGGCGGGCGGGCAGGCGGGAGCAGCCACAGGTGGGTGGGGGCGGAGGCGAGGAGAAGGCGGAGGAGGAGGAGGTGGTGCCTGCTAGCCGTAGTCACTCTGCCGAGGTTGCCGCTGCTAGGAATGGCGGTGTGTTGGCACACTGTGAGGTTGCACGCCCCCCCGCCTTGCATGAGACACCCGACCTAGACATGCTTGGCCAGGAGCTGGCAGATTTCCAAGATTTACTCTCTAGTATGGTGTCAGGTAAAATTGCCTTATTCATTTCACATTTAATGCTATTTTTGCAATGTGTTTAGATATGTACCATTGAGTTTTTTTTATTTCAAAGATAATTTGGAAAAGCTTCATTGGCGTGAAATCTCGTTATAGAATCTCACTATTATCATTGTCATGCAATGTTGTTTATATATTCATTACCTTCTTTTCTATATTATGTATATTTATTTGTGCATAGTGCATATTGTGTATGTAGGTATGAGTATTTGTTAGTGTGTATCTATATGTATGTGCATGTTTATGGATATGTAGGGTAACAGAAGAGTCATGGTAAATACGTTTGAAGACAGCTAGCAATTTTTATATTAATTTTTCGGTCTTGGTAATATTTTTGAAACAATTTAGGTACAGAGTGTTAGTTATGGCAATGAAAAAGTTATTCGAAATAATTTGTCTTAAAAACCAAAAAATATCGCATTTGAATAAACGTCAAGTTAGATGTTTGAACTTGGATGTCCGCTGAAAACCAACGCACTTCAAATAATGCCTCCATTTCCACAGAGTTCATCATCGAACACTAAGCACTAGAATATCATTTTCCCCCTCCCTTCCTGCTCCTGGCATCCTTAATAATGTCCCCACCATTGAGTAATTGTCAGGTGACATCCACGGCTCCTAAAGAGTGTTACTCTGGGCAATTACTCAATGGCCAATTCTTACCCCCACTGACAATCACATTCCTGGGACCAAAACACAGTGCCCTGATATTCTCTGCCATATCGCCACCGACTCGGCTGGCACTCATAAAATCAGCCGTATTCTTAAGGAATTTGACACAGTGTTGGTGGTTGTTGATTTATTTGGATGGAAGTAGTAAATGTGTGCTTCGAGAAGTGGTTGTCTATGTCTAAATATTTTACGTGGAAGTCTGAAATGGAAGTTGTAAAATATATGGAGGAAGAAGAATTATGATTGAGGACAGATTTTCATGTCGGTGGGGCCAAAGAAGGAAGATATTGCCTGGGTAACAAGCCCAGAAGAGTGGTTTGATCTTTTGGTTTTGAAGGAAAGAATTTTCAAGGTAGCCCAAGAAAAGATTGGCACAGTAAAGGGGGTCATGGTGGTGTCTTTTATCTTGAGGGAAATTTTATCGTTGAAGTTAAAAGGTGTTTTTGCAATACTAATTCTGCCAAGTCGATGAGAAGGTCAGTAGAGGGAGGGATTTGGGGAGAGATTTTTGGTATTCTGTGTGGGAGACGGAGATATAGAGAAAAGTGGCATGCATGGTGGCATAAGTTTGTATTATCAGGGATTGAGACAGCATACTGTAGAAGGCTGCGTAATTGGTAGGAATCTCATTTGAATGGGGATGTGGTAGCCCAGACTGGAGGGCTGGTTTCATTTCCTGGGCACCCTCAGCTCCACCCATGCTGTTTGATGTATTTTGGGTACCAGATCTTCCTGGGAAACCATAGGCGGCGCAGGGAAATGAACCGGCCCCCATACCCTGATGTGTAGATTTCACTTGCCTTTGTGTTTAGTACTGGTTTGGGGTTATAGGTGAGCTCCCTATTTCTCACAGCTTTTCCCTTTTTTGGAAAAGGAGCCAACACCCATCAGAGAAAATCTCCTGGCCTAATTCTTCCTTCACAAAAACTACGAAGAAGTTCATAAATACTGTTCCTCCCACATTTTCCTAAACCTTGGAAGTAGTTCTTTGGGAATGTTGTCTATCCCCCAGCCGTATTTGATTTCAATTCTTTTAATGCCCTTTCCCTCTCGCCATCAAGTAAGCCTGGACCTAAGCAGTCTTCATCTACACATTGTATTCTCTTTCTATGTCTAAACTTACTGGCCTAATGTCTTAACAATGCACTTCCTCTATGTATTTTTTCTGTCTGTCTTGAATCTTTCGTGGAATAATTTTCTTGAGTTATCTTTGATTATTTTTGCTGATTTTCCCTTTGTACTTTTGGACAGTTCTTTCACCTTCCTGTACAGCACATCACTTTCATTCTTTCTTTGTGAGCTTTCCATATCCTCACGCACAGTTTTTCAGCACACTTTTTTCACTGTATTAGTTTCCTGCCTCAGTAGATCCTTTTACTCTATACTTCTTGCTATTTAACACTGTGTTTACATTCTTCCATTTCCTTCTCTCAGCTATCTTTATAATCAAATTGTTCATATTCAACCCACTCAGAGGGCCCGGGTTCAAATCCCGGCGGTGTTGAATATTTTTCAGAGGTATCTCAATCCCTACTTGAGGTGCTTCATGGAGGGCACTTAGAGTGAGTACGCTGTCCGTCAGATGGGATGTTAAGCTGCGGACCCCTTGGCGCCTGTCGTAAAGAGTAGGCTAATGCCGACGCCGGGTTTCTCTCCACCCTTCATCCTTTCCTGTCCATCCCCTATGGCGCAAATGACCTCAGCTGTCGGTCGCCTCCCCTCAAAACTACTACTACTTGTACATATTCAATGGTTGTCTTTTCTTTTTTATATTTACTTTTCCTCTAGTTTCATTAGTTGCCTTCGATATCCCTGTTCTGATATGTTCCCATTTTTCTTCTACTGCACCCATCTCTCTGTCCTCACTCATGACTTCCTCAAAAATTGAGAACCAAAACTTTGAAGGCCACTGCTTACTGACCACCTCTCTTCACCCCTTCCCTTACATCAACTCAACTCTGCTACTTTGAAGTATTCCCGTCCTCTGACTGCAACATTAGTTATTTTTGTATTCAGCAGTTTCTCTGCCTCTTCTTGGAGGCAAAGTATGTGTGCATATCTTTCTCACTCTTCCATCAGAGCCCTCTCTTCCTGGTCCTTTGGGTGACAGTTTTGACATGTCTGGGAACATCCCATGGCTTTCTTTGTGAAGCATGCCTCTCATGCCGTATCACCAAAAGCCCAGTTCTGTGTACAAGAATGCTATGCAAATTTAAGTTGTATTTACTTGTTAATATTTGAAAGTGTGAGCATTCTATGAGAATTGAGAATATATGCCAAGGCAATTTATTTGCTTAAGGTTCAAGTACAAGGCCGTATTGATTTTCATCCATAGTTTCAGTAGTGCTCTTTGTTAATTGTACGAGGGTAAGGTGGAAAGTTCTCGGCTTGACAATGAAAGACTGCGATTTTCAGTTGAAAAATGATGTTATTTTTCTACATAATGACCATTCAATGCACTTGGTCGAGTGTTTCTCCAACATCAGTATTCCTTCCCGGAAGTGATAGTCTGGAATGCTGTGAAAATATCCATCCACAGTCCTCTCAACTTCTTAATTGGGTCCAAAGTGCTTCCCAGAAACAAATTTCTTCAAGTTTGGGAAAAGATGGAAGTCTGGGGGGGCTAAATCAGGAGAATGGGGGTGATGGCCATACAAATGGCACTCCAGATCCCATAGTTTTCCCCTCGCCAACGTACCTTTGTGAGCAGGTGACAGGAGGTTGTCCTTGCAAAAGATGATTTTTTTTTCTTCTTCAAGTCTCTTCTCGCAAATTTTGGCATCCAGCAGGTCAAGAATGTTGGAGTAATATTCGCTCATAATTTTACTGCCTTTATCAAGGTAATCAAGGAATAGAATTCAAACAAAGGGCATTCCTAGGGGTCAACCTCCTCTCCACCTCCCTGGAACTTCTCGTGCCAGTGGGTAAACATCCCTAGGGACATTACTTCATCTCTTCAATCATCCTTAACCATGATCATGGTCTCTGAACCCAATTTTCCAAACTTAACTCAAAGCCACTGGAGTTATTTTTTTGATTCAGTAGTCCTTTTCCTGTTGGTGAATATAGTTAGCAATATCTACAAAAATCATTACTCCTGCCATTTGCCAAGTGTGTGCTGTGATGCCATTTGTGTGTGCCAAAAGGACCATGAGCCACCCAAATTCATCGGAAGCTGACTGTAGTTCGAAGCACCTGCTGTAATGAGTGAAGGAAAAGTTAAGACTGTGGCGTGGAGACTTTCAAAATGGCCACACAAATGTGCATGACACAGGGGAGACTGGCAGGCTCAGGATCCAAACCAATGAAATCGTTTAACGAGTGGATCAAGAACTGTGAGCTGATTGACGATTTAAGACTTGTGCTCTGACTGATAAATTTCCTCCTATAGAATGCACCACTATTTACGCAATTGCAACGAAAAAGCTCGGATATCACAGAGTGTGGGCTAGGTGGATACCGAAAATGCCTAACAACCAACACAAAGGGCAAAGAAAGCTGAGTGGACAAGCATTTTCCGACTGCCATTGGCGAGATGGACTTAGCAACTAGCGACTATTTCCTCTTCTTGCACTTGAAACAGTGGTTTGGTGAGCAATAGTTTGAAGACGACGAGGGACTCGAGACCCCCATTGTAAACTGGTTCAATTCTCAAGAAGCAAGCTCCAATGCTGAGGGATTAAAGAATTTGGAGCAGCATCTTGAAAATTGCTTCGAAGAGAACGGCGATTTCATAGAAAATTGAAGTAGGTTTGAAGGAAACTAAAGCCATGAAGAAAAACTTTTGTTGATGAATATATTTTTAATGGCCATATGTTCCTTACTCTTCAAATATGCTTCCTAATCAGATTATGATGAATACATAAATTTTTCGTCTTTTGTCAAAATTTTACCAACCATTGAGTTCAGCCGAAGAATTGATTGCTTCTCCCAAGTGGTGTTCTTTTTCATTCTGTAATATATTGCGTATGAATTTTGTTATTATGTCAGGTATATGCCCACCTTAGTCATATCTATTTTTCTTTTCAACAATTTCAAATGCTTTATGTATGATAAGGACGGAATACGAGTGTATGCAAAGTGTATTTGTTCAAGGAAGTAATATATATTCCTATCAGCAGTAGCAGTGTTAACTATTTAATATGTTGACTTTTGTTTGTTCATTGATTTCTGTCACAGTTTTAGTGATCCATCTCTTCTAAGATAAATAAAATGATCTTATAGAACAGCTGGTTATGATTTTGCTTCCATTGCCAGCACATTTACGCATTTTTTCCTTCATCTCCCTCAAAAGTGTTAAAGAGGAGAGGTATCGCTGTAGTTAGAAGTACTAGAATATAATGCATTAGAGAATATTATGCACTTGAATCAGTTCATTCCTTCGAAACATGCAGGAATATACCTCATTTTTCTGAGGGTGTAAGAGTTTCAAATAAATTATTCTCTACTGTAAATAATTTTATTCATTTTTAAAGGTATATATAGTTCAACATTGTGATATTAAAAATATACATTAATAGTCAGGCTTGATTCTTTGAAGGTTTTGATTAACTTAATATTTCATGGAAAAGGCCGTGTATTTATGTCGATGAAATTCTACTTTGGTTGTTATTACTTTATAATATATCTACTTCATTGTCTTGACTGAATTATAACGAGATTTTAACATTCTTTTAAAAACTCTGAAGGTTTTAATGGTGTCATATCCCTGGGAGGAAAGCCCCTGCAAAATGCTCTTTCTATTCTTCATATTCTTTTCAAGTTTCCATGCTTCCTGCTGCATTCACAACAGCTTTATCTCAGCGTAAGCTACAATGCTTTTACTGTGTGTGGCAATTACGAGTATTTGCCTAAAAAATGATTTCCTATCCTTGGTTCCTCAAATGCAAAATAGTTGGTAGTTTCTGTTTTGAATGCCTAAAATAAACTAACTCTGTAAATGAAGCACGCCGGCTTCTCTTATCCCATAATTTTCAAATATGGCTCCTGTTTATTTTTTCATCAATATTGTCTTCCTAATGGCACAATACATATTTATGAAAATCTGCATTGAGGAGTGTTGATCAGTGCCAGGATGTTTGAAGGACATGAGATGAGCCCCGCTAAATTTTTTCATGTCTAATGGAATAATGGTCCTTGATTTCTTTGGTATGCTAAATGAACAGAATTCTTTGTTTTCCATAATCTTATTAAAGTAAACATTGCCCTGGAACAACAGTATTTCGGATGATTAGTTGTGTGAGCAGTTTTCGGATCTGTTAAATGAGCATTACGTCTGCTAAAAGCTTTCATTATGTTAGCGTAAGGTAACTAATTCAAAAGTGTTTCATGTTCCTTATGTTTGAAAATTTCTTCAATGAAAAAGAGTATTTATTATGTTATGGTATCTTTCAGGCAGCATATTTATTGAATTTTTTAACTTAATTTGCTTCATAAGTGAAAATCAGTCATTATTAATGTGTCGCAATGATGCAGTTGCTTTCATATTCTCTACATTTCATCCATTACTCATAAGGATTTCCTATTTTTCTATCGATCTTGATTCCTTGAAAGCATAGCAACAGTAAAACTAATATTCTATGATGAGGGGCACTGTTGGGATGAATTGATAATTGAATAATTTGCTGCACATAAATAATTATTGATTTTAGTATTTATTATGCAAGTTTATAAATTCTACCCGAAACCCATTTCCATGACAAGCTTGAGTGGTAACGGAGTTAAGGGATGGCATTCATTGGGCATTTAATTATTAAATTTTTGCCACAATCTTTATAATGTATCAGAGAATATAATGAAAAGCTTGTCATCTTCCAAATTCGGCAGGCTAGGGAAGGGTGGAATCTTTAAATTGCTTGACACTCCCAAAGCTTTCATTATTATATTTCCCAATTGATGGGAAAGCTTACGCTTCATCTTTTCATCGTAAAATCATAGTCACAATATGTCAGGGTCTTCACATCTTCCTTTAGAAGTCCTACCTGGTTGAATTTGCAAAGCTTTATTTAACTAAATGCTTCTGCCATAAAATTACATCAGTCACTCAATAAGCCTGTGGATAAAAAAAGAAAAACACTCTCTTGTGTGGATTTTTTCTTTTCTTTTTTTCGACATATTCTCCTTTTAGCTGAATACACTTTTTCTGGCATTTATCCAACTTTTTTTAAGCCATTCAAAAAGTGCTTTTCTTTCAAGTTTGGAAATAGAGAAAAGTCATTGGGGGCCAAATCTGGCGCTTATGGTAGATGTTGTCATAATTTGAGCTTTTCCTCAATATTTAAAAGAAGTTCATCCGCCAATGCGAAGTGATAATCTTTACTATCCAAAAAGAATCGCCTAAAACTGAGACAGTTTGTACCAAATGAATGGAATTCTGAATATATATATTTTGTTCCAGTGTTCTCATTAAAAACAAAGAACAGCTCTTGCACTCTTAGACGCAAACATTAAAGATTTTATCGTAATGGAAAAGCTGTGTCACATTTGACTACGTTTCTATGAAACAGCACCCAAAGTAAGTTCCGATGAACAAGTGCCAGCATCAAAACTGAAACCATTTAGCCAAAGGCTCGACAAATAGTTACAAATCTGTGAGTTTAAAGGACAAGAGGAGCAGGAGAAGCAAAAATTTTCACCAGGAAGCGAAATAGATAGATTCTTCGACATGGAAGATAAATGATGTTGGCTGAGGCTAGTGGAGTAGCCTCTACCCATGATTCTGGAAAGTTAGTTTTAAAAATGTTGCTGCAGTTGAAAGGGCAAAAAGTAACATATTTGTAAAACCAGCAGCTGTCTCTCTTAAGAAATAATTGGTGTCTGGTGGGCGAAAAAAATTTTGCCCTTGAGACACCATTTCTCTTGAATTCATATGTGAAATGGACTATGCTTTTGAACCTGGTCTCTTTAATGGGCGATGTTGGTCTTTGGTGGCAGCAGAATTGGTAATTTCCCGAGAATATGCAGAAGATGCCGGATTGGGCATCAAAAAGAGATTATGAATAAACAGTGAAATCTGTTCATATTGTCATGTTCCCAGGATTACCTCATGAAGCCATTTGGGGGCAATTTCCCAAATGCTTCCAAGTGCAATCAGTAGGGGGTTCAACACATTAATATGTTTGATTCCAAAGCAAATCTGTCTACATTATAGTGAATCAAATGTCATTGCAATAGATATTGCAACCGAAATTAGGGTTGCATGGATGAATAAGGTCTTGCATGTGAAATTCAAGCTTGAGGAAACTGGAATGCCTTTGCATGAAAGATCAAATGAGGAGTGGTGTGACACGTGTGTGTGTGTGTGTGTGTGTGAAATATTCCAAGGTGGTTCGCATGGTAATTAAAAAGATCACATGAGTAGAGATTGCATGAACTTCAGCCGTGATGGAAAGAATGCTTTCACTGCTTAAGCGCCTGAATTAATATGCACAGTAGAAAAATAATATGCATAAATGTCATTTGCTTCATAATTTGTTATCATAGTGTTACAATTTTTAGATATGTTTCCTCTACTTGGAACTATTGATAAATTGAGATTGTAGATGTAATTTTGCAGGCTGATGGATGATATGTTTGCACTGCGTACCTGCTTGCATGGTGTCAACCGAGGGAGAAAAGTGGGCTTTCTGCTGTAATTTAAACTATT
The DNA here is from genome assembly GCF_022747635.1 of Hetaerina americana. Classification (NCBI taxonomy): domain Eukaryota; kingdom Metazoa; phylum Arthropoda; class Insecta; order Odonata; family Calopterygidae; genus Hetaerina; species Hetaerina americana. The sequence goes on along the minus strand of NW_027286719.1, from coordinate 1,875,098 downwards.
GGGCGGGAGAAGCATGCAAAGTGTGGGGATTCCTTTGGAAATATTGTCCTTTCAGGTTGGCCTCACTGCTCATGGAGCAATGCTCACATCATTTTGTGCATGGAATAAAAAATAATTCAGTGATAATCTAAGTCTATGCTCTAGCACTGCATACTTATACATTAATAACCAAATTGTGAACCAAATGCATACCAGCCGATGGCAATGAATATGGTGAAGAATATTTTTTGTTCACATTACATGTCCATTTGTATGTGTAAATTCTAGTCTTGTTTGTTCATCCAGTCTTGTTAAGGACCAGGAGGAATAGACAGCAATGTGCAGATGCTTGCCAAGTAAGTAATTTTGTGTTATGGTGTGTAGAGGAGCAATTTTAGATCAGTGAGTATTGATGTTAGTGCTTGTGTGAATTAGCCCATACATATTGTGTGTAGTATTTAATGTAACTGCTACTGTATTAACAATATATTTTGGAAAATTTCCTCTAAAGTGGAATATAGTGTTTGCCTTCCTCAAACAATTTCTTGTAATTTTTCCTCCCTAATTTGATTACTTGTAATTGAAGGAGTCGGCTAGTTTAGAGTTCATGGGTTTATCATGCTCACTTTAAATAAAGCACGAGCCGGCACAAACTGTGCTAAAAAAATAATTGTAGATGCTCTTGGGTGGCCTTGACTAGCTCGTCGCACCTTTCCCTCCTTCGTAGTGTGAAGTCAGCTCTATCATCAGCATTATTTTCCCCGTAATACAGTTCCTGCCATGTAGTTTAGGCTGCTTATGTACCAATTGGAGTTGGTTTCTTTTAAATTCTCTTAGTAGTGCTGACCAGCAGCATGTAGAATTAATAAAATCACATATCAATTAGTCATTGTGTTATATTGTGGTTGGCGACGTTGTTCAGAAGAGAAACTCTGCAATTGATTCCTTGTTTTGGATTGTTGTCAACTTGTTTTGGAGCTAATTGTTTTGCCGTAAGCAAATTTGGAACAAGTTTGAATGAAGAGCAGATTGCTTGTGGGCAGGAAGTTTTAAGTTGTTCAAGGTGCTGTGAGGTGTGGGAAAAGGTTCAAGGGTGGCTGGGAGTCAATCACAGATGACCCTCATTCTGAGCAACTGTCAACAACGAATATTGAAGATAATTTGGGATAAAGCCCCCCGACGATACTCCCAATGCATTCCTTGCATTCCCAATGCAGCCCTTGTTGTTCGTGAGTTTGGCACCAAAAATGGAATCAAAGTCCTTTTCGGCCGTAATACTCACCTGATTTGGCCGCTATTGATTTTTTTATATTTTCCAGTCTTGTTGTCCCCCTTGGTGGACAAGTGTTTACTCAATCTAGGGGCTATAGAATAAATCACTGGAGGAACTAAACAAGATTCCAGGAACTTATTTGCCACATGCGTCAAGTGGTGGAAAGGGCAATTGGGAGAAGTATGTGGCTAGCCAGATGCAGTACTTTGAAGGGGTTAATATTGTCTGAGTTGTCATGTTTTTAATTATTGTATAAATCATCAGTCCTGGAACTTTTTTGTCAAAACTTGTTTGCCAAAAAATGAAAACAGTGAAGTTGGTGAAATTTTTTTCTGAATATAACTTTGATAAATATATTTTAATCAGATTTAGCGTGTCAACTTGCCAATATGCTTAGAATTTATTCTTAAGGTTCTATTCCAAAGAAAAGCAAAATGGCAACTTATGTCTCTTCTCTAATGACCAACAAATCAATGAGATGATGCCCTTTTGGCCCTTTTAAATATTAGAGGAGGGCGTGAAACTTTGTAATTTCTTTTCAGTTGCTATTGGTTTTGCAACTTAGTTCTCATGTTGTGAAAAATATGCTCGAAAAGAAAAGAGAGGAAATGATCTTTTCATAGGTGATGATAAAATATACTTTGATTTGTGCTAAAATATGCAAACTATGCATTAATTCATAAATATGCATGAATGTAATACTTAAATATTTTGGGTAAATATGGGGTGATTTTGAATCATCCCATATGTTATGGGACAAGTGTGATATTTGAATTCAATAAATCACATTTTTGAGCTCCAAATTGAATAATTCAACCGATTCACAAAATAAATTTCATATTCTGTTAGGCATATTACAATATTTTGTGGCGCGCGTCAGTGATTGCATTATTATTATAACAAGAACATGGCAGGTGATTGGCTTGAGATTATATATCACACCCATAATACATTGCGGGTTTAATCTCTTTGTGCAGATATTGAAATGTATAACTTCTTTTTTAATTTAACAAATGTACATTTAAATATGACTTTCTCATTAAATTACCTGCCATCTTCATTTGCTGATATGAGGATAATGAAAACAGTTATCAAAAACTTTTATTAGTAAGCAATCAAAACATAGAATTTACACACCTCCCCATAAACAGAAGCTTGTAATGTTTCAATCACTCCAATCCCAACTGTTGCTCAAAAGTTTCATCAATCTGTCTCAAACCTAGTTTCTTATAATCGTGATGTTCAAAAGTCTTTGGTGATAACCAAGCATTGCAGGTGCAATGCTGAAATATAGTCTTACTGTAATCCTCTTTTAGTGTAGAAAGGTGAATGGCAATATTTTTTTCTTGCCCTTTCTGTAATTCTCTGTGCCAACCTCCTTTTGGTAGCATTCCTTGGCTAACAACCTCCATTCCTCAAAGACTGGTCAATGATATCACTAGCTTCCCAGAGCTACTTACTCAAAATTGCTGTTATCGTTACTCCTGGCTCATAAAAAACAGTTATTGGTTTTGGCTAGTGATGGATTAATTGAGTGAGCATTCTGTTTTTGAGGCACCTCACTAATTAAGGAATGTTTCCATAGAGGCTGCTCGTGACTCTTTTGCTCTTTCCGAAGTTTCTCGGGATAGTCGGGGAAGTGATTCAAAAGCAGTGTGCAGAGGAAGGGAAGGATAGAGAGAGGTCAGAGGGGAGAGGAGGAAGTAGTGTGGGTAGAGGAGGGCAGATGGGTCATGAGGGCATTGAGGGGTTCCACGAGCAGTCTTGGAGAGAGCAGTCACAGCCATCTGAAAATGGCAGTAGCTGTTTCATTTGGAATAGGTGAGGCTGGTTGTGAACCATGTTAGAAAGAATCTTCAAGGGTTTAACTTGTGATGATTAATGCTTAAGATTTGCAAAACCTCAGAGATATGGAATTGAACAGAAATCAAATTTTTATTTATCCCATTGGTTATTTCATTCACTGCATTGTCCAGATGAGGTATACATTCGTAGAACAAAATAATTAACACTGTTATGTAAGATTTTTACCACAAAAATTAATAATTTTGGTGTATAATTTCTAGCTAAAGGAAGATTTTAAAGATAAATGATTTATAAATACTAGAAAGAGAAGTGTTACCAGGATTGATGCTTGGAGGTCCACCACATGTTATTGGAAGAGGTCTGAAAGAACCCCAATGACATCATCTATTTCCTATCGTTTAGGTATGAAGGAAACCACTACTTTACCTGACCTCTCTAGCTTACTGAGGAGTAAACAATAACTAACCATATCGTATTATTTGTTTAGGTCTATAAAGATGACAAATACATTCTTTTCCATCTTTAGTCTGAAATACACTGTTAATGAAGGAGAATAGAGCATCTGCGAAGGATTTATGCTATCTAAAACCATAGATGTGATTTGAGAAATTCTTATTTTATGATAATAAGGAAATATAATTGTCCCAATGAGAGAATTAGGAATTGAAAAAAATATTGTAATACCTATAGCCTGTATTTCATATGATTTGCGTTTGTGCAGGTGAAGGAATTTTTCTTCAGACCTGAACGTGGGATACATAACTGATCCAGTTGAACATGGATTTGTCTGTACACTTATGTTGCAAGATAATTATGTATTTCCTTCATTTTTACCGTCGTGCCAATTCAGACTCACAATTAATCATTTTAAATAAATTGCCTGTTGGTATGAGAAAAAATTGGATGTGGTCAAAACATTATTACTTTTTCCATGCAGTGGCCTTTCTTTCGATTTTGCCTTTGTGCCTCTGCCGGGCCAAATGAAGGAATAGTTCAGAATTTATCCCCTTCTGGAGTTTGCAATAATTTCATTTAGTATAAATCACTCCTCTTCTGGGGTGGCATGGATTTGATAGTTGCCATGGTGAGAATAAGGAACTGGGACCAATTATAGCGATTCCTTGGTGACTGCATTCATAAGGGCAATTGCACCCGGCCGTATGCACTTTGCCCTGGGATGAGAAAAATAAGATTATGCCTCTTGGCAACTATTTTTTGAGGAGCATACATAGATGGATGGAGAAAGTAAAGTGATTAAGTAATGGGGCGATAGACTCGAGCTCAACTGTTCATGCTTGGCCATTCTCTAAACTCATGCAGCCTTGAATGCTATGTTTAGCCTTGAATTCAGTATGCTTGCCTCTTAATTGGGAACTAGCTTCCCTAAAAGTTTGCTGCAAATTTACTTAAATATTATCTTGGCAATGTTTATAGAAATTGATCATTCAAGAATTCATTTCATGTGCCATTCCTGACTTTGAAGAAAAATAATACATGTTATACTGAAATTGTGTAAACCAGAAACATTATTTCAATCTAGTTCCCTATCCTCGGAAACTTGTAAAGCATTGTCCATGATATTCAGTCAAACACAAACTGTTAGAAGGGTTGTATCTTAGCCATTTCATCCAATGTGTCAGTGGATTTCTATTTCACCTCAATGATCAGGAAAATTTTAAATGCCTAGTGTCACCCTGACCAAATTATTGTCATTAGATTTTGGCTTTGCTTCGTAGATGGGAGTTTTTTCTATTAAATGTGATTGGTTGGCTCCTCAACCAAAAAGTATCGAAATGTTTTGAAAACGAATTTCCTTTAAAATGGGCAGTTGAGGATTTGTAGCCAATAATGGGTGCCAATTCACGACTACATTGATGGCTTAACAGAGTGACTTTGTTACTGACAATAGGTATGATAATTATAGAAACATTGAGTATCATAGACATTTTGATGGCCCTGAACCAACTGCTGAAATGCTCTTTGAAATCATTGAGGCCAAGGACAATGTTATTTTAAATGTTTTGATATGGATTGACCTAATACCATTTTAAGATTTATTTATTTTAATGATTTAAAAACTGTATAAATATTAATATCTACCCATAATACTCTTGTATGCCAGGTTTTGTAGTTTATATAATTGTCAGAGATACATTTATAAAGGTATGCACTTCAAAATGTGCAAGTATAAGAGTACCATCTTTCTAAGTAAATGTTTTCCTCCTCTTAAAATTATTCCCTAAAAATATCAGTTTGCAATAGGATTTATGGTAACTATCAAGTGAATTGTGTAGTACAATTTTTTTAACCTTTGGCTCACATCTTCTCTATAGTGATTTGATTTGGAGGGCATTTTGTAAATAATGATTAGCAGAATTAACATTTCCAATATCATGATCAATTTTTAAGGTTATTCAGAAGTATTGAGCAGTAGATGTTATTTGTATTTTTTCAATGTTTACCTGTTTTTTATTTTGTTTAATCTTGTCAAAATTAAGGTATTAGTAGTTCTCATTGGTTTTTCTTTCAATTAGAAAGCTTAAACCTATATAGATTACCTCAATGCAATACTTTCACTCTAAGATGTTCTGGAATTCATAATAATGTAAATTTAATATTTGGATCACTAACAGAGTGGGAATTCTATAGATGAAGTATAATGTTAAATATCAGCCCTCATGTGAACTAATACTTAAAACTTTTTTTATTGTCTCATGGGTATGCTATTTGAATGTATTTCTCTCTTGTATGACAGGTCCTGACATAGCTTCTAGTGCAACCACCAATGCTCAAGCTTCCAATTCTGTAGAATCCACCCCTCCTCATTGTGTGCCTGCAACTTTTAATGGGAACTTTAAAGATAATAATTTTGTGGCTTTGGGGCCACAACTTCAACAAGACGCTGTTTCAACTAAGGCATCTGATTAGTGAGTGTTTAAAATATTATTATCATTTTTATATCTGTTATTTACATTTGTTAATTTTGTGCCATTGCAGAAGTAAAATTTAATTTTTAGGTCCTTATGTTACCTACTTCCAGTTCCCTAGAGTAATGGTTTAAAGAACTATGCATATGGTTTGAAATACTACCGGAGAAACTGTGACTTGAACTGTTGCCTGTTTTAGGGTGCATCACAAGTGAATTGTTTAGAATTTCAACTACTGTTAAAAAAAAAATACTTATTTCACGTAATAGAGATTAAAGAAAAGAAAATTGTAACTAGTAAATATATGTTAGATACCAAATGCAAACATGTTGCTGTAAATTGTGACTGAAATAGTGTGTGTGTGGGTGTGTGTGTGTGTGTATGTATGTATGTGTGTATGTGATCATAGGCCAGATGGTGGGTGCATTGAATTTGTTTCGACATTTGAATTTGCCAACTGTACTCACCCTTAACTAGATATTTATTTTAATGGCTTGAAAATCAACTTAAATGGGAAACATGTAATCAGTATTTTGCTTTTTCTCCTAGAGAGGCAGACATACTGGACTCTTAAAAATTTTTTACACATCAAATTGAGTGGGTGATTCCAAAAAGAAATAGTTTGCTGTTGTTTGTTTTTTTTATGTAAACGTGTAAACTCTTCAGCAATCAAATATTAGCAGCTGCTCAGTCAAGGAAGAGCTATGGGGGAGGAGGGAGGGGGTTGAGAATGGGTCTATTCTGCATCTAGAGAGAGGGGGAGAATGGTGGGAATAGTTGAATTGTATCTCCACCTCTTCTCACAAAATATTTTTCTTGCCGTTAAATTTTAGCCGCAGGATTAAGAATTGAGTTTGTGATAAGTAAAATGTTTGTATGGATCTTAATAATTTTATTGTATCATTCTAAAATGTTAAACTGACTGTGAATTATCAAATCCTCCTTATTTTGCCCTGGTCCATTGCCACACTTCTGACCCTTTATGTTATTTTTGTATAAAATTGGAAAGAAAAGGGGACAATAATTAGTGCTTTGTTTTACCAAAGATAATCTTTAAACGTTTTTTTAATTGTGGATGATTCAAGGATACATGATTAGTGAAGTAATTTAATTTAAATGTGTACATTTTGTAGACAAGAGAGAAAGTAAAGCTGTGAGGTGAAAATGCAATTCTGGGCAATGAAATGTTTTAGCAGTTTTTTCTTCTGTGACATAGAGTTGTGTAAGCATTTTCATCTTAAAACTGTTGTCTCTATATCCCTTCATCTTTCTAATTATAAATAATTGCATTTGATTGAAATCGTTGAATTAGGACAAATATGAAACACATTGATGTAAACCTTTATAATAAAATGACAATATATATGGTTTTGCCATATTTTGATGATGTAGAAAATCAAATTTATTTATTCTATGTATTGAGCATCATTTTTGGGAGTCTTCAAATTTTGTTGAACCATTTCTCAGCATTTGAAATAATCCTAGAAAAATATTTTTAATTCTACCGCTTAAGAATTATTTGCAATCAAATTTTTGGAAATGTCACTATTCCTTTAATAAAAACTATTTTCCACAGGTAAGGAAGTACCATGCAGGAACAAGAAAGTGTATGCAAACAGCTTTCTTGTTTCTATTAAACGATTTATTAATCAGAAGAAAAATTAATTTCTCATGAAATTAGAGATAGTTCCTATAGTCCTCTCAAATCATGTAATGAGCATGTCATCAAAATTATATTGATTCAAGTTTTACAAGCATCTGGGTTTGATTTTGTTGTGACAATGTATTGTGAGAGGGGAGAACAAGTACTTGAATCTCTGAATGCAATGATATCTAATCTCCATAATTTTATCCCAGTCCTCAAATCTACCAATATAATTTGGTGGCATAAAAGTTCCCCCTGTATCACAAGGAAACTTAAAATCAGCAAGGCTTGAGACCCAATTCCTCCAAGATAATAGTCATGCATATTCTCTTCTTGTGGCAACTTATAACAAATTAAGCATATTTTCTCTGAACCTTTCCAATTCCTAAATTAACATTTTCTCCCATGGATCTCAGAATCTTGCCCAATTTCCAAAATTGGCCTAACTAAAGCGTAGTAAATATCTTACTTCTTATTTGATATTTCTACAATTTGTATAACGAAACCAAGAGTCTTTTAGCCTGGCCCGCGTGTTCCTTGAATGTGTGTACTCCATGAAAGAGGTATAATGTCAGTGTAATGCGTCAACATTTGACCTGTTCTGAAGTGTTGATTTCAATACCTTCTGTTTCATAAGATTTGTCTTGTTTATATTTTATTGAATTCCAAAACATTGGTGTATACGAGGGGGTACCCAAAAATAACCAGAATTACTTTTGTTAAAGCTATGTATTTAATTTTCTTAACAAGCATCCCCCTATCACTTTCGAACGACTCTCCATTGCACTTAATACATTTGTCCAATCTCCGATTCCATTCCTAATAAACATTTTTCAAACTCATTTGTGATACCGGACAGCTCCCGCCTCGTTTTTTCTTTAACGTTTCCACTTCATCAAAATATTGCCCTTCTATGTCCTTTTCATTTGCGGAAACAAGAAGAAATCGCATGGAGTGAGAAAAAACCATTTAAGAAAATTTGGGTCGGTTCGGAGATTGTCTTTCAATGCACGGCAAGTTTCAATTCGATTCACTTTTTGCTGTTCCGTCAGGACCCAAGGCTTGAATTTCACAGTGACCCTTCTCATCTTCAAATCTACCAGCAAAATTTGCTTACCCAAGCTCTATATTATTCCAGATAACTTACCAATGTATTCAATTGTCCATCATTGATCTTCAAGCACGATTGCATGAACTTTTTCAACATTTTCCTTAAAATTAGATGTTGGCAAGCATCCTGAACAAGGTTTGTCACCAATTAGCATTTCACCTTCTTTGAAATGAGAAGACTATTGATACACTTGAGTTTTTCCCATTGCACAATCATTGTAAGCTGCTTTTGACATCACAACAGTTTCTGCAGCATTTTTCCCTTACAAGGAGCAAAATTTCACAGCGGTGCATTGTTCACTTAAATCCACCATGACAAAAAAATAAGGATCAAGAAAAACTGCTTATACGGAAGAAATTGTTATGACTGAACTTAACCTTCCTAGTTGACAACAATGCCTTCCTATAACTTGTAATGAGTTGCACTATGCTCAACTAGCGGAAGAAATGCATACTATCTAAGCTCTGCCAACCGCAGCACTATTTCGGTTACTTTTGGGTACCCCCTCATACAAGTGAACTCCCTAAAGAAACATTCACGCAAAATTTACAAAGAAGCTTCGCATTGTTTAGTGCCCAAAGTATCATTTTGTTTTATAATTACTATTCTTTTTTACTGTTGTGCAATGTTACCATCATTTTTCTATCACAAATTCCCATAATCATCAAATATCTAAAAGTTAGGTTATCTAGTGTTTTGCTGAAACTGAGTAGTAGTAGTTTTGTGGGAGGCGACCGACTGCTAAGGTCATTTACGCTGAAGGGATGGATGGAAAAGGAAGGGTGGAGAGTAACCCGGCGTCCGCATCAGCCTACTCTTGTCAAAAGGTGCTAAGGGGTCTGCAGTTTTAACGTTCCATCCGGCGGACGTCGTACTCACTCAAAGTGCTCTCCACAAAGCACCTCAAGTAGGGATTGGGATACCACTGAAAAACTGAAACCACCGAAACTGTTGCACAAGGATCGATGAATGCACTGGTAAAGAAGCCAGTCGCTACTCAACAGCAAGTCATTCCCAATTTCTCAGTTAGAATCTTCGAAGCACAAGTGTTGGGGATTCCAAGAGCACTTTTTAGTTGGCGGGAAATCAATCGATGATCTTCAATTGCAAGTAGCATGGGCTTGATATTTTCCAGTGTTATTGTGCTCAAAGGTCAACTATATCAGAGGAATTTGTGTTGAGGGAAGAGATAAAAATTTAAGGGAGTCCATGCCATGTTGCCAAACGAGAAAAATATCATCTATAAATCTTAGCCAAAGTAAGGGTTACAGGATATGGTTGGAGAGAGAATTTTGGAATTGGCATACCAAGGGCTCTGAATGTAGTGGCTATTGTTGAATGTGAAAGAATAAGTGTGAGAGTGTATTTTGTAAAGTTGTAGATGGAAATTTGTGCTAGGGACTTGTGGAGTGGGACAAATGGAAAGGAAATTTTCGAGAGATGATAGGTCATCTACCATGAAGAAGCCCCCCCTCTAAACATTTCTTTTCCAAAAGCACTACTCCAACAGTCCCCAGTTCATAGTGCCCTGATTTGAAAATAATAAACTTGAAATGAGGAGGACATTGAAAGTGTGTGTTGACGGAGATTATTACCTTGAATTAAAATTTGACCCAATGGAATCATGGAATGACTCGGTGGAACTAAATGAAAATAATGGAAATTACAATTTCCGAGACAGGAAGCAGGTACTTAAACCACTAAACTGTTTAGTCTAAAAATGTTTTAATGCTTTCAAATGATAGATAAGCCACTTGCAGAATTCAAGGCATAATTCAAATAACATTTCACAAAGTTATCCAAGTCAGTGGATGAAAATCTAGAGCTACCTTGCATATATCACTGGAAAAATATGTGGAGAAACTATTGTATTGTCCATAGAAGCTGTAAAAATACATAATCCTGCCTTTTTTGGGGAAGGAATTGGACATTTTTATGATGCTGATTTCCTTGGACTCGTATAATTTGTTAACTGAAAAGGATCCACTAGCCCTCTGAATATTTTAAATTTGACTAATGCTATCAAAAATTGCCTGCTTGACTTTTCAGGTAACCAAATTAAATTAACCGTATAATGAAATCCTAATATGTATTCAATTGTTCCAGGCTCAACTTTGTGGAAGTTCATGTTCATTAAATGAAGAACACAATATATATTTCCACTGTTCTTTATTTACGTACAACTAGTTTCAACGCTTAGGCGTCATCATCAGGTACAAATTAATCAAGTCGCAGTCCATTTACATACCATTCATGAGGGAGAGGGGGGGAAGGAGGGGAAAAAAGTGGGGTTGTTATCGGCGTAGATGTTTGGGGGGAAGAGGGGTGTTAAGCGTCAGGGAAGGTGACTGGTGGGTTCACAGTGGGGAGGGAGGGGGGGTTTTTGGGTCTTTCTGTGAAGGAAAGGAATACTTCCAGGATTGGGGAGAGGTAGCATCATTGACCAAATGACCTGGTTTTAAATTCTTTCTGATTTCCAGCTCTTCCCACTTGTCCATCCTCGTTCCTTTGTCCATCTGGTGTACGAGTTCCTGGTTGAAATCACTCCCATGATTTTCTTCCCGTAGATGCTTGGCGAAGTGAGATTGCTTGAGGTCACAATTTCTAAAATGGCATTTATGTTCCTCCACCAATGTTTTTAATGATCTCCCCATTTGGCCTTTGTGTCTTGCACAACAGTCCTTACAAGTTAACTTATAAATGCCACTTGTATTTTGTTTTGCTACTTTGTCTTTCGTAGTATTCAAGAATGATTTTAAGTTATTCGTATCGTAAAAAGCTATGCAAAATTTTTCCCAATGAAAGAGGTTGGCTATCTTTTGTGAAATCAATGCATAATAAGGAAGTGTACACCATTTGTAACCTTTTCCCCCCACATTAAGTGGGTAAAACAAAAGATTGTTTGCTTTAAAGGAATATTATCTTTAATCATTTTAAGTTTTTGAACAAAATAATTTTTTTTTATTTAAAATTATTTCAAGCGCAGCAAAGGAGACAAAAGTTGGTGTGCTAAAATCTCTCTCAAATCAAACGACGAGAGTAGCCCGGAAGTGATACTTGATCGTATCCCCCCTTCCACTGCATTCCAACCGACCTAACACCATTTGAGCAAATGCCATGGTGGAATGTCACCAAAGACAGTTTCTGCTGGCTGAGAAGCCATGTTTCATTGCACATTCCAACCTCCTGCAGCCAAGATATCCAGGATAAAGGATTGAGCTATTGTTTAGAGCACATCATTTTGCCAAATTAAACAGTGTGTGCGACATGACTTAAAAATTGTGGATTACTGTACCTGGGTTTTCTTAACGGGAAAGCTAAGTGCGATTGACTGAAGAAATTGCCATTTCTTAAATATACCTCCTAGAATTTTCAAAATATATCAGCAATATTGTTTTATTTGACATTAATTAAATGAAATGTGGGGCATATTACCCCCTGTTACTTGGCATCCTTCACTCGTTACCAAGACAAAGATATAGTAACCTTTGAATTGGGCTAAGAAAATCATTTTTCATTCGTTACGTGAAGCTGAATGGCACTTCTACTTTAACCTACGTCTTAGCTTGGTGGTTAACAATGATGTCATCCTCAAAGTGAACGAGAAGGTGAGTAATGTTTTCAAAGTGCTCCTGCATTTTCACCAAATGGGGGAGAGCGAGATAAGTGGTCCCTGCCTAGATTAAGATTATGATGGGCAAGCAATGTGGATATGAGGAACATGGATGAAAACATCTTCCTCATGGATCTTACTCTTACCTTTTTCTGCTTGAAGAATAAGGAAAACATTGATTGAAAGGTTCAGTATGAGCCAGCTGAAATTGAGGGTTTAATGTGATCATTTTGCCTCATGGGCTGAAATCAAGAAATGTGGAGTGATATTTATATGTTTTCAATAAAATCATTTTTAAAAAGAAAAAATACTGCTCTCATTTATTTACCCTATCCTGGAGAAGACGGAAGATTTCATGGTGAAATGAACACATGCATATTAGAGTTGGTTTTGCAAATTTATAGTCTCAATAATACCTACATTTAATGGCATATTTCATTTTTTGCATCGGTCCACCAGTTAATGAAAGTTTTTCTTTGTGCCACGAAAGCTGCTTTTCGGATGATCCATCAAATAGCCTTATTTTGTTACTTTTTCCTTCAGTGATGACAGCCCTACATTTCCAAGTTCACTGTGCATATTCCTCCAGGCAAGAGTTGTGCAGAAAGCTGCACTCTCTGCCCCCTTCGTGAAGATATAATACTTGTGGGCAGTATTGTCTCGTACAAGTAATGCTCTCCAATTTGTGAGTACTTGGCATCTCCATTGGTCATGATTGTTGTTATTTAATGATAAAGCATCTCTACACACATGAGTCATGACTACAATTTCAACAGTCACATAGTGCAATATTTTGAATGTAGATTATTGCCAAAGCGTTGGCAACATATACCCAACCCAACTTTTGTGAAGTCTTGAAATTTTATAATCACAATAATTGTGATGAGCTACCCCAAAAATGCAAGATTCTTACACCTAATGCCAGTCCCATGTCATCAAATGAGCACCAACGTATGATAATTTTATTTCCATCCCAGAGTCTGGATGACCTTCCCCTTGTTCAACATTTCTTAATCTTTCTATGACAATCCAAATGGCCATTGCATGGTCTGGGAGCTTTACCCAACCTGGCTTAAAGAAGCAAGACATTCCTTTGCCTTGCACATTTGTTTCCTAGTTTCCCGAAGGCATATTTATCTATTTGGGAAGCCTAATGAGACCAGTCCACTTGTTTGTTTTCAAGTTAAATGATGTGCCTTGATTGTGTTTGGCTAATAAGTGTCTATGACCAAAGTAATTAGCATGTGTTGCACTTATGGGTAATGAACTCGGCAGTCAATTTATAAATTACATTTTATGATGGTTTGAGTCACTCTCCAATAGCTAACAGTTTGTTCAGGCAAAAGTAAAATTTTTATGAAGTTTGTTTTGTTTATTGCGTGTTTTCTCAATAGACGAACCGAGAAGGTTTTTAACTTGCAACCGCTGCTGCTGATCCTTACAAGAGTCATATCTCAAATTTTACTGTATATACATAACGCATAAAGCAAGTCATGTAATATAAAGTAAATGTTTGCATAATATATTCTGCAAGTGAAAACTTATGGTCATACTTTATTAAATTACCCTTTTATTTATCTTTTGTATTCAAAGTACAGCAAAACCTTTCCACAGTGGCACATTCTATACTTGATTTTAATTTTTTCCAGTCTGAGATACATGCAGTTTGTGATTACCTAATCCTATCCCTCCAATCTACTCATAATTTCCGCAACATTTTTATTAATTCTGCACGATTCTCTCCATCAAATGTTTCCTCCAAATGTATGAAATAGACACATCCTGATTGTATTCCAAATTCTTCTGTATTCGTGACCTCATTTCTGCTATGGTATCAAGTGCCTCCCTCTTTTCTGAATCCAAACTGATTATTCGCTGAGTAATCATTTGACCTGCTCTCCATCCTCTTATTGATAATCCTGGGAGCCACACTAGCTGTGTGTGAAATCAATTTTTTTATTCTGTAGTCTTCGCATCATCGTAGGTCATCTGCCGTGGTTGTTAGGCCTGTGGAAGCCTCTTCACCACTAAGTGTTGATTTCTTGTGTCCTCCTCTTCATTTCCTCATATCCATCACCCTCTTTCACATTGTCCTTCACTTTGACCTCTCCTGCCTGTTCCTTCCATTGGGCCTTCAAGAGGCAGTCACTTCTTAGCCCGTGCCCAAGCCAGTTTGTTTCCCTGTTTCTTATGGTTTACAGCAATGTCTCCTCTTCATTCCTCACACAGTGTTGTATAATAATATATTTACCTGCCTCCTGTAACAAAAAGCACAGCCGGACATCGGAGACTTCGGTCAGTCCATTTATCAATCCTGCATATTTCTTCCCTCCCTTTGTTCAATCCAATATGCCAATCCTTTTCCTTCCTCTTCTTCGTTTGCCCAATTTCTCCCCTCCATCTATGTCTTTAACATCACATTCCCAATCAAAGCGATCGAAATCCATCTTTCCTGCCTCCTTTGGATTTCTCTCCTCCCCCGCCTCGCTTAACTCTTCCTCATTTTTTTTCCTTTCCGTCCATTTCACCTTGGTGTTCCCGGCACCTCGAAATTTAATGGCCACAGAGTGTAATCATTGTTGGCACTGTCGTATATCAGATACAACTGCTGGAGAAATGAGTATTCACTTAAATTGAGCGCTTATTTCTCCCACGCTTTTATCTGAAATACGATACTACCTACTATGATAACACTCTGCGACCGTTAAATTCCGAGGAGATGTCGGGTATACCATTGTTGAATGCATGGAAATTGTACTACACTTCGGAAACGATTGCATTGTTCATCTTAGACTAATTGAAGTTTGTTTATCAACCTTAAGGTGACTAGCCTTGCAGTATTTTCTATGCCTCCAATCCAGGAAGGGAATGTATGATATGCGTTTGTTTGACTTGTTTTATAATTGGTGTTTCGAACTTGCCAAGCTTGTATTTCTCTTTCCCTAGATGATCCAACGTAGGTTTTTCTGTTCGATAAATGGGCTATTGGAGCGTGACAAAAAACTATGAAAATGGTTATACATGGATGTACTCTCGTTTATTAGACCCACACTGATGGTCACACGTATAGAATCACTAAAATTTAATAAATAATCACCCTGATGCCCTGGGCCACAGTTCCGTGAATGACGTGTTCCTGGTTCGGAGTCGTCGTCTTCTGTCATGGTAGGAAGATTTGGTCCAAACGAGGATGGACGCTGATATTTCCCACTGTGTGTTGGAACTGGGAGAACGGTCACTACGGTCGATTGCCTCTTTCGTTGTTATGGATGGACGATATGTAGACTGTAAAAGACGGCCCAACACCTCCCTCAGACAGGTGGGCTGCCACCGTGGCTTCACACGTGGCTTTCTTCTACCAGTTATGCGTGGGTTCCGTCCCTCTTCACCCCTGACCCTCTCCTCCGCCAGCGTCTGGAGGATAACGGACAGGGTCGAGGGCCACCCTTCCTCACAGTTGAACGTCACCCGCCCCTGCCGAAGAAGTAGCGTGCCCCCGTGCAATGGCGAGCCAGACGACGCTTTTCAAGCGCGCACTTAAGCCTAGCTTCTATTATGTATATTTGAAATGGTTTTCATCGATATTATATTTTCAATAGCGTTTTCACCCCACCTTGGTGTCACGTGTTTGATTTCAAACAATATGTAAGAAGACTGACTCTTAATTTTAAATTCCCATTTACAATTTGAATGCCAAATTCGAGCCAAATGGTTCTAGTTCGAAGTAGGAAATGACATATATCAGTGCAAAATTCGCTTCCTAGACTGATGTATTCAGCTAAGGTCTACGGCGTGTATTTCGTTGCCGCAAGAATCGAAGGATTTTAGTAATGATTGAATATACCTTTAATATCTGTAATTCTTCTATGGCATGGAGATAGTAATTTAGACACGTTATAAATCATAGTCTAGGAATTGTTAGGAACACTTGTTGCTAGTAATTAATGGTTAAATATGCTGAGAGCAAAATAAGCATATTTACTTTGTTTTTAGCATGTCCAGACAATTTATTATCTGTTCGTTATGATAAGTATTTCTGTTGAAATAAAGGTAAAACTATCATAAAGTGGCACTTAGCGATAGTGGAAGTCGAAAAGTTTCTGTTAAATGAATGAGTAATTATTTTTCCGGAGATGAATTATCAAGCCTTCCGTCGGAGAGTGTTTTGTTCATTTTGTGGGTTTTTTAAAATTTGGAGTGGGTCTTTTTCTAGCAAAGAGAATTCGATAGCGGCAAATACGATGTTAAATGTTTGAAAAGATTAATCAGCTACGAATTAAATTACTAAGTCGCTAAGAAAAGCCATCATGGTCACAAAAGTGAATGGTGCTTTAAACGGCTTTCTTTTACGTTTTTAAAATCAATCCTTAAACAGGTGAAAATATCCTTGCCAATCTACATGCATTCTTCGCAGAGGCATATGCACTAAATTACTGCATCTGAAAGTAAACTACCCCTTGTCACTTACGGCGTTGTTGTCCCTTACTGAGGAATACATGTTATCTTCTATCTCTTGATGATCAGCACTGTTCTCCGTCCCCTGGTTCTTCATGCACACGTTTTATTGGCCCCTGGGTATTTCATTTCGTCTGGAGTCACTTCCTAAGCCATAGTCAGTTTTATGGAGGTTGCATCTAGATGTCAAGTGCATGTCATTTTCATAACAGTTTCTCTATTTGTAATTATAGATGCACTCAATAAATTGATGAAAAAATGACTTCGGTTTTGACAGAAATTTATATGAAAATCCAAGAATTAATGCACGGACTAAGGCAGCGGGGGACTATCATCAGAAGAATTGTTGATTAATGGTTCTGTGATACGTATCATCCTCACAAAAAACTGGTATAATGTTGACCGATGTAGAAGAATTATAATAGTGTTAACCTAACAGCTCTTGCCCGCCTTCTTTATTGATGGCAATTAATCTGCGGGGGAAAAACAGCTTAAATTATTTTAAAAATTGACGCCTTAAGACTAGTACGAAATAAGCCTTAGAGAACGTGTCCAAAATTGATAAAACCCTCATTGTACTTCAGTAACTCTATATTCGCCTTAGAGTAGTTTACGAAGTACGCATGAATGGATGTTACAGTGTTTTTCACCACTGGTAATTAATACATGAAATATGGCTACGTATTAGCATTGATTCTGCGCTGGAATTTATGTCATTGACGGTCGAGGTATTCACCATTTTTTTCAAATTCAACTTTCAAGCTATCGTTCGTCTGCACATCAGGAATCTTTCGAAAAAAATAGCGTTGGTCCATCAGTGGCGCAAAGGTGGTAGTGGATGAGTTCTTCCGCGAAGTGGACCGTAGCAGAAGACCGTCTCATAGAGTTTGTCTCCCCCGCATCCCGAATGAATCTCCTCAACCTAAGGGGTGAATTCTCTTCGGAGTCAGAATCAGATTCGTATTTCGAGGACCTTGAAAGTGTTGATGGGCAAGTAGCGGGAGTACGTACAGATATATAGGAGTGTTGCAATGTTAAATAGTTAATTATATATAAATTGTGTATGGGAAAAGTAAATGGAAATAATTAAACCTATCGAATTTGGCGTCATCGGGATCGAGATCATTTCTATTTCCGGATCTTATTTTATTTGTTTATTCAGTATTAGTCCGAAAACAGCACATTTTGCCCTTTACATCGAACAATTAACAACGATAACAATGGTCACATACACAAACACCCAAGCCCTAGATGGAGGGAAATTCACTCAGGCGGGAATCGAACCCGCGACCCTTGGAATGGCAGACGAGGACGTTACCCCGCCGGGGTCGGCAAGACCCCGGAGCATCTTTTGGAGAACAACTGTTGAAGGCCACTTAGCAACTGTGTTCGACACTGTTTTCCGCGGACACAGTGGAGGGTACTCGTATGCGAAAAGAGTTAATAAGACGACTATCTAAATATCCATTTCTTAAATCAAAACTGTCAATGGGAAGAGTGAAGAGCGGTGCCTCCCGTTTTGGTTTTAACGCATTTGGATTTGAAAACCTTTTTCGTGTTGTTAATTGTTTGGCCTGGAATTTATCTATCAGTATCAAGCATTGGCGTAGAATGGCAGTAACGGAGATAATATACCGTGTGCACCCACGAAACGAATTTCTCAGAGGATTTCAAGCGGGAACCCTAGATAGGTTTTGAGTTAAGCCGGCTGTTTTCGCTATGGTATGCCTCATCGGATTGCTGCAGAAAGAGGGCATGAGGGAGAACTTACTCTGTTCTTGAGGCCATTTGACGGAGTTCGTGCAAATTGACGAGCTTTTCATTTTCTTCATGAGACTTTTAAATCCCTTTTCCCAAACTACCAATGAAAATATTCAAAAAGGGTACTTCAATTGTTCCTTTAAAAAAAACTTGCTTATCTAGCTTCTTCAGTATGTTTTTTATTGTTCCATTGGCTATACTACTGATTAGTGTGTCCATTATTCGATTTGTCGATATTTAACATGTGGAGAAGCAAATGCAGAGCACTTACTCGTGTACATTCAGTTGTATTTGCAGCTTGCGAAGTCTGGTATGATGAAATTGAAGTTTTGCCAACCAAAATACAATCTCCTAGCACGGTTTATTCCTCCTCTTTAAGCCGCAAGTTATGGCGGCAATATTAGGCGCTCCTATTGCGTGTGCGTGGTGCCTGAGTGTATACACACCCACGTGTACGCAAATTCGCAAAACTGTTCACAAACACAGTAGGTGCAAATGAGAGGGCGGATAATTAGAGGAAGGCAGAGAGAAGGAGGCGAGATGATGAAGAAACACCGTCATCGGATGAAACAGAAGATTTCCCTTCTATGGAGGGAAACGAAGTTGCTTCGCCCATACTCAAAGACCCAGATATAGAAGCGGAAATAATATAGGGCGACTGAGATAGCACGGGCCGGACATGTGGCAAGGATGCCGGGGGCCGAAGGCGGGGGGAAGGAGGTGTCCGGGGGGGGAGAGGGCACCGGGGGCTCACCGCACCGCTGGCAGGCCGAGGAGGTGGACCAAGAGACGGGCGGTGTGAGTAAAAAATGGGCGGGGGTGAAAGAAAAAGCCCGAGTCCCGTGACAAGCGAACCAGTTTATTGACTTGAGGAAAAAGGAGCCACTTAAATGTCAGGAAGGGTACAGGAAAATGGAAAAAAAGGATATGGTCGGATTTTTTATTCACATCACCGTTTATTCCTTCGTTTGAAATAATTTCTAAAGAGCAATCAGATTAGGGACACGCAGCTCTCGTATGCATAGTTGATAACGTCAGCCACACTAAGCAAAATTCCGTTCACCTAACCTAAGGTAAGAAATAGTAGAAAGCATAATCACATTAAATTGCCGACACATGAAAAATAAAAATTGGATATGTAACACATCTTTTAAAGTACAATAATAACATCATCACGGGATGTGAGAGCTGGATAGCAGGAGGCGGAGCGAAAAAAAGAGGTTTTCCGAAATATTCCATGGTTTAGAGAAAATACAGGTGTAATATACATTACTTGGTGGACAAGTACTCATTGCAGTTAACACATAATTCAGTAGCTATCGCGAGGAATACGACGATAAAGAAAGCGTTCTGTTTAACTTAAAGGATCATAGCCCCAGTCGCTTATTTATTTATTCATTTTGTAGGCCTCCGGACTCCAACATTGATGTTTTCGCTAAGCTCGATGCCTAAATATCACCAATCAGTATATTTATATTCGCAATTAATCTACCTTCAATTAATTGGGACTCCAATTTCGTAGAAAAACCGACGAATATCACGGTTCGATTCACAATCTTCTGAACATGCTGGGCCAATGCTCCTGAGAACAAATAGTTAAATCACGGGCACGAGGCACCAGCAAAGTCGTCATCCTTTCGTCCAATACTCCAGAGACTGCAAACGGAGGCATACATAACCTACGGTTGCTATTCACCACAAAGCCATAATCTTTGAAATGATACTAGGATCCCTAGAGGGAACTTTAGTGGGCTATAGGAGAAATTAAAACACAAACTGTTAGCATTAGCATTGGAAACTCACAACGCTGATACATCACACTCGGAAAATGTTTTTAAATATTAATTAAGTACGGAGTAGAGAAGATTGTTCTATTCAAACTCAAACGCGATAATAAGGGACCAAGGTCTTGCTGCAGAAAGTCAATATTCGCTTTTTAAATGCACTCTATTTTTTAAAAAGTGTCTAAAAGGTACTAGAAGTAATGCTGAAAATCTGATGAAGGCCTCGTGCGAGAAACTTAGAGAATATTGAGCAAGGGCACAAATAAATGTGCGTGAAGCTTACTAACTTACCTTCAAAAGCAAAATTCTTACGAATATCTAGATGATATCCCTAAATAATTAAGGTCGCGTCACTTCTGCCAGGTTGGCGGAACATCCTTCGTTGACTATCAGCCAGCAATCAATTCTTGCGAGCCCGGGGTGGCTGTGGAGGAGAGGGCGCGGTCGCTGCTATTCATCGAGGGTGCGGCCCCGGCAGCCCCCGTCGGTCCACCGCATCCCCCTCCACTTGGAGGGAAATGATAGCGGGAGCGAAAATCGTCAACGAATGAAAGGGATCTGAAAAAGAAGAGGAAAGACGACCCCAAGCTCCTGGTCTCGAATACGAGTAGCTCACGTACCTACCACCTCGCCTAGTCTCGCGCGACCTCCGGCTCCCGTCTCCGTGACCCCGGCAAATGAGGAGAAATGATCTTTCGACCCCACTTCCCCCGCTTACAGCATCGACACCCTTGCCTCGCAATCCTTGCATCACGGGCTTCCAACAACCCGAGAACCTCTGGTAGCAGGTGAGGAGGATTCATCTGTTTTCGATTATTTCCCGTCCCCAACAGCTCGACCCCTTTGTCAATGACAATAAGGAAGAGTAACCGACCCCGGAAGTTGACACACATACGAGTTTTCCGACGTCAAAATCCCAGATACCCCATTGTCCTTATCAATTGAGGACAGCCAAGGTGTCGACGATCTTCCCAGCTCTCCTCTATAGGTGGACCACATCGAACTATCTCCCCTGATATTCCCGACCACACCCCTTCGGCACGTGACCCTCCCTGAGGCTACTGCCTGCTCCCTGGCGGGCCCCATCAGTGCTCTCTCGAAGAAGGCCCCCCATGGAACGCTGCCAAATTACCCGCTCTTCGTGGAGATCACTGCTGGCTCTTCGGTTGAGGTCGGGGGGAGGGATGCGGCGAAATGTCGCGCCCTCGCTCGTCGACCCGTCGGACAAGGCGTCTCGCGAAGCGGCCAAGCACTCGTCACTCAGGGTCGAGTCGCGACCGGAGCGACGTTAGCCACGACCAGAACCCTGGTCAGTGATTCCGGTGCCCACCCAGAGCCGAATACACTTCGTCCGTCGTTAGTTTTTTTGCTGAATGACTGTGCTATCATCAATAATTTCAACCCTACCATCGATAATTTTTTTGCAATGCATAATATTCCATTGCTAAATAGAATGGTTTGAGGCGTCACTTAGGGGAAGCCATCCATATCGGAAAAGAAAATGCTTAGTTCTTCCACATATATTTTATTATACACGACATAGGTTTAAACTAACAAAGTCATCATCAGGTAAAGTACAGGGGACACACAGCTTTATATAGTAGAGAGAGAAGAGGAGGTGGCGGTGTTTGTGAAGTGGGAGTGGGGGAAAGAGAAGGGAAACTGGTGTGTATGGGGGAGGGGGAGAAGGCGGTTGGGCATGGCGTCATGGTTCTTGGAGATTTCCAACCGTTCAAAGGCATCTAATCT
Source organism: Hetaerina americana (assembly GCF_022747635.1). Classification (NCBI taxonomy): domain Eukaryota; kingdom Metazoa; phylum Arthropoda; class Insecta; order Odonata; family Calopterygidae; genus Hetaerina; species Hetaerina americana. The sequence goes on along the minus strand of NW_027286719.1, from coordinate 1,852,995 downwards.
TAAGCCTTTTTTCTCGAAATGTAGAATTGTAGGGACAAAGTCACTGGAGTGGTTATTGCTTATAAGGTGCTAGGCAAACTGGGAAGAAGGATTTCCGTTTTAAAAACAGGCGTTGTGTTCCTTCACACGTTCACTGAATTTCCTCCTGGTTTGTCCTATGTAAATAGCAGAGCACTCACAACACAATTTATTAACTCCACTCTTTCCCATGATGGTAATTGGGCCTTTGCAATTAGTTCAAATATTCCCTAAGTTGCCTTTATTATAGAAGGCTGGTTTTATTTTGTTTTCTGCAAAGGTTCTGGTCACTTTACGGAATAAATCCCCTAGAAAGAGAATTATTTTCCATTTCGAAACGTCTTTCTTTGGGATTGATTTTGCTTGCTATTTTGTATAATTTTTTCCGATACGATTTTTCGACTAGTTGGGAGCGGAAACCGTTATTTTCAGCTATCATTGTTATTATTTTAAGCTCCTTTAGGATATTGTGTGGATATAATGGAATGCTAGTCAAACGGTGGACCATGGAGTTGAACGCCGCCAATTTTTGTGGGAAATGATGTCTTGACGTGGAGTGAATCATATGATCCGTGCACGTATCTTTATATTATTCATATATATACATATATATATACATACATGTATATATATATAATATTTATTCTAATGATAACGGCTGTGCCGTCGAAGCGTCATAACTACATATATGAGTGTCCCTTCCTTGTGTTTTACTAATTTAATTAATATTTGTGTCGTCACCGAAGAGCATTCTGCTTCGAAGATATATATATATATATAGATATATATATATATATATATACAAATATATACGGGAAAGTCTCTGGGTACCTGCAACTCCACCCAAGCTATGTGATTTTTCGGATACGAGATCGTCCTGGGAAACCATAACCGGCACAGGGAAAGGAATCGATTCCCATATTAAAAACAGAACGCTCTTCGGCGTCGACACTAATATATATATATATATATATATATATATATATATATATATATATATATATATATATATATATATATATATATATATATATACATATATATACACATATATATATATATACACACACACGCACGCACACACTAGTTTAAAATAAGCATGGTTTTTTCAAAAGATTGACTAAAATGAAAGTTATTAACTTCAATTTTTCGGTGGTCCAAGCCGCCTTCCTTTGTCAAGAGGATGGGGCAGACAGGAGTCACTTGTTTTCAGTTTCGTTATTCCTTTTTTATTTTCTTTTTTCTCTGGATTGTACGATGTACAACCCGAAGCATTTCTGTTGCACGCCTGGTGTTGCACCCCCCCCCCCCTGCACAAAAATCCTGGTGGTGGCTTGCAGGATACTACGAGGGTGGTCCCAGAAGTGCCCGCCCTGACCTAAACATGGCACGGTAGTTGTTTAAAACATATCACTGTATTAGAAAGTACGCAATCTATAAAGCATATGCTTGAAGGCGCCACGTTGTTTAGTATTTGTTTGGCAGCCATCAATGGTAAACGGTTTCATTGAATTTGTGAAAATAGAGAAAATTGGTCATCGTTTTGTGTCACAATTCTCTTATTTGAGAGACCTCAGCCCATCCAATATAGAAGCTGATCTGGATTATACACTGGGTGAGTCTGTTCCTTCGTATACATCAGTAAAATATTGGGTAGTAGAGTTTCTACGAGGCCGTACGAGCTGTCAAGACGAGCATCACTTTGGTCGGCCAAATGAGGTGACGACTCCAGAAACGGTGAATAAAATCCACGAAGTGATACCGGACGATCGTCGACTGAAAGTGCGCGAGCTAGCAGACGTAGTAGACATTTCAAAAAGTGCGGTACGTCGCATATTTAATGAAAATTTGGACGTGTCCAAGATGGGTGCCGCGTTTGCTCACACTCGAGCAAAACCAGGGTCGTGAAGATGTTTCAATTGAGTGTTTATCATCTGCAGGCAAGGTCATGGCGTCGTTTTCTTGGGATTCGCGTGGGATAATTTTCATTGACTTCCTTGAAAAATTATGCAAATTTATTGCAACGTTTGAGCGAATAAATCAAGCAAAAGTGGCTGCATTTGGCTAAGATGAAGGTGAGTGTTGTTTCATCAAGGCAATGAATGAAATTGAGTCGGAAATCCGTTATTGCAATGGCCTAAATTCATGGATTAAAGTTTGAATTGCCACCTCATGCCTCACCCCACTCGCCATATTTAGCCCCTTCGAATTATTTTCTGTTCGCAAACTTGAAAAAATGGCTCGGCGGTCGAAGAGTTTCCAACCGGGAATAAGTGATGTCGGCAGTCAATGGCTATTTTGAGGAGCAAGACGGAACTTATTATTCAAAGGGTATCGAACTTATCGGACATCGCTGGGAAAAGTGTATATAGCTGAAAGGTGATTATGTTGAAAAATAAATACATTTTTTTCCAAAATATTTGTGTTTTCTTTGTTGGGTTGGGTACTCCTGGGACCACCCTCGTATCTAGATGTAGTAAGGCACACATCTACTCGGGCGAAGCCGAATTCGGAGCTGCGGGCGAAGTTAAAACTGGAAATGCAGACATTCCGGTTGGATATTCATTGCGCTGATACTGTACGCACTCGGATTTTTTTTTAATGTTATAGGTGACAGGATAGTGAAGTTATAGTGTATGCGTAAATATACAATCGAGTATAATTTTTCAATTTGGGTATATTTCTTGCAGTAGGCTTAGGGAGGGAACTACTCCTATATAAAAAGTTCATCACTGCTCACTCTTTTCATTTTAAGCCTAATTGCCTTGTATCGCAGCGTTTTATTGAATTATGGTCGTTGGCTAATGCTGCTTTATCTCCAGGGCTACGGATATCTCTCTAATTCATTGCGTAGTGGACAAATAAGCGTATTGTACTTTTAACCATAGAGTTAATGCCGATGACCCAATGAAGGAATAGAAGGAGTTCGATGATTATTACTGACCCAAGCTATTTCCCAGTATTTCGGAACCTTGTGACCTTTGATGCACTTATTAATTTATGATCTCAAGATATGGCGCCATTAATGATGCTAGTCTCTAAAAAAATGTTTGGTGGTGTTTGATCGAACCCGGAGGATTTATTTGGGTTAAAGTTTTTCAGCAAAAATTCTCTTACGCTCAATGGAATTTCAATGTGGACCATCGGATGGAGAAAATCCCCTATATATTTAGAATTAAGAGTTTCAAGAGACTCTTAAGTCGTAATTATCTTTGCATTGCTTTCGTCTGACAGTGTGTTCAATGGAAAGAAAAATTCTAATGTAGCATTTTGCTCGTCGCATGTTACCTCCATCGTTACATATGCCCACTCAACACGTTTGACATTGCAACGGTGGAGGCCGACGCAATAATGAACTCAAATTAATAAAACTTTGGCGCTTATACGTATAAATAATAATTCAATCTAATAAATTGCCTAAAATGCAACCTTGGTACACTAATTTTTGCGAATAAAAAATGTGGTCAATTTTTACTCAAAGTCCACCTCATCTTATATAAGTAATTAAAAGAGTATACCTGTATATACTATACGAGGTATGTTCAAAAAGTATCGCGAATATTGAATTTTCGCGGGTTACGTATATTTGATTTTCGATTTTTTTGTGGCATTATGTTGGTACTTATGTCTCTCACTGATACCGAAAATTTCAGTCAATTGTTGACAGCTGTTTTTCTTAGACGTGTTTTGGCTTGTCTTCGATTTTTGCCTGTTCCAAAAAATGGATCAAAGATACTGTATCAAATTTTGTGTGACAAACGAAATTAAGTGCGCGGACGCATTCCGAATGTTAACTGTGGCAAATGGAGAAGCTACCCTGGACCGAAGCAGCGTTTATCGGTGGTACAAAATGTTCTCAGAGGGCCGAGAAGATGTGAACCTTGAAGAGCGTGCCGGACGCCCGAGCACGTCAACAACAGACGAAAACATTGATGAAGTGAAGAAAATAGTGTTTTCCAATCGTCGAATTACCACAAGAGAAGTTGCTGACGAACTAAACATATTGATTGACTCGTGCCATCCGATTTTTACCAATGATTTGGGCATGACACGGGTTGCCGCTAGATTCGTACCAAATTTGCTCATTTTCGACCAAAAACAGCAACGCATTAACATTGCTAATGAGGCGTTGGACTCTGTCCGCGACGACCCAAATTCGCTCCAGGCAGTCATAACTGGTAAAAAAATCCTAGTTTTATTGTTATAACGTGGAAACTAAAGCTCAATCATCCAAATGGAAGCTGCAACACGAGCCAAGACCGAAAAAAGCGCGCAAAGTTCGGTCGAATGTGAAAGTTTTGCTAATAGTATTCTTCAATACAGGGGCGTGGTGCATCATGAGTTCTTACCACAGGGTAGATGGGTAAATAAGGAATATTACCTACATGTTATTCGCAATTTGCGCGAAACAATCCGCCACAAACGCCCGGATTTGTGGAAGAACAAAAATTGGCTTTTGCACCATGACAACGCCCTTGCTCACACATCGTTACCTGTGCGCAAATTTTTGGCCAAATCAACACACTAATGATGCCGCAGCCACCGTATACCCCAGATCTGCCCCCCAGTGACTTTTTATTGCTTCCGAAACTGAAGAGGCCCATGAAAGGGCGACGCATTGACGAGATCAAGACTGCATCGAAGGAGGAGCTGAACAAGATCGCAAAAAAATGATTTTTTGAAGTGCTTCGAGGATTGGAAAAAACGTTGGCACAAGTGTATAACATCTAATGAGGATTACGTTGAAGGGAACCAAGTAAATAGTCATGAATGAATAATTAATTTTTTGAAAAAACACAAAAGCCGCGATACTTTTTGAACTGACGTCGTACATTGGTGTGGCTGTTGGTGGGAGGGAGGAAATAATGGATACTTTGTGACAATTATCGAAATTCTCGTCGTGGGTAACTGCGTTTCTGGGAACTGGGAGGGAGGCGGATGGGGAGGATTGGTTACAGGATGCTCTGTGGTGGTTGATTTTAATATTGAGGGGCGTGGTGCATTTGCAATATAAAAACCTGGGTAGGGGGGCATATGATATTTGCAGGAAAACGTCGGGGGGACGCGAGGTATTTGAGCAGGTATTCCTGCGGAAGGGAATTTGTTACAAGCATGGAGAAAGTCTTGCATCTAGCACGGAAGCATGGAGTCTTAGGGGTTTTAGGAGTTTGAGTGGATATAGGAAGATGTATGGTAGATTTCAGAATATTAGAAAGATATTCCGGACGTTTAATTGTTACAGTGGGGCACTTGGAGAATAGTTTGGCTGTGGTTTTCCTGTCCGAGAGGATGGGGAAAAGATTCATTTTAAGGGACTGCACAGCAGGGAAGTAAGTTGTGCAGATGGATATGGAGTGTCATATTTCATCGAAGATAGTGTCGTATGCATTGAATAGTGCTGGAGATAGATTGCATCCTTGTCTAACTCCTTTAATTATTCTGGCTTCAATTTTCCATCCGTTGTTCATTTTTTTATATGTGGCTCCTGATTCTTGGAGAGGCGATGATTATTATTCTGTCATTATAGCCCATTCCAAGGTCTTCTAGTATCTTCAACATTTTGTTTCTTTCGAATTTGTCGAACAACTTCTCCAAGTCCACGAATGCGGTTTTTTTTCTTTCTTAATTACGGGTGGTGTCCTAACACCCCCCGCCACACGCCCTTGCTTCGGCTTGCGGGGTATTAAGTAGATGTAGAATGCCAAAAAACGATGGCTTGTTTCTGTACACGCATCAGTTTTTCGACCACTGATCTCGATCTTTGTGTCGCCTCTCTTGCTCCATATTTTTTACTGATCCGAATTATTTTCTATCGATACATTATTGCAACTTTTCTTCTATTCGTCGAATAAATTATCTATGTAATATTTTGGAGCTTGAGGCAACAGAATGAATGTTTTGTACTATTCGCATTCATGTATTCTTCGTTTGTGCGGTCCTGCTATCATCACAGTCTTCTTGAAGTCCTCTGGTAGCGTTTGCATTGTCTACTGTTGTATCTATCTTTCATTGTTCCAGAGTATTTTTCCTTTACTTTGACTCTGAGTGCCTTGATTATTTTCCCGTTTACTTTTGCAACTCCTGGTGCCTTTTACTATGTTCCCAGTGCCTTCACGTCTCTCACGGCCCTATCTGTCGAATTCTCTTCACAATATCTCTAGGTCTCGTTTGTCTTCTTCCTTTCCGATTTCTTCTTTAATGAAGTCACCTCTCCGTGGTCGAGGCCCTCGATATTGTACTTCAATCTACCCATATTTCTTCCGACATCTTCCCTATTCCTTCATCTTTTGTTAGTATCCTTCCATTAGCGGATGGCGAGTCGGGATGGGCAGTGTTAGGGAGGGTAAGGCAGGGTTGTCTTTTATTACCAGATCTTTCAACGCGTACGTCTAGGTGGAGGTTAATGAGGCATGAGAAGAACCAGAGATAGGGATAAGAGTCGGCGGGGAATTCATTGGGTTTGCGGATCGTCAACTTTTGGTTTGTCAGTCAGGCAAGGGGTTGCAAGCATTACTGAGCGCATTTGGAAGTAAATGCGATAGGTAGATGATAAGAGTAAAAGTTATCAAACAAAGTTTATGCGGCTTCCGAGAAATTGAAAGGCTTAGTTAAATATTAAAAGAAGAGGTTCATGAAATAGAGAATGTGGACCAGTTTACGTATCTCGGAAATATTTTGGACAAAAATGATCAAAGTAGTAGGCACTTATGAAGAATTGCTTTATGAAAGAAGATTTTACAAGGAGGAATAGTGGCATTTCACGAGCATGCCCTCGTATAAGACTCGTGAACATTTTGATGCATAGAGTGATTTATTGCAGCGTGGAAACATGGCCATTAAAGCAAGACTGATTGAGGTTGAAGGTTTTTGAAGTGTAGAGAAGGATGTGCAAGGTGAAATGCATATACTATATTGGCAAGGTGGGGAGGAGAGCTGACTGTCGGGAGAAATTCAAATGAGGCACAAAAGATGGATACAAAGCGTTATGATTGACACTGGCATGTTTGAAGACTGTGATAGAGGGGAGAACGTTAAGCAACCGAGGAAGTGCTAGGAATAGGATGGGCGTGTTGGACATTCTTGATGTCTACCTTTAGTCTGTCCATCTCCAACTAAGAATTTTCCAACTTTCCGAGCGACCACAGTAATCCGACGTTTCATATCCCTATTCAGCATTTGTCTGCTTTGACTGATGGTCCCCTCCCAGCAGTGACCGACCAGCTATCCGATTGGGGGACCTTTTTTACCTCCAGAATCATAGGCCGGTAGGAATGCCATCATGTCAAATTTGAATGCAAGGCAGCAAGCTATGGGAAGACTCATGTTGAATGTTGTGCTTTCTGTTACTTTCCACATTGTAGTACTGTGGTCGATTCCGCGACTTTAACTATCGTCCCCAGCTGTGGCAGTGGATACCTGACCGATCATTTAGATCTGTGCCATCGATGCCTTTTGGTAAAGCTGCTGGCTTTCACCATGCACGGAAGAGTTTGATTTAGGATCCACCTTCCTTAATTCCTCGTTCTGGAAAACAGAAATACAATTTTCCAACGCTGCAGATTCTGTATAGCTGTGGACGAAACCCGCGACCTTAAGCTTCGTTGGACTCGCTAGCCCTGATCTACCTCGGCCCCAAAATATACATAATTATTTTTATTAATACTTTTCGTATCCAGCTGTTTAAGGTAGGTTATTGATGGACGCAGACTATACAATGGTATATCTATTTCCTCCTCCTAACAAACAGCCTAGCACTCTACATTACAATAAGCCCTGTTTCAATTCCTACTATTGCCTTCCTCCCTTCATTCCGTCAAACATTCCTATCGTAATCCTACCACTTCCTCACTTGGATAATGTTCTCTTCTCTATCGTAGTCTTCAACATCCCAGTGCAAAGCAGAACCCACTCTACGCCATTCGCATCTGAGCAGTCTGTGAAATGTTAAGGTTCGGTCGCCTCCCCTCAAAACTACTACTGTAACAAACATCAACGGAACAAACGTCCTGATAATTCCCTCCTTGGTGTTACCAGTGAACACGGATTCCTCGAACGTCTTACCCTAACCTAGCATTACGTATAGGAGTTTTAAACTTTCCTGCAGTCTAGCTGACTCAAGGTTTATAAGACTGATAAATTTTCGTGAAACAACCTTGTCAATGCTCTCGTTAAAATGTAACAATATTTAATCCATCAACTTGGCTTTCGAATCATTATACCGAAAAAGTTTTACAAACGTATTTTATTCTCCTTTCCACCACTGATCACGAAATATATATGAAATGTAATTCAAGTGCTCATTTTTTTTCGGGCCGCATGAATGTGGTAACCATCCCATCGTTGTTTGCATTGGGCAATGCATGGCGTGACCGTCAATGATTCAGTGCCGTCGTCCTCGTCTTGGGCCGCGAGGAGAAAGAACCACGTGGAGCGAAGGAATGCGCTCAATGTGCCTCCGACGCATTCCATCAATTCAAGCGAGCCGTTCGAGCATTCGTGGTCCTGGTAAACTCTCCTCCTCTCACGGGAAGGAAGAGGTAGGTGGTGGCGGGAAGCAGGGCCGAATGTTTTCATCCGCGAAGGATTCGGCAGCGCGGGGAAGTGCGACCGCGTCCCCGCCGCCGGGAAGGAAGCCAAGTGGTACGCATTTTTTCTGACGCTCTGCCGCTAGCGGGGATCTTTTTTCGGAAGACCACTCACTTCAAGACGACCCAGCGAGCTGGAAGTGTAAGCCTGCGCTGATAAACACTCACGCAGCAATGCGATACCCGAGGAGCACTTTTTGGATCGTCATTGCAGGTTTGTACTTTGGTTTTTCATGATGATCTTTTATTATGTTGACTTTCACGATAACGCAAGAAATTCTTGCCGCTAGTATACGTATGTTTTCAAGAAAACGCCGAACTGTAGTTGTAAACCCTGGCCGGTTGGCAGTTATCGCTCGCGTCAGTCTCCTGAACGACTGGTCATTTGAATCTGTGACATAGATCGCGCTGCATGCATTGCTCTACCTCGGTACTCAGCCTCGCGACTCGGACGAAACTCAAATGTCTCTGTCCACGGGCACACACCGCTTGTCTCGGACCTCATTTTCTCTGTGGAGATGCACATAAATATTTTAATATTATAAAAAATGCCGATGCCAATGACGTATAAACTGCGTGTGCCAAATTAGGTTGATAGAACATTTATGTTCATTTCCCCCCCTCTGCCCGTCATTCTCCAGTCAAAGCGATGCCCACTCTCTCCTCGCGGCTGAAATACTCCGGCGTGTGTGGCATGCAAAAACTGACTTCCTGCAAGGGTGATATCACGTTAGCCGATTTGCCGTCTTCAACTCGGGATGTTTTCCTGTTGGCGGGAGTGAGAATCGAAACGGAGTTCAAGGCGGAATGCGTCGTCGATATAAGTGAGGTAAAAAAAATTCTCGTGGATTTCGCAGAAAAGTGAGCAATCCTACTGATTTGCACATGAGTGAAAAAACTCGGCGAAGAATCCATCGATTCAGTTCAGGGCGCCGTGAACTGTAAGCAGTTGAACTGTGAACTGTTTACAGTTCACAGCGCCCAACCTGTGAACCTTAAGTGATTGCATGCAATTTATATTCCGAGTGTGATTTGATATTTCGCAGACACAAGTAATGGATTAAATTCTTATGTTTCGCATGCGTAAAAACATTTGCTATCAGATAGCGTATGAGTTTTAAAAAATAGATGAATATTTTTCCTTAATCTCAGCAGAATGATAGACTTATGGTTTCATTTTACACTTTTATTCCTATTGAGATGTCATCTTAAATATTTTGGTAGTGTATGCTGTCTCACTTATGATGTCGGATGAACTTCTGAAATTCCACGTATCCCGTAACTAATTACAAACGCTTATTGTTGCACAATCCTCACTTTTCTTTGCACTGTTGTTTTACCTTTCAGTTAATATTATTATTATATCCTGTCCGCGTCGCTTGCATTTCCTTCGATTCGGTCCACAGTTCCCGAGGCGTGGAACGTGTGTTGCTTGCTAACCGCGCCAATTTCACCGTGATCGCCAACCATTCATTGAAGTGCACGCTGTCATTTCGCGAGCGCTCCCTCCCTCTTTCGCCGCGACCGCTTGACGAAACCCAACTCCTTCCTAAGACTATGAATCTTTCTTCGAACTTGCATCTCATTCTCCAAATGCAAATAACATTTTGAGAGGCATGTAGATTGATTTTTCTAAATCCAATTTTCCCGAGCAATGAACCTGTTTTCGGGCAGAGAAACCTCGAGCATTTCCCAAAGGAGTGTTGATGAAGGCTCACTGTCCGAACGATTTGGCGAATATTTCACTATCGACCGCTTATCAGTGTCAATAGAATTGTAATTCATTGCTTAAGCGAAGTACCATTTTTTAAACATGGGAATACCCGGCAGGTCAGCACAAGGACCCACCGATTGGAATATAGGCCCGCTGAGCCCATTTTCGACCCAAAAATATGCCTTGCCCTACTTTCCCCCCTCCTCTGGAATCTCCCTCAGGTCTACAGCGATAGATTCTATACAATCAATGATTTTTTCATTCCTATGTTTAAGATTTCGAACCGTTTTTTTTGTGGTTTTTCTTCAATTAAATTCACGATTCAAATCCTAATTATTACCATTATTATTTTAATGGAGTGCGTCTTCGAAATCAAAGTTATCTGCTTAATTTAAGTCCGCTTTCAGTTCAGGTTTTGTGCTATCCGTCATCACGTGTTGATCTAGTCAACTTTCTCAAATGTACTCAATTTGCGTACCTCTAATGTTAATGCCTCTTATTTCTGTGTACTAACATACAGCCTTCACGAAACAAAATACATAAAGCTGCAGCATTTTTTCATTGTTTTCGATACCCATTGATTTCATGTTCAGTCATTCCCGGGAGGCCTTTGACACACCGAGATTTCTGGACACATTATTAATTTCAAATACCAATCAGATTCGTTGTTTTCTCCCTTCACTCCCCTTTCATGGCTGACCCTCGGCCGTGTGCCTAAAATCGAAAACGCCCACCTTCCCTCGCTCACCTCCCCGTCCCAATGCTCTCGCTCGCTCTACGCTCATTCCTTATCGCTGGTTAACGCCAAGTCGTCCTTCCGGGTCTGCCCGGAAGGACGACTTCGGGTTTCGTTCAGTCAAAAAAGAACTACAGCTCACTAATTTGTTCCAATTTATTAATTTCTTTTGAGCTCTATATCACCATTAAGAGTTGAAGCATATCCATTCATCAATTTATTTAATGGCTAGTATAAATCTAAAGCCAATATTTTTTTAAATATTCTGAATTGTGAAATAAAATCGGAGAATGTTAGTAATGTGCACAAAAACCACACAATTTCGACAACTTATCCTTAGGAGACGCAGAAAAACTAAAACCGTGGCGTGTTTCTAAAGCTAGGGAATTTCAACGGTTCATGGATGAACATTTATACAGAATGTGTTCACCTACCGCATTTGTTTGCTTAACTGGGTGAGGTGCACGCAGGGGGAGTGGTCTCCAGTGTGTTAGCGTCATCGGCCGGGTGCTTGGTGTCTTCTCCGTCCCTTTCGGTCCCGCCTTTGCCTGCCTGCGCCCTCTCAACCACCACCTCCACTTCCCCTTGCTTCCTCTCCCGCCCCGTCCCATCGACCATCTAATCCATATTTTCCATTTAAATACTATTGATAAGCACCTATCACCCGTCATCATTCCATTTCGGAGTTTTCAACTCAGATAGTAACTAATATCATTTTTACTGTTTGCTTCCTCACCTAAAAATACTTTCCATTTGTGAAAACTTTTCCACTCGTTCCAATTGCGCTTTTAGAGGAAAGTAGAGGTTGTATAAAGTATTACATTTTTCACAAAGAGAAGGGTCCAATAGGAAGAAGTGCGCTTTTATGTGTCGGTTTCAATATTCCGTTAATCCAAATCCGGAACTCATTGCCTATAGTGCCATTGCGGCAGATCCGAGCGGCCTTCCGGTGACCATGCAGACCTGTTTGTCGAATCATCTTCTGGCCACGCAGAGCCGCAAGAATATGAGGACTCAGTGCAACGTTAATCCGGAGGGAATGGTGGTAACAGTGCGTTACTGTTTGCCACGCGGCGGGTGGTAAACGAGAAGTAAAAATGAAAATCGCGGGTATGTTACCCCTTTCCCGAGGATCGGTGTGCACTCAAATCCCTCTTCGAGTAATGACGTTCCAATCTGCCTCCACAGTGAACTCCCCTGCCATCTGCTTTATGTTTCCCCGCGCCGACGTCGCCATCTTCTGCATCTCGTCAATCATCCATTGCTCCCTCCTCCATTGGCCCTCTGTTGATCATCTCGCTTCAGTTCATGATACCCCCATTGTTATTCTCCGTTGTTCCATCCTCTGAGTGCCCTCGGTAGCCTTCATCTAATCTTAGAATTTCGTCCTCAATCATTATTCTAACCACTTCATTTCCATCGTCGTTCTGGGATATCTCCATTGCCTCCAATTTTTTGTTTTCATTTATTCTCGTCATCCATGTTCTCACAGCCGTGGAAAAGTGTGCCGCGTAAAAATTCTTATTAATCTCAACTCCACGTTCTCAGCAGGTGAATCTTTAGGTAGAAAAACTTGATCAGCGTGTCTAATGCCATCTCTGTTTTTTCCATGACTGGTCATTTTCCCACCCAAATACCTCAACTCTTCCACTTGGTCAAGTGATTCTTTGCCTTGTTTCGCGTTTGAATAATGTTTTCAATAATTTCACTGCAGACCAGTAATTCCGTTTAAGTATTTTTTAATCGTGAGAATACACGTTTCGTTCCGATTCTCCATGCATCAAATTACTTTTAACAGGTGTTTTCCCCGTTCCCTTGAATCCGTGCACCGCCGTTCGTCTCTCCCTCCATCTCTTTAATTGCTCTTTCAGTCTACACATTCAGTAGCAAAGGTGGTAATGAGCAATTGAGCGATGAGACATACATTTATTTTAACTCCTTTCGTTTTCCAGCACGTCCGATCGTTGCCGCATATTCTTTATGCAGCGAGCTTGTGTCAATCTTTTCTCGTTTTACGTTTTAAGGGGGAACAGTATTCTGCTCAAATGGTTGTTTTGCTGCCAAAATCTTTCCCCAGTTCCCCAAATAATTCAATGAAAATCAATTGGTCACTCCGTGTCCTCCACTGTACGATTAGTGTTAGAGCTGGAGTAGTTTACACTTGTTCCCTTCTCCTTCTAAATCCAGAGCTGCCTTTGCCCAAACGCTCTTCGTCTTAATTCTTCAATGGGTTATTGTCATCATAAAATTCAATGCCGTGGTCGTCACACTGAGATTTTGTAACTTTACACACTTGTGTTTTCCGTTGTCTTTTTTTGGTGAGAGAACGGTCACATTTTGCTCAAAGTTCATCGGCACTATTAAAAAAGAAAATATAATAACAATTTTCCATCACATATGTAAGTTTAATAGTACGACCGGGTTTCGATGTATTACATCATCTATATCCTTCGTTTCAGTGTAAATTCATCACTGAGAGTGTGGTCTCCTTGCTCATTATCGTCGACAGAATACTTGTCTCACAATATTCTGATGTCCATTTCTTTTTCGAGGAATACGGATTTTCCTCACGACCGTGTACCACACCTTCCTTTGCAGTTTACCAATTTCAACCTTTCTTCGTAAACATTCCATGCCCTCCCACTGCGTCTGCCACCACGCTTCTTTCGTTCGGTTTGTTTCCCACCTGAGTTTCTCGTTGATATCTTTATACTTCCTTCTCCTTAACTCCGTGTTTACATTCTTCCATTTCCTTCTCATATATATGCATGTATATTTTTAAGACGAGAGAAGTGAATGGAAAAATGTAAACACAGTGTTAGGGAGGAAGAAACACGATCCCAAAATCTGACCCACAAGGGTATATAGATAATCAATTCGGCTCATTCGAGTAACTTCTCGCATTTTCCACGTGTAGTATCTACGTGAGTGGCACTGAGACAGCGCCATGTAGTCGAGAGTGTTTAGCATGAGAATGCACGTGTTAGGTAATTTATCACCAGTACCCATCGCCAGTGTGCGACGACAAAACTTTCTTTTTTTTCTTAAAGCGTTTTGCGTTTGCATATTCGGTTTTATTTTCCATTACCATCTCAATGGTCCTCAAGACATGGCCTTCGCTGTGCAAAACAAAAGTGAACGCTTGGTGCCACGTGAATCGGTAAACGTTGATACATTAGAGAAAAGGAATGATGTACGCTGACGATGGGAAAATAGGAATTGTCGGACGAAGAGAGTGTTAAATGCGTGAACGCTCAGGAAAAGCGCTCTCCGCCGGCCGGGTGGTAATGAGCGCTCCCCCTCTGAGAGTACGTGGGTGGTGCGCCTCTCCCCCCCTGCGGCGACCGACACTTCCTCGGGGGTGTCGGTCTGGTCGTGGGAGGAGATCACCCATGTGGGCAGGATTCGCTTCCCTCTGACCCTTCCCCCCTCCCTGCACCGAGGGAAAGGTTTTTGGCGCGGAGAGTGGCCCGGCTGGTCACTCGGAATGTCCGCTGTGTGGGTCGCTCACTTCTCAAGTGCGGAGCGAGCAACTAAGTTTCGGCTTGAGTGTAGGAGGCACTTGTTCCGCGTTGTTATCCCGTAGCTTAGGACACTCGAAAGAGAGTAGGTAACTTTTTTTTTGTGTACGCACAAATAATTAGCATGTCGTGAAAGAAATATACAAGTATGTTATTTTTCTGTGATGGTAATATTTCAAAGATAGAAATGCCACGGCAGAATTGATAGCTAAATTTTTTTTCGGTCTGTTTTTTTAGTTTCTCTTTGGTGGGAAGTGGACTCGTGCACGAAAGACACCAAATCTGTCGGTGTCTGCCTTCATATCTATTTAGAGAGGGACTACGCAGCGATTGAAGTCGATCAAGGAAATGGGTGAGACTAACACGACAAATACTCCAAAATACTTAATGCACTAAAGTACTCCAAAGTCATTGCTTTTAAATCTAAAATAGTAATTATACAACATTGATAAGGTCCAATTCTTATTTTATTGCCATAAGCCTTGTAAATTATGCTACACTAACTTACAATAACAGCCTTTCAAATGAAAATTATACATTTGTTTAAATGAATACTTTGAAACAATAACACTCGCTCCCTAAGCCCCTCTTCACTCCCTCCCCACTCAACTCTCTCCTCCATCTCCCGCTCAATCCGCATCTGCCAATCCCTATACCACCCCTGACCCATCTCCCCTCCACCCCCACATTTCTCCTCTCGCTCCGTGAATAAACAATCACTTTTGGTTTAATAATGAAAACTCCAAGCTCTCCTTATGAGAGGTATTCGTTTTAACTGAATTGAGAAACAAGATATTGTTCTGTTTTCCTAAGGCAACCTTGAATTGAGCAGGGCTAGCTTCTCTGGCTGATTCCCAGATGCTATATCATAGCTTTTTGGTGTGTGTACATGTATATTTATACGTTTGTGTGTACATATACTATATGTATACATTTCTTACACATGTATATATGTTATTTTATATATATATATTATATATATATATATATATTATATATATATATTATATATATATTATATATATATATTATATATATATATATATATATATATATATATATATAATATACATGAATGAGCATAATAATATATATTCCGAAAAAAAATTGTTTGGCGATATCACGCCAAGACGCTACAAAGTAAAGGCTTCTAATTTTTGCCATAAAGAGGGTAAAAGTGCACAGAGTAAAATGGACTAGGCCCAATTTGGATTTATTTTTCTTGTAAATTTTTAGATTGAAAAAATGTTTCCCGCACAGAGATAGCAGCCCACGTTTCAATCAGAAGTGAGAATTAAATGAATACACTTCAGTGAGATCGAAGTGCAGGTGCGGCAATTAAACTGTGGCAACTTTTATCTAGCTGTTGTACAATTTACAATGTTTACAACAATGTTGTAAGCAGCTGCTGTGTCAGAATTCGATTGCCTCGAAATATTTCCATAAGAGTTACCTTTTAAAGTGCATCTGTTCGTTTTTCCCGAATTCAGTGTTCACTCTCTTCCGAAAAAGGAATTCGCATTTGTCCAAATCCTGCAAAATTCATCCCCACAGACGCAACGAAGAAAGTGCCCAAATATGTTATTTGAAACCAGCTAAAGCTGTGCAGATAAATTGGCCAACGAAACCTGGCATAGCCTCTAGTGAATATGCATGTACATAAACGCACCCACACACTCAAGTGACGATTCGCGGCGTCACCAGACCATTTTATCCGGATGGCTGTTACTGTAAGTAATTCGTATTATCGGCTTCTTTATGTACTTGGCAAGTTTCTTGGCCACGGTGTCGTTTGTGACCAAGTGATTTTGCAGATTCTTTGGGCAATTGCGATTTGTTTGCGGAGAGCACTGAATCTAACTTTCCTGCTTCCTTTTGATATCTCTCCACGATCTCATCCCCTCCCCCGCCATTCCTAGCTTTTCTTCATTTTTTTTTTCCTTCGTGTCCATTTTTTTTCCTTCCCCGTCCTTCGGTGTATATATAAATCCTCGCCTATCATCTCTCGTCAATTACTATGTTTTCGCGCCGTACAATACAAAACCAGAAATTTTATAGAAATATATTGTAGCTAAAAATTAATGAAGACCTATTTTTTGGCGACGTGTGCTTGTTGGTTAATCACCCCGGCCGCGCAATTGCGGTTGCGGGCAGTGACCCTCTAGAAAGATTTCTACGAATACCATAACGCGCAAACAATCCCCTGAATAAAATTCCAGCGGCTATCCCGAAACTGAACCCAGACCCTCCAATCAGTACCTCGAGAGGTACATACCTACATTCACGGGACTTCTGCTTCTCGTAATTGAGAAATTATTTCGAAAGTAATTTTACACATCAATCTTAACAGCACAAAATGTTATCCAGCAATTTTCTCTCCAGAACATGGAAACATAGCAATCTACATGAAAATTTTGAAATGAATGAATTAATAATGTGAATAAAATATTATAAATTGAAAACAAACTCGAATATTATGACAGAATCATCAATAGTCTTCAAAATCAAAAATGGAAAAAAATTTCATCCGAGAAGCGTTTTACCCCAACGGTATAAGTGTATATTGAAGTTTTGGAAATTCTTAGGACCGTTCAGACAATCCAAAAGTTCATTCTTTTTTATGGGACTTCTTTAAATTTACATTAATTTGGCCTAAAGTTAATCTTAAAAGGTTCCTCTTCGCCGGAAAAGATCGAAAACATCTTTAGATCGTTATTAATAAAACAAATGTGTTATGCAGGCTAGGTGACGGAAATATGAATTACCAAGTTACAGGAGGGTGTTACAGTAATCTCTTGCCTCGCGGAATGTTCCCTTTCTGTCGAAAGATTCGAGTACGAGAATAGTTAACTATGCTAGTATGTAATACAGTTAGGAATCCCTGGAAAGTTATCACATTAGAGCCGTTTCCCTTATAATGTATTGTTATTTTTAAATTACAATTAAAATTTTTCTGGACACGAGGAATGTTTATCTGAGCACAAGAATATTGTTGAGGGATTTATGTCGTGATCGTATGTGTAGTAGTTTGCTCACATTTAACCGCGGAGCATTATCTAAGGAGCGGGAAATAACTGAACAATAAGTGTCTAGAAAAGCATTAATTTGTATCGCAAATGTGACGAAAACTGGACTGGATATTTTAAAAGAAAGAGGCACGAAAGAAAACACTCTTTTTTCACTTCTGTAAATTCAGCGGACTTAACCAGTGCCTACAGCAATATCTAAGCAAACTTTTTCGAGAGGAGAACGGTAAAGTCACACTCGATGAATGCGACTTCCCAGGCACATATACTTACCCGGAGAGCACAAGAGTCAATTTAGCGTCTGGTTCGTATTTGGATCGTATCGAAGGGCGAAGCTGATACGTCGACTCGTTGGTCCCTTGACCAGCCTCGGTGTCGGCGGGGTGACCTCCGCGCCTGCCGACTCAAGAGACCGCGAGTTCGATTCCCGCCTAGGTCGGGAATTGCATGTTTGTAATCGTCTTTAACCATTCCTACCTTTGGTAATACGTTTGATGTGAATGCCATTAGTGCTGTGTTCGGATTAGTACTAAATGAATAAATAATCCTTATGAACGAGCCGAGTACGGTCGAGTGCGTTTAAATGCAACAATTTCAAGGCATAAAAATCTTTTGACTAACCGGGAGTTGAACCCACGGTATCCGACTGAGTGCTTTATCAATTTAAGATACCGAGGCGTCCTCTCACACGGTGATTTTGTTTTATTGGTTAGAACCTAGACCGGTAACGCTATTTTTTCGCCCTATTCTGGTAACGTGGGATGAAATAACGCCCATTCAACAATTTTCAAAAATTCTTATCTCATGTCCATTATGACTATAAGAGTCCTTTGGGGTCTCATTATTTTATTTTTTTTAATGTAAAATTACGTGACGCAAAGATTTTTTTTCAAAATTAATCGGATGAGAGAAAAATGAGTAAGAAGGGCGAGAAACGTGAAAAATCAGTTAAATTACTTTTTTTCGTAAATTTACGATATCTTAATCAAGTTTCAACCGAATTGATTAAATCTAACGGGATTACAAAGGGGAGATACTACGCTTTAAGGCAATATCAGTTGTTTTTTTCCAATTCAGAAAAAAGGTATCTATTTTTAGAAATCAATGTGCGCAAATTGCAAGTAATCGGAAACTCGATTTCTGTCGCGGCAATGGGTATAATTAGTAAGAATTTGACTCAAATTGAAAAAAACCGGCTTTATTAGAAAGCAAAGGGCACATATACCATCACTGTATCAAATAATACATGTATCACCATTGCGAAAAGTACACACGCAGCGATTTGTTTTTTCAACCCACGTTGCCGTTCTAGGGTTAATTGTTGGCTTTAACCTCGTGGACTCCGGCGCTACGAATACGAATGCCTGGGACGTTGCAGGTCCACTAATCGACTAGAGCACTTTGCCTGACATCGAGGGATCCAGTTCGAATTCCGGTCCAGGCGAATGATTTTTACTCTTTGAAATTGTTGCATTGCACACTATTGAATGACTCCGTCTAAGTGGCCGCCGCGGAATCTGCCGCAGCTCTTTGAATGTGAAATGCCTGAATATTAATATAACGTTTGCAAAAGCACCAATACCGAATCCATTAGTAGCAAAAAATCTCGGACCATTGATACTCAGTAATAACCAGTATAATATCAGTATTAATTGATCATCACTTGAAATTTCTCCTCGGAACTGTTAATAAGTATGTAATGACAGTTATGAAAGGAGCCAATCGTATTTATGGCTGTGCAGAACGAAGGAAAATGTTCGAGAAACGCATCTAGTTGCAAAGAGCAAGGCCAAAGCTCCGCTTTTGTTCGTGGTCACCCGACGCTGACGAAATAATAATTCCCGTGTAGATATGACTATGATCCCAACGCACACTTGCCGGACACCTTGAGTTTCCTGCGCTTCATTTTAGCTCAAATTAATTTTAGGAATTAATTTGTCCCATTATATTGGGGTAGTGATGATATTCATGCTTTCCCTTCGAGTTTGTGCTCTATGCAACATTTGCCCTAAAAACCCATGAGCATCCAGCGTTGGTTTATTTGTATTTGAATCGTTGACTCGCGTATCTGGAAACGGAAATCCACATGCTTTCTTGGCCAATAAAATACGTCCGTCAATAATCAGTATATTTATCCGTGACCAATTCCTCCTATTTATATTAAAAATTGGAAACTAATTATTAAACTTCCTTTTTAAATATTTATTTCCAACAAGACTCGAGAGTCTTATCATATCAATCCAAGAAATTATCTCAGTGCGGAGGTTAATGGCGAGTTGACTATAAAACCATAAATAGGTATCGTTTCTGTAGAAAGACTACAGCGACCCAAAATTTTGGCGTTTTTATGTATTTCCTTTAGAATTGCATTAATAAAATATTAGTAAGAGTGGTAAAACAGGCACAAGATCAATCTGCTTACCGGTTAAGCCTGTTCTACAGTGAAATACGTGAATCGTGATTAGAGAGCCTGGGTTTCTCCGTTAGTAGGCTTATTGCGATCATTCATCCTCACAACTAATGTCAAGGTTGATGGCGAAGCATTTTATCGTCCGCTGTTCTATGGACTTCGCGCGATAGCATAAACTGCTCCTGCAAATGAACACAATGTTATTTTAAAATGTTGACCGAAACGTGTGGTATTCGTCTCTGGGCACACATAGAGCATATGCGGATGTCTGCCGAGGGATCAGTGGCTATACGCATCAGCGGACATCCTGAAATCGTCCTCATTTCTCCGGAGGCGGACGTCCGCTGGAGACGCGCCTCCGGACCGTCCGTCATACAAGCGGACGCTCCACGGACGCGGATAAATCGTCCTCTGCGGTCCCAAATAGGATAATCATGAGTCGAAATGGATGCTTCGTGAGCGCTGATTGCATAGAGCGAGCATTCCCATTACGTGTGTTGTGTATATAAGGGGTATTTGGTTTAAGGGTAATACACAAAGAAACTGATTGTTCCAACGAAGAAAATTATAAAAATATAATGTACAACATTGGCAGGGTAAGATGTAACCAGAATGTCTACCAGCTTAGAAGAGAAATTTGCAAGATATTCCAATGGAGCAGTATTTTCAAGGGTATATTGAGGTACACTTAAACACTCATTAGCACACTCCAAAATATAAAACCAACCAAAACACCTGGTTTGGAAGAGATCCCCGCTAGATTACCGAAGATGCTAGCGGAGGACATCCCATCTTGCGTATTTAAGAGCAATATTTTAGAAGTCGATAGAGGTAGATTCATTAGCTCGTGTTACGAGTATGGAGCTAATTCACTTAATCCTCCTCCACCAAAGCGGCGATAGTAAGGGCCCCATTAATTACAGAGCTATTTATTTAAATTCAGTGGTTTTGCAAAATCTGAGGATATCATTATTGGCTAAATGGATGGCCTTTCTCGAGAGGAGGAACATGCTCTGCCGCTATCACCGTAGGTTTAACAAAAGTTGTTCATGAGAAACAAAATGAGACAGTTTATTTGGAAATCTGGGTTAGTGAATACAAAAGTGGATGTCTGTTTCTAGATTTCAAGACAGTTTTCGACAAGGTCGATCACCAGAAATAGAGGAAAAATTAATCAATATATATATTTTGTTATCGAGAATGCGATCCGATGGATTACGGATGTCCGCCGTAAACAAAATGACGTTGTCGAGAGGTTGAGTTCATGATAGGCGGATGAAACTTGAGTAATGCCTCAGGGAAGTGTCACATGGCCCCTCGTACTATTCTTGATATACCTTGACGACCCATATTCCCATGTTGCCAGCATTATTCGATTACTTACAGACGACCAGTGTTTTTTTAGAGAAAAATACAGACACCAGCTGATAGCGATACTCTCTAACAATTAAGACCAGGCGGAATCAGACGGAATGGTGTAAATAATTGAGGCTAAATTTATCAGACAATTTAAGCATTGAAGTTTCCAAATAAAAGACATGGTTTTTAGATTTTATTTCAGTGATCTCAGTACCCTGCAAGCGACCGCTAGGGTGTGTGGCAGGGGGTGAATACATGGGAAGGCCCAGAAGTACTCGGGCCAGCCTTAAAGAAGCTAGGTTTAATTGGCAGTGTTGTGGAAAATGTAATGAACCTGTAATGTTAACTCGTTTTTCTTGGTCCACATTGGGAATACGCGGAATATATTTGGTATCTATGGGAGGAAGCGTCAATTAAAGTATGAGATAAAAGAAAATCTGCTATGTTAAAAATTGCTAAGAGGAGAAGTAAGTGTGATTGATGTATTGTAGGAATTACGTTGGGAGCCTCTGGATTCTCGAAGAAAGAAGGCAAGCATTGGACTTTTATGAAGTGTACAGGACACCTAAGTTTTCTTAGAACACAGAAGAAATTGTTACTGGACTAAATGGTGGATTCTGCCCACATGATAAAATAAGAGAAGTAGTAATGTTCATAGACAGATTCAAGAACTGGTCCTTTCCTCACACGACACGCGGTGATAACTAAATACAACCCCATCGCCCAAAAAAATGATATAAACTTAAACACTACGATGAAGTATTCAAACAGCAATTATTGCATGTCTGTTTGTATGTGCACTAGTATATTTGTTCATGGTCTAACAATAATTGTAATTAATGCATTGACTAATATTTTTGATAGACTGGTTCCCTAAAACCCAGCTCCTCCGTATACCCTCGCATTTGCTTGATATCGCGTGCATGTAGATGAATCCTCAGGACAAAGCTATGAATCGCGATCGTCATTTTAACCCCATCGACTACGCTCCCCCGGCTCAATTCGGAGTTGAACTCCCCGAAAGAATGCAGAATCTCCACCAGGTCTTCAAGGCGCTCGATCACACTCTTATGGATTGCCCTTTCCCGTAACGGGGCCATCACGCACCTGACGTTGCTGCTGTCTATTACGTGAACCCATCCCCGTCACACTCTGATGGTTCCTTCTCCATAGTGCTCATGCAGGAGAGTAAATATGCACCACAGGACTATCTATATTCTGGTAGTGCCTGGTATCTGTTGGGTGAAGTTTGCCTTCGTATCTCTCATCCCACGTACCAGGGTTAACTTCCCACCGCTACTATGCGAGAAAACCACCCTCCAATCTTCCTGGATACAGACTGCCACTTCCGAGATATCGAGAGACCGGATCCCGGGCAACTTATCGATCACCCTGCCCGCTTGTTGCATTCGGGCGAATCCCTTCCGTTCCAGTGGTGCGGGTTTTCTACCAAATGCAAGTCGAAACAAAGGCCACGCCCACCAAAACTCATCCGGAAGAACGAAGTATTCTCCATTCCGATATGAATCGCTTCCACAAAGTGACAATTCTGACCATTCCCGCTAGCGAACGGCATTGAGACCCGGATGCTGATAGCCCATACCAAGCCAAATGAATGCCATTTCAAGAGTTTTTAATTCTATAGGGTTATCGGAAGGGGGAAGGGACGCTAGAACGGAAACATTGTAGCACTGGTTGAAGGGGGTGTTATGATGGGAAGCATGTTTAGGGATGGGGAGACCCGCGGACGGGGAGGAGGGATTACACGAGGCGCGGTGGTTGCTAATCCTTAAGTTCAGGTGTGTGGAATATGTGTGTGTATATATATATATATATATATATATATATATATATATATATATATATATATATATATAAAATATCTTCGAAATGGAACGCTCTTCGGCGACACACAAATATATAAAAAACACAGATGTAGATTTTTAGAATATAGAGACACAAAGAAAGGACACTCACAATTTGTTATTTACGTTTCGACAGCACGGCTGTCGTCTTCAGAATCAAAGTTTCTGAAGACGACAGCCGTGCTGTCGAAACGTAAATAACAAATTGTGAGTGTCCTTTCTTTGTGTCTCTATATTCTAAAAATCTACATCTGTGTTTTTTATATATTTATATATATATGTATATATATATGTATATATATATATATATATATATATGTATATATATATATATATATATATATATATATATATATATATATATATATATATATATATATATATATATATATGGGGGTGTGTGGAACATTGGCCTATGTAAAAGGCCAGGCAGAGTTTCCACACCCCTGAATCTGAATGATTTCGACGGAATTTATCTCCGTCTTCCTCAGAAGAAACACCAGTACTACTGTTTCTTCTGAGGAAGACAGAGGTTAATTCCGTCGAAATTCTTAAGAAATAACAATGTGTTAGTGTCCTCTTTTTGTGTTCTTATATGTTTTGTTGCTGCCCAAGTTTTATATTTACATTTTCGCATATATATTTAGGTGATCTACCGGCTAGGGTAGGTTTTTGGATGGGCACAACTACCAAATGAATATTTTATTTCTCCTAACAAAACACTCAACACCCTAATCTACAACAATCTCTCGTCATCTCTGCGTACTTCCTTCCTCCCTTCATCCCCCCCCCCAACATCCCTATCCTTTTCCTGCGATTTCCTCGTTTGCCTAACATTCTCCCCTCTATTACAGTCTTCAACATCTCATTTCCGATCAATATGCTTCTCATTCATTTTTCCTGCCTCCTTAAGATTTCTCCCAACAATCCCATCTCCAACCTCACCACTCCGCCTCATTTGTTTTCCTTTCGGTCCATTTCACCTTCTCCGTCCTTCTCCACACATATGAAAAATGAAAGCCTCTAATCTGCGTCTATCATCCTGCTTCAGAGACCATTGTTTCTACTTTTTCAGTCAGCTAAGGGGTTGCAAGCATTCCTGAGTGAATGAGAAATTCAGTGCGATAGACATGGGATGAGAATCAATATAAATAAAACAAAGGTTATGCGATTTTCTTGAAAGACAAAGGCTTAGCTTAACACTGGACGGGATGGAAGTGGACACGTTATCAAGAACTAAAAGGGTAAGTTGTATTTCACTGGACTATCGACATTTCTCATTGTCGAACTAAAAATTGCACATTCCATGACCTTTCATGAAATATATCTGAGGGAAATGGGTCTATAATTACTCGGTACTTCCCTGTCTCCACTTTTAGGCATAGGTGTTACATTAGCCGTTTTCCAGTTACCGGAAACGTTTTAATAATAATAATTGCTATCCTAATGCAGACTCATTAAATATGATTTCTAGATATGGCGCAATTTCTCGCTCTTAAAATAGGCGGGCTAGTATTTGATAAGACCTTGATAATTTATTAGCTCAGCATACTGCTCAACTGTGTGAAGTTTTTATTTCGAACTTTGGTTGGCGGAATGATTCGTAGGCATTCGGTGTGAATTTTGTGAGACCACTTTAAAAGAAGGAATTTAATCAATTGGCATTTTCTAAAAGTTCTTTCGCCTTTAACGATTTTTTTTCGAAAATCACGAGGCATCTCGTAATAATAATTATGTACCTCTAAAATTAAAATGAAATAAGTAAGTATCTGATATATACTTAATTTATACAAAATAATAAATTGCGTATCTCGTATTTTGTGACCAAAGAACGACTAAAATGATTTTGGATTCCCATTTGAAATTTTAGATTATCTTTTCCTTTTGAATTCGCTTATCGCCTTCTGAAATCCCTCCTTGGTATTCGCTCTAGATATTTTCTTACCGTAAATGACCGTTCGTCACTATAGATATCATTTCCTGTCATTTTAATCTTAGAGTAATGGCCTTTACGTGTTGACGATTTCCTAACTTCTACCAGGCACCTAGCAGGACTGTGCTTGAAATCATTTAAAAAATTAACAAATGAACCCTGTAATAAGGATTTTAAGCCATAATACTACTGCTAAACAGCATATGACTACAAACGGAGTCATCCGCTAAATGTATGCAACAATATCAGAGTGTCAAAATCATTCGGTCAAGGCGAATCTTTTCATCCTTTCTTTTTAGCTTCTTATCTTTGACCTCAGTTGGGGAGAATATAACACTTACTACTCTGTGGCCGCCAATTCCTTTCAAGTCCATTGTAAACGACCTTTTCGGTTACCTTCGTAGATTATGCTTCCAAAAAATTACTGCTCCTAGTCGGTGAGGTGATGCTACGTGTTCTACGCAAATGTAGGGAGGCGACCGACAGCTGTCATTTGCACCATTAGAGATGGATGGGAAAGGAGGAAGGAAGGAGAGAAACCCGGCGTCGGCATTAGCCTACTCTTTGCGAAAGGCGCCAAGGGGTCCGCAGTTCACCGTCCCACCCGACGGACGGCGTACTCACTCAAAATGCCTTCCACAAAGCACCTCAATTAGGGATCGGGATACCACTGAAAAATATCTGCTGTCTCTAGGAATCGGTCCTGGAGACGGCAGATATTTTCCTCCCGGTGGGAAGTCAGTGCGTTAGCCACCGCACTGTCCCGATCCCCTAATACGCAAAAGAATGTAACGGTTACCCGTAGGTATATATGTCTTTACCCCTTGATTTATAACTATATGCCCTTCAATAATTAAATAGGGCCTTGAAATCTCCGATAAATATCATGACTTGATTGTTGTATTTTAATGTTAAGCTTTTGATTTGCGTGTCTAGTTCCATTATAGAATGAATCCCATCGTCGAGTGACCTCTAATGCATGCATAGAATCTTTGGAAATTACGTCTTGTTACAGAACACCGAGCACTTCGCAAAGGTATCTGGAATTATCTCAAACTGCTGACGCAAGAGTTCTGTGTGGCTATAAAAGCACCACCCCCGATTCTATTTACTCTATTTATTTCGGTAAACGAGACAAGATTTTGGGATGATTTTACTCTCAACGATTCAAGTGAATTATCAGCTTTCAGTTCCATCGTACTGTGCTTTGTGTGAAGTACATGTGCTTTGGATAAATTGATGATATGAAACGACTTCAATTTTTGAATCTCGGTAGTTGAAACTAATACTCATATTATTGCTATATCCCGGAGTACGTGCATTTAAGGTCATGCACGCCACT
This sequence comes from Hetaerina americana, assembly GCF_022747635.1. Lineage (NCBI taxonomy): Eukaryota > Metazoa > Arthropoda > Insecta > Odonata > Calopterygidae > Hetaerina > Hetaerina americana. The sequence goes on along the minus strand of NW_027286719.1, from coordinate 1,826,486 downwards.
GCAATTAGAGGCTAGGGGTGAAAGGCAGGATATTGCTTGCTTTGAGGAAGATCGTGAAGCATTTGCGCTTCTAATTCACTGCTTTGATTCGGATGTTTTCGCTTAAGAGTGCCATAAGATTTTCTTTTTATTAGTTTTTTGCAAATGACTGAAATTATTAATTGTATTAATTAAATACTTCACCTTAGGAGGACAATGAAAAGTTTATTTATGGAAAGTTAAATTTATGCTGGATTTGATCAAGTAATCGTTCGGCAACTCCATTTGAGCAATTTTTTGAAAATATCAGCATAGTTTCAAATTACTTCATTTTACCAGTGCTGTAAGTTATCCACATGAATTCTCTTTATAAAGATACTAATTGCGGTCATTTTCTATTATTACAGGAGGCAATTTGCTCACGAAAGACATGAAAATGGACCTCAGCTTGTGTCTCATTGTGAGTAAGTACCTCAATTTTATATTTAAATCTAAGAACTTGTATTAAACATGCATATTAAATGTTCGAATTAAGTAGGCTTGGTCTGAATCCAATGAAGCTTTGGGTTTTATTAATAGTGGAATACTTTTTTTAAGCATCATTTTAGCAATGATTATATTTTGTAATATATTTGTCTCCCTTTTGTTGAATGATAGTACATAAAGTTGAATATTGGCCTGTTAACGAGACTATATAGTATAGGAAAAACAGGATAAAGAGAGGCGAAGAAACAAGTGAGGAAAAAGAGAGAGGTGAAACCACGTTTAACGAGAGTACTTGAAGACTAAGGAAGAGTGTATGGAAGCCTTCTGTTAAGGAATCATCGACAATATAAAGAAGGGAACAGCAAAACGGCTGATAAACTAGTGAAGGGGCGATTAGGAGAACGAAAAACAAAATCCCACATCGTACGAGATACAAATAGAACGTGACGTGATGGCAGAATAGCGAGGTGAGATTCGGGATGTAAGAAATTCGACTGACAGTAAGGCGAAGAAAAGCTCAGACTAAGGTGTTCATGAAGTGGAGGCAACTACTATGCTCAAAGAGCTTGAGGGTGCAAACAAGAAAGTGGCTCCTCAAAATATTCATATGGAGTCTCTACGAATCAGAGATAAGGGCCATTGGAAAACTGGACTAAAAGAAGAATAGGAGAAGCAATGAGAGACATGGTGCGGAAGATTAAAAGGACCACGGGAGGAACGAGGAAGTACAGTGAGGAGCAGAATAAGGGGGAAGGCATTTTAAATAAATCCACGGGTAAGAAGTAATTGTTGGATTGGACACGCCTTGAGGCGCAATGAATTAGTTAGAAACGTAACGGATTATTAGTTCAAACATTTTGTTTATTCTGAACATGCTTTATCACATCCAGGAGATTGTTTGAAGTTCTTGAAAGGGGATACATTCAATTTCAAGTGATTGTGAACTTGTAATTCCAATAACCAAATGTTTCCGAAAGTTTACCTAAGGATTTTTTCCATCAGTTGGCCGAAATTTAAATATCACTTAGAATTATAAAATTTTTGCTGAAAAATTATAAACCTAATAATTTATTCCGGGATCGATCAAATGCCAGCTAAAATTATTTAAGGACTATCATCGGAAACAGCGCCATATCCTGAAATTATATTCAATTAGTATTTCATACGCGTATACCATGACCACAGTAATCAACCATATAATAGGTGAAGATAGAGTACACCCAATACTAAACCTGACGGCGGGTGACATTCACACATCATGGTAGGGGGGAGCCATTGTAGGGGGGGCTGGTTATGGTTTCCCAGGTAAATCTGATACTTGAAAAATCACATAGCTTGGGCGGAGGTGCAGGTACCCAGAGAGGCTTGTCCTAGCATCGAACCCGGGCCCTAGGGCAGTAGTCCGGGCAACGCTCTACCCCTGGGCTACCGTGACCCACATAGTTACGAGTATGGGTGTTAGTGTGTATTAACATATAAATCATATATATATATATATATATATATATATATATATATATATATATATATGTATATATATATATATATATATATATATATATATATATATATATATATATATAAAACATTTGGACGGTACAAATGAACACACAAATAATATAGATAACGTGTGAAAGGACACTCACATTTCAGAAATTTTAACTTTCTGAATTGTGAGTGCCCTTTTACGCATTGTCTATTTTATTTTGTATGTTCTATTTTGCCGTCCAAATGATAAACTGAGGTTGAATGAAATAATGGCTACATACTTAATTAAATATTACTCTATATCTCAGTTACTTTCAAGAACCGATTTTTCATTTCCACTTATAGCTTTACGATCGCTTACACCCTCAGACATGGATGTCTACGTTTCATATGATTTCTGGGATATTAGTCGCAAATATTTCATGGATATTTTACCTCGTGTCGGCGATTTTACTATTTGTCCTAAGAAGGGTATGGTGAATAAAATCAAAATATTTATAACATTTTAATGTTAATAAGAGAATACGTGCAATCACTTTCTAGCTTCAATCGCGCTTAGCAGCCACCAAGCTCGTTCCATATTTATGAGATTGGACTTCGAAGTTACAGCGCGGAAGTCGTTAAGTCATCAAAGGCTATGTCACGCTAAGATGAATAATACGCGGAATGATATCTTGAGTGGCGGAGGAAGAGAAAGGATGATTCACGATTATGAGAATGCTTGGCCGGATGATGCCAGGAGAGCATTTCGAAAGAAAGAAATTAGGAATTAGCTGAAACTTGAAAGGATAATTCAAAAGCATATACGTACGTTCTGTGTCAAACGGGGACCAGGGTAAGTCATCAGTTTACTCACTCAAAATAGATAGAGGCGGAAGAGTAAGCAGCAGCTCAGAAAAAATCAATTTATCATATTTTTTCTATTAAAGAATTTTCACCGGGCTATGGCCAAATATCTCCGATAGCTTTCAGAAATAGTTCCTACATCGATGCTCAAAATTAAAATTTCACGAAGCAGAATGAAACGTTTGCCGTAAAGCAATAACCCAAGTAAAACCTTCGGATCTGATCAAATATTTGCTGGCATATTTAAAAAAAATATGTCGTCGGACACAGCGCCGTATCATGAGTACGTATGAAGTCCCTTTTAAATGACTGGAAAGTATGGAATGAAGATCACAATGTATTTTTCCACTGATCATCAGGTACACATTCACTCATGAGCTGCAGTGCATTTATAAACCATTGTTGGGGGGAAGGGGTGGGTTTCCCACCCACCCCTCCCCCCAAAGGGGGGGAGAGGAGGAGGAGTCGTGTTCGGCGTTGATGGGAAGGAAGAGAGGGGCGTTTGGCGTCTTGAAAGGTGATGAGTGGGGTTCAGACTGGGGGCGGAAAAGGGGCGGTTAGGTATTTCCCTGAAGGAAAGGGATGCTTCCAGGATTGGGTGAGAGGTGTTCAAACGAACCCAAATGACCATTATTCGAATTCCTTAAGATTTCCTGCTCTTCCCACTTGTCCATCCTCCTTCCTTTAGTCCATTTGGCGAATCTGTTCAGGGTTATAATCGCTCCCATGATTTTCGTCCTACAGATGCTTGGCGAATTGAAATTGCGCTAGGTCACATTTCCTATTACAGCGTTTATGCTCCTCTGCTTGTGTGATCTCGCCATTAATTATATTAATGATCTTCCCCATATTGATTATCTCCCCATTTGGCCTATGTAGATAGCACTGCAGTCCTTACATGTTAACTTATACCGCCTCTTACACTGTATTTCTCCGCTTTGTCTTTTGCAGTGTTCATGAATGATTTTAGGTTGTTCCCATTATGGAATGCTATCCGAAATCGTTCCCCAGGGAAGAGGTTGGCTATCTTTTGTGAAATCAATCCATAATAAGGGAGTGGACACCATTTGTAATCTTTCACATCCATATTAACTGATTTGAACGAAAGATTGAGTGTTCTAAGGGAACGTTTTCTGTGTAATATTTTTTCCATAAAATGTTCTTTGTACCCATTTTCCACTGCAGTATCTTTTATCCATGAACAACCCGAAGGTTGGTTTGGCAGGTGATGATAGACATCACCCAGTACCAAGCCCGACATCGTGTGAAATTCATACATCAGGCCAGGGGGGGCAGTTTCTTACCCTGTGCCGGTTATGGTTTCCCAGGAAGATCTGGTACCCAAAAAATCAAACAGCTTGGGTGGAGCTTAGGGCGTACAGAGAGCCCGGGAATCGAACCCGTGCCCTCCGGCCTGTAGTGCAACGCTCTACCCCTGGACTACCGCGGCACTGGCCTCCTTACCCTGATGTGTGAATTTCACACGCCGTCGGGCTTAGTACTGGGTGAACTCTATCATCACCTACCAAACCGACCTTAGGGTTGAGTACTGTGTTTATGGTTTTCATATTTGATCGGCTTCAATCCTCGATCGAAATTATTTTTTAGAGAGAGGTGTGATTAGTAGTCTATCTAGCAGGAAATGGAAAGTGGATAACTTTTGAGATATGTGATGGCGGGGGTTGAAGGGGATGATGTGGTCTGTGAAGGTACTTTTCCGAAAAATTACGAATATCAAAACGCCGTCCCACTTTTGACTCAGTTATTTCTAGAAAATTGAGTTTCCCACTATTGTCTCTCTCACGTGTGAAATTGTTCGATGATGATGGCGCCTATGTATTCTATTCATGTGAAATAGATGATGACGCCTAAGCATTGAAACTAATCGTACCTAAATAAAGAACAGTGGAAAATTCATTGTGTTCTTCATTCCATGAACGTAAACTTCCACAAATTTGAGCCAGAAACAATTGAATACTGAAAAATAACTTATGTCTGGATAGCCTACGGTTGGAAAATGGTTAGTGCAATGTAATCTACATCTAAGTCTTCTTTTTTAGCATTGGGTGAGCTCTACCATCACCTATCAAACCGACCTTTCGGGTTAATTACTGTGTAGTAGTAGTAGTAGTTTTTAGGGGAGGCGACCGACAGCTAAGGTCATTTGCGCCATAGGGGATGGACAGGAAAGTATGAAGGGTGGAGAGAAACCCGGGCCGCCGTCGACATTAGCCTACTCTTTACGAAAGGCGCCAAGGGGTCCGCAGTTTAACGTCCCATCCGACGGACGGCGTACTCACTCAAAGTGCCCTCCACAAACCACCTCAAGTAGCGATCGAGATACCTCTGAAAAATATTCAACACCGGCGGGATTTGAACCCGCGCCCTGAGGGTGGGAATCCAGTACGTTAGCCCCCGCACCATCTCGATCCCCAATTACCGTGTTTATGGTATGGTTATATAAACCATAAACACAGTAATCAACCCGAAGATCGGTTTGGTAGGTGATGGTAGAGTTCAACCAGTATTAAGCCCTGTACGGCGGGTGAATATTCACACATCAGGGTAACGGGGCCGGTACCTTTCCCTGTGCCGGTTATGGTTTCCCAGGAAGATCTGGTACCCGAAAATTCATATAGCTTGGGTGGAGCTGTAGGTGCCCAGAGTGCCTTGCCCGGGAATCGAACCAGGGACCTTCCGGTCAGTCGTCCAACGCTCTACCCACTGGACTACCGCGACCCACTTAATTATGTATGTACATATAGTATATGTAATCTGGTGGTCTGAAAAGTTTCCGACCAAAGAAAATTTCAGAAAAATGTCTTGTAACTTTGTTATGTCGGAAACTTTTCAGACCGCCCTCGTGTATATGTATATGTATATATACTCGTATGTATGTATGTATATATATATATATATATATATATATATATATATATATATATATATATATATATATATATATATATATATATATATTATATATATAATATATATATTATATATATATATATACACATATATATATATATATATATATATATATATATATATATATATATATATATATATATATATATATATACATATATATATATATATATATATATATATATATATATATATATATACACATATATACATATAATATATACGTATATTCATACATACATATGTAGTTTTTGAAGATTGTGAAGATATCTACAATGCTCCCTTGTAATTTTATTGGGCGTTAAATAAATTCTAAATTGGGTATGGGTAAATTGGTTATACTAATAATTCATGAGTAGGAATGCGATGAATTATTTTTATTCAATGTGATTTTAAAATGTTTCAGATCACTAGGCGAGGCTTTAAACTGCTTCAAAGAAAACCTGAAGGACTGCTACAGTATCCACCATTTCCTGGAATATCAACAGCTGTTAGATGGCCTCTCTAAAACTCATGCATGGCTTTGCGAGGAGAAGTACGTGCGTGAAAGATTCTTGGGTAAGTCTTTTTTTATTTCCAATAATTATATTCATTCAAAATCAAAGTTATTACTTCGGTTTGGATTAAAAAAGAGAGAAGCCTATTCTCCGCCAACTGGTTTGTTTGCCAAAAATGTTATACTCTGCCAGTATGTAACTAATAATAATTTATTACAACAGACATAGAACAAGTCATTCTGTACAACAAGAGAGAAAACACAATATGAAGGACAAGGTGGAATTTACTAGCCAAGAGATAAACATAAATTGAGCATGCCGAGCAGACACATAATAATATCACTAGCGCCGCTAGCAAATTTTCTATTTCCATTCATTCTATCATAGGAATTCCAAAGAATTAGAGGGTGAATCCAAAACATGTACTTTCAACGGAGTCATCCACTATTACATATTACAATGCAAAAATTTCCAATTGAAGTGAAATCATTCGCACTGACCGGGTTTCGAACGCGGATTCCTTGGTGTCAAGTGCTTTATCCAGTGTAGCTACAGGAGCTTTAAAGAAATAAGATGTTATGATGAAATACCGTACGTACTATGCCACGGGTGTTTTCAGTCGTGCGAATTCAATTCTTCAATTCAAACTTAACGAAAAATAAGAGTGATTTTCTGCGTTGATGTGGCAATGGATGATACGTGGATTCGCCATTACACATCGAATCGAAACAAAAATACAGCAGTAGACAGAATCCGGTTCTTCAGATTCGAAGAAGACGTAGTCATGACCTTGTCTGGCGAAAGCATCGCCAAGAAAGGTCATGGTATCGTCGGCCAACATTGAAAACAATTGTTTTTCGATGATGAATTCTAAGAACTGCGGGAGCGGCCGCGAAATTTAAATTAATGGAGACATCCGCTTACGTGCTTCAAAATATTCCATATGATTCCGTACAAATAATTCGCCTTGACCAGGTCTCGAACCCGAGGAAATCGGGAGAACATGGAAATCGACGGATCCGAGTCTGATTCCCGGTCATTGCGAATGACGTATAGACTGCAAAATTTCTGCATTTCCATGCACACATAATTAGCCATTAGTAATTAGTAATACTCCGTTACTTTAGCCCTGGAATCTCCCGCATTTACTTGAATTGTTAATTGAACACTAATTTGGATTTAAAAAATCAAAATTTAAATGGGAATTTGAACATCTCAGTTGCTACAGTTTAAGAGTTTGGCCATACTTCCTAGAAAAAAGTATTGCATGCATGAAACATATGATAAAAATATTCAAAAACTATAATGGAATACATCACTTTCGAGGCCACAGTTAAATTAGTGAAAACTTACATCATTCCACTCACTATTGAGATGAAATAATTCCCAAGGAAGTTTCCTAATTATGTGATATGGTTTTGCAATTGCAATGAAGGCATTGTAATTAAGGGAGTAATTATTTCAAGCATGCTTGAAATGACAACAGAAAAGACTTGAAATTTCACAAAGCTGGAAAAAATATGGCAGTCCCAAATAATACTTAGTAGGTAAATTTTATGATTTTACCTTTGCAACATCACTGAAATCTAATCCATTGAAAGGCAAAAAAGAGTAATTTAGGAAATTATTGAGATGTTTGTTTCATGCCAATGTTTAAGTGGAGTAATATGGAGTCATTAATTTGTTAAATGAAATTATTCTTGAATGGTTTTACATAATAAGTAGATCTTTGTAAAGAGTATGTCGTCCCATTTCATATTTTCAGCATTTTCAAAAGAGAAACTACAATGTGAAGTAATATCCAAATAATGTCTATTCCTGGGCATCAAATGTAGCCACATGCAATATATTTCAATTTTACAATTCCTAAATGACTGGAATTGACTTCCAATAATGCATTTTCATGCGGATTCCCTTTAATCCCCACATGATACTTCCAGATACTTTTCAACTGTTAAATAGTTTCTTCTGGCAAAGGGTGAATTTCTGTCAATATCACTGATGTTATTTGGACATCCATTCAGAATGTGACGTTACCATATATAGCACAAGATCATGTATGTATCGAGTCTTACACCATTGTTTAACACCACATTATTTTTATTAATATTGATAATTATACCATGTATGCTCTTCATGTAAAATATTTCTTTTAAATACTATTAAACAATTACTAATTCATATTGACGACTGGAAACCACACTAATTGTAAATATGGTGAACACTTGTTTAAAGTATAGATGTATAAAAGAAATGATCTGTTGAACTCAAAATGCCTTTACATATGATGAAAATTTTGTATCCACACGGTCATTGCATCATAAAATATATGAAAACTATAATGGACATCATATTATTTTCATCCTTAAGTGAGGCTGAAAATAACAGCATTAAATTATGATTCAAACAATGCAAAATCTAATGTGTCAAATGAAAAATCCTTTATGCTGTGATCCTGAAGCCAGTGCGCGAGTTAACTTCACAGTAAAAGTTTGTATGCATAAGTTTCATTGATGTAAATTCTAAAATATGCATAACAGTTTTATTGCAGTCCTTGAAATGCATTGAAAACATTCGCATGAATTCATCAACTTGCTCATCTCGACAGCTGACTCAAAACATATGGCAAAAGATATTACGTCTGGAGACTGATCAAAGCATTTGTTCGTAAGTATTTTTAAGTTGGTATATTATATATTATTATATTTTTAGAGAGAAAAAATAGCATTTAACAGCATTTAGGCTTTACAATTTCCATGTAGTGAAATCATATCATTTTTATGAAGCTAGGTGCACAGAAACAAGGTACAACTTAGGGCTAGATATTGTATAAGTTCATTTGCAATGAAATTATAGCTTTACCCATACAATAGTAAACACAGACCTTCAATTGGACAAAATTGTCTACATGGTTGTGTTAAAAAAAGGAATTAATTTATAACAAATTATCACACTGATTGGGTTAAGAAATTTACCTTGGGAAGTAATTTTAACTGTTACTTGTTGCTCTCAGGTATTACTATCACTATTTGCCAAGGTTACTGCCATTGATTCATTATTTATAATTACAGGGAACTTAAGTGGCAGCACTCCTGTTTGCTTAGGCCAGGCCAAATGATTCACTGTGGCCAACAAGCTGTAGACATATATAATAGTATGCTAAGTATATTTATGGAGAGCTGGTGCAGTAATTCATCAAAAACAAGTCACATTCCAGTAATGTTTTCTGTTTTTTTTATTTTAATCATACATTTTATTGCTCATTAAATTCAAACTAAGACATGAAGTCAAGTCTCAGTTCGAAATTCAAGTGTTTTTTATGAATTCAAATGTAATTTTGTTTTGTAGTGGAACACCTATTTATCTCTCGGGTTATGCGTAAATATTCTTCTAATGTAATGTTTAGAGGAAGAAATGGTATTATTTTTCTTGATGTTATGAAATATGGTTTTACCTCTTTGTTGTACTTTTGTGGCCATACTCGGACACTTGATTCCAACTCATGAAACGTGAGGCTGAAGGTACCCAACTAACTGCTGTTTTTTGTTAAATCGTGCAATTGATTTACCATGTTGTTATGATATAATTTTTAGTACTTTGTTAAAACAATTAATTACAATATTATATGTGAAAAATGAATTTGTAAAGATATCATTGTGAGTCATTATTAAAGTACTGATATTTAAAATCAAAATGTTGAATTCATTATACTGGCAGTTGTCTGACCTTATTCCTGACATCAAACCTTTTTTACTATTGACCAGCTTTTAGGCTTCCAGCTAATGTTATTTTCAGGTGAACCTACGAGGAAGGAAAATGATATTAGATATATTTGAAGTGTCAATATATTCGTATTCATTTTTGTTACCATTTGTCTGGATAAAGTCACTCTGTATATTGCCTTAAGTTAAGAATGGATCTGTAAAAGTGGCAACATTAACCAATATTAATTTTCTATCCTTGAAAATAATTTTGAGACATGAAAGAGCTTCCTTCAGGAAATGAGGGCATTGGTATAAAGGATACTTGCAATGTGTCTATTGTGGATCACAAAAGGTAGTCAAAGCAATCCACACTGTGCCTTGTGAGTCACTACATTTGTATTTGTCAGGATATCTCAAACAGAAACAAGTCGTTGCAGGGTAAATTGCCTTTTTAGCATAACTTTTGGCTTTTGACAATTTTTTTCATGTGGCATTTATGAATGTTAATGCAATGAGAAATGTTGGTTGAGGTATGTTGAAATGAAACCCCCAAAATCGTAGAAATGGCAGAGGGCCAGAGGGTAGTGGTGAAGAGGAGGGAGGGTAGGTTGAACTACCACTCCCCTTAGAGAAAGCTACTACTCAATGTCCATGCCCATGGGTGGTTTGCTGGAATCTGAGGTGAGGAGTTGCCCATAAGGGGCACTCTTAACGGTACTAGTCAGAAGTCAGGGGTATCGAATACTGGGCTTATATATATTATTTTATATATTGAATTAATTATATATTATATTTATATATCAAACTGGGTTTCTCATGAATATGAACCAATTAAATTCCTCCTTCATGATGGACACAGAAAGTGAAAGTTGAAATTCACCCAAAATTTCCTCAATTCCCAGAGTGTTATTTTCCCAAGTTTTCCATAGGAGTGATAAGCTGGTATCCTGCAGTACAGCCTTCCTTTTTTCTAGGTGTTATTAAATTAACTTCAGGTTAATTCAAACAATCTGTATTTTTTCTCATATTTGCATTTACTCAATTCACCTTCTGCTCCCTGTACTCTTGTATCATCTTCTCAGTTGGAAGTAGGCCAAAACTCCTTTCAGCCCCCTTGTTTTCATGTTCTAAAGCATAATTCATGATTTCAACTGTAAATACAATCATTTGTGACAATCATCTCTCTTAGGATCACTTGAGGTTATTATTAATTTAACTTTTTTGCAATGCTTAGTTTTTGTTATTATTTTGATATTATCAAAATTTGTATTAGAAGCAACAATTTTCTGTGCCTTTATGACACTCTCATGCCACTTAAGGTTGCATGCCTGTGGACTCAGTTTTACAGGAGAGATACAATGTATATACATGAACAATCAGGCCTTAGTCCCCTTCAAAGTACTCCCCTTGGGACTTCATATACTAATCCCAGCATCTCTTTCACTTTTCAAAACAATCAGCAAATTCCTTTTTCAGAATAGTTATCAGCTGCCTAATCACTTCCTCTTTTATCTTGTCAATGTCAAGAGTTTTATGCTGCAGTTCAGAGGACTCTCTCCAAGCCAGAAACGATGACCCAGGTTTTCTAAAAAAGGTCATAACTGGAGATGAGTCATGAGCTTTTGACCCTGAAACAAAAACTCAGTCTTCTAAACAGTAGGTTGACGAGATAAAGAAGAATTTGATGGCTGACGACCATTCTGGAAAAGTATTTTGCTTATTGTTTTGAAAAGTGGAATAGATACCGTCATAAATGTATGAGGTCCCAGGGGGAGTACTTCTAAGGGGAATAAGGCCTTATTGTCCTAGATAGGCTATTTTTCTCAAAATATCGCATGGCTGGTTACCTTCTGAACAGACCTTGTATTTGATGTACTTTTCTTCAGTCCGTCCTATCTTATGACAGCTTTAAGAGTTTAATGCATTCATTTAATAGTATATTATGTAACTGGAACATTTTTCTTCAATTGCAGTTCATTATTACAAATTTCTCAAGTGACAGACAGCCATAAATTACCATTTCCAGTATACAAATTTGCATAGGTAAGAATCCATTGAGAGACATGACTTTTTCCGCTACCTTGGTAAACAGAAGGTTAAGTGATTTGTATATTGCCTCAGAATACCTTCCAACTGTGATTACTCCACTTTCCCAAAAAATGCACTTTGGCCTTGATTATTGACATTTAACCAGAAATAATCTGTCTAGTTAATTGATTGTATTGGTGATTTTGGAAGCCATGTACGAGGGTCATCCGGAAAGTAGTACCCGTTCGTGCCGCATGAAGTGCTGACGACGCGAGTAGCCGCTGGACGAGGTCAGATAGCTTCAGTGGCTTGTCTGCCTTCTCTGAGCCAAGTTGCGTGACGCTAGCATTGCCTGTGTTGTTTCTGTGATTGTTTACAATGTTTAAAAAAATTGAGAACGCCGCCAGTTGTGAAGTGAGGGCAGTGATTAAATTCCTCAATGCAAGAAACGTTCGCCCATGTGATATTCATCGCCAATTAAAGGAGATGTATGGAGACAATGTAATGGACGAGTCGTCTGTTCGGCGGTGGTGTCGCAACTTCAACATGGGGAGGGGGAACACACACGACGATGAGCGTTCGGAGAGACCGTCTGTCATTACAGACCAACTGGTGAGCTCAGTTGACGAATTCGTGAGGAACGATCGGCGCGTCACAATTGATGACATCTGTGAGCATTTTCCCAATGTTTCTCGAACAATTGTTCATGAAATTGTTAAACACCATCTGCATTATGCAAAAATTTGTGCAAGATGGGTCCCTCGCGTATCTCAATGAGCTGGCGGCGAAGGACTATGCAGCAGGAATACAGAAACTTGTCACACGTTATGACAAATGCCTTAATTTGCTTGGAGATTATGTTGAGAAGTAGTTTAAAGTATCCTCTTTCAAATAAAATTTTTTATGTTTGTTAATATTTACTTTTGTGTTTTTATTTCACGAACGGGTACTACTTTCCGGATGACCCTCGTATTACAACACTTGCCTTGAACATTGATTGCTGGGATTACCCAACCCACAAGAATCGAACTGACACAGTTTTACCCAAACCAACCTGACCAACTGAGACTCAAGCTGATCCACCTGACCAAAGCTCACCCATCTCTACATGATTAAACCTAGTCTGACTCAACATAATCAAAATCTATCATTTTGAACCTTAAATGATGCAATTTAACCCATAAAACAAAATCTAGAACCAAAAGCATCCAACTTGACCATACCCTTGCCATCTCGAACCAAATATCCGAATTCTTTTATCCCAATCCAATAAATCTCCAAAACCGACACCCACTGAATATAGTCCAACTAGGTTAAACCCGATTAGCCCACACACAACTGGTCCACCTGACAAAACCTGAAACAATTAGGCCAAATCCAACCCAACCGATTCAAATGTGACACATTGTTAATGAAAGCGACAAATCTAGAATAAAACTAATTCTTGATACAACAACCTGAATAAGAGCCCACAAATCACACCCTCTGTAGCTAACTCTAGCAACACGAACAAAGCCAAGACCCAATCCAATCCAGCCAGATGAATTCCATCTCAACTGTAGATTAATCGAACAAACCTGCCTGAACTATAATCTACTCCAACAATTCCAACCCATCTTGCACTCACCTGCAACCAACTAATACTGACCCAACCAGATTCAAGTCAATTATGTCAACTTATACCAAACCAAAATATCATACACTATCGTGATGGAATTAAATCAACTCACCCCCGTCCTACCCTACCTAACTCGATCCATCCTGAGCAAACCAGGCCTTCTTCATATCCTTCTTGACAGGACTCAACATATTTTTTTTATCTCAACTAACCTCACACAACTCAAGCGCACCCCAATCGAATCAAATCCAATCCACCCGAAATAAACCGACCAACTAAAACTGGTTAACTTTGATCTGAAAGTCGAAAGTATCCTACAAAAATCGACAGAAACCTGAAAACCCTCCCTAACCTAAGACGATGTAGCTGTACTAACCATACCTACCCTACTCAATTTATCCCGAATCAATCCGATGACCAAAACTTTTATATATGGGCCCAACCCGACAGAAAGTGACCATCTTTACTGAGACTGGCCCGACCTGAACCAAATCGACTGGAACCGATTAAATCCGACTCAGCCTAATGCCAACCCAACGTAACATGATCTAACCCAGCCCAAAGTGTACCAATGTGTCCCAAACCGACGCAACTAGTTTAAAGTCATTCCAAAATTACAAAGCTCGTTCCATGCTTATTCAACTCGACCGAACTGTGTTTGTTATTGTATATGTTATAACTAAACTCTAAGTCGAGATGGCTTCCCTAACCCTTATGCCGTTGTTCGGGAAGAAGCACCTTGAACGCGCTAGTCAAGTTTACTTTCAATTGGCAGGGTATTTTTTTACCCCGAAATGAATTATTAGCATTAAGTGCCATTTTTAATGTCTTCACAGCATAGTTGTCCAGTAATTAATGGTTGCTGCCATCTAAATTCAACATATAACCTTGGGTATTTGTCTTGGCAAGAACAGGAGGAGTGTATTAAGTACGTGAGAACATTTGCAATCGGGTTAGGCTAGGCAGAAAATCTGTTGGTGAAGGTAATGTTTCGGAAATTAAGATGGCGTGTTTCCAGAAATGCATAGAGACAGCGGTTTTCGTTGGAATTTTATTCATATGCACGCTTTAACTTGGAATGGGGAGACGAGTGGACACGGAAGCCACTTCCACCTATTATTATTGTATAAAGGATGAGTTGGGTGGGAATGCAATGCGTGTGCTGGTTTGGGGAATGAGAAGGGGAGTGATTTTGGGGTGATGATGTGCCAGTTTTCCTATCTTCCCTCTACTCAAGCATCGATAGCAATATGAAATGCAGTGAACTCAAACATTATCGGTTGGTTGTTTAATGATGAATGTTGGCGATTTACTTGCTTAATTAAATATATTTCTATGAGTATGTTGCGAACGTTTTTTGAAAAAATCAATTAAGTTTACGCACTTGTATTACTGGACGATCAAGTTTGCTAGATAAACTTGATCAGGATCAGTTCACTATAATGAAATTAAGAATACAAAGTAACTTTCCTCTGTCCTTTATTAGCGTACAACCGGTTTCAACGCTCAAGCGTCATCATCAGGTGACATACCTGATGATGATGACGCTTGAGCGTTGAAACCGGTTGTACGCTAATAAATAATAATAATAATAATAATACATTTATTTGTCAGGAGATTTGTTGCATATTCATACATACACAAATATAGGACACGTCAAATATAATTTTCACAATTTCACAATAGAAGAGATACTATATATATATATATAAACATACCAATACACTAGTATAATTACATATCAATTGTTTAAGCCGGAATTGACGCATTGCGACAATTCAAGGTATTCATTTACAGAATAGAACATATTATTTTTTAAAAGGTTAAACAGCTTTTTCTTGAAAACAGGTACTTTTGTTTCATATTTGATTTCATGGGGAAGTTTATTGAATAACTTTAAGCCCATTGCTTTGGGCCCATGGGCAGTATTGTGTGTCCTGACAAATGGTTGGTGCAGGTCATTGCAGGTCCTTGTGTAGTGACTATGGTAATTGTGGTTGGACTTGTAATGGGAAATATTACCCTTTGCATGTAAGATGACATTAAATATATATATGCAAGGTACTGGTAATAAACCAAGTCTTTTGAAGAGAGGTTTACATGGTGCATCGCAAGGAGCATTGCTCATAATACGTATAATCCTCTTTTGGATTTTGAAGATTATGCCCACATGGGGAGAGGAACCCCAGAAGAGGATACTGAAAGTAACACGAGAATAAAATTCACCATAGTAAATGGATAGAAGGACCTCTAAATTTACAGAATACCTAATATTTCTAATAAGGAAGCATAGGGAGCTTAACTTGCTGCGTAATTTGAAAATATGTTCCTCCCAAGACATGTTTTTCTGCAGGATTACTCCCAGGAATTGGGTACTGGAATTTTGGGGAATGCTCACACCTTCTACATCTACTGAGATTGCAGATGAAACTTTCTTTTTATTAGTAAAATAAATCAGGCTGGACTTATTTATATTGGGTTTTAGAAAGTTATGAAGACACCATTCACTGAAAATCTGAGCTACTTCGGCTGCTCTTTCTGTCAAGCTGCCTACTGAGGAGGCTGATACAATGATATTTGTATCATCAGCATACAGTATTGGGTCTATCCCCTTAATGAACTTAAGATTGTCTGGGAGATCATTGATATAGATTAAAAATAAAATAGGACCAAGTACAGAACCCTGGGGAACACCCAGTGTTACTTCTCTACCAGGGGAAACAAATTTGGAGCCATTTCTTGAGAGCTCAACATACTGATGTCGTTCACTTAGATAAGATTCAATCCATTTGTAGGGCGTGCCTCTTATACCATAGCATTTCAGTTTATATAGGAGTAACTGATGATTGACGAAGTCAAAAGCTTTACTGAAATCGAAAAATAATCCTAAAGTTTCAGTTCTATTATCCAATCCTGAAAGTATTTGATTCACCATGTGATATGTGGCTGTTGTAGTGGACCTTGTTTTCCTAAATCCATGTTGAGATGTGGATAATAGCTTATATGTCTCAAGATATGATACAAGACGTTGATAAAAAACTATTTCAAATATTTTCCCCAGCTGGTTCAACAGGGATATTGGTCTATAAGAATTCATTGCCATTTTGCAACCTTTCCCTTTGTATATTGGCACAATTTTTGCTGATTTAAGAGGGCTCGGGAAAATTCCAGTTTTTAGGGATTCATTAATTAAGAACAGCAGCTGATCCTTAATAGCATTAAACGACCTTTTTATGACTATCCCTGGGATGTCATCTAATCCAGGACTAAATTTGTTAGGTAATTTATTGATTACGTTGGTCAGTTCCATGGCTGAACATGGGAATATATATAATGAATGGCAGGAGTTAGGAATTTGAGAATAATTAGCTGAATTGACTGAAACTGTGGGATTTTGATGGGATATATAGAAATCATTCAGGATGGAGGCCATTTTAGAGTAATCTGATATAGCATTACCAGCGGAGTCCTGCAGTTGAAGATCTTGTACATGATGTGGACCCTTGGATTCGTTAATTATTTTCCAAATCTCTCTAGATTTATTTTCTGCATTGGTAAGTCTAAGGTTGTTGAAAGATTTTTTGGCTTGCTGTAAGGTTTGGCAATAACTTTTCTTGAGTACTGAGTATTCTTGGCGATCTGCTGGATTTGATTTACTTTTGTAATACACTGCGGCATCTTTCATTTTCTTTAAAAGCCAGCGAATTTCATTAGAGACCCACTGACTTTAGTAGTTAACAGAAGAGCTTTTGTTTTTTGTATGCTTCAGGACACGGGGAAAGCAGATTTCAAATAATCCAAGGTGGAATAGAAATAGTCAAAGCTAAGGTCAAAGGACTTCAAGGAAAACAAATCGGACCAGTCATGGGAATTTAATAAGTCACAAAAGGCAATCATATTCTGATCAGAGAAATACCTTTTGTAGTATTTTTTACTTTCTTTGGATGTAGACACAGCAATTGTAGAAAGAAGTGGGTAGTGATCAGATAGGTGGGCATTAATGGTATTTGTTTGTACTAGATCAAGGTCGATATTAGTTAGTACATTATCTAAAACTGTTTGCGAACAAGCACTCACTCTAGTAGGTTCACTGTTGGTAGCATTGATGCTGAATGACGTCAGTAAATCCATGAATTCCTTTTTAGCTTTGGAATCGGCCATAAAATTGCAATTAAAGTCACCTGTAATTATTATGCAAGGCTCATGGATTGACCTATGGATTATTTCCAAGAGTTTCGTCAGTTTGGTCAGGAAAACGCAAAAGTCACTCTTCGGCTAACGATAAATAGACAGCACATAAAAAACAGTAGTATCCATTTTGAAGCAGGCAACACAGCATTCAATAAAGGACAGAGGAAAGTTACTTTGTATTCTTAATTTCATTAAAATGAATTTCCACAAGGTTGAGCCAGGAACAATTGAATATTTTCAGTTCACTATAGTTCAATTAAGGACAGCTCAAATATCAGATGGAATATAGCTCTTTTAATAATGAATTGCAAATCTTTTGAGAGGAAAGGCTTTCCGAACTTCTAGCTTAGATAGCTTTACGTAGTATTGCGTAGTACATTCCTTAACCGACCGCAGTACGTAACCCAAGTACCGAATTACATTATACTTGGCCCATGGATTAATGAAATTACAAGGAGGAAAAGGCTAAAAATTCAATGGGAAATATTAGTCCTATCCCAATAAGCAACGAAAATATCGTTGCTTATTGGTCATAACTAACAAATCTTACAACAAACGGAAGTACAATTAAATCAATTTTAACATACACAAGACTGGTTCATACTGAAATAAGTACTGAATGAATTTAGTTCATTGTGATAACGTGGTTCATTTTAGGCCACTTTAAATGCCGAGCTGGAGGTACGAACCAAACAACGCCAATCGAATCAGTACAATCATTAAATTAAATGCATTGCAAGTCCCACCTGTAATACTGAATTTAAAAGTTGAAAATATTTGGTGAAACGCGCCCATGGTGTTAAATTTTGATACTAAACTGAAGTTCGTACACCGGAGGACGCCATCGTCGGTCGATCGGGAATCGGGAAATTATTGCCGGTAAAGCTAATAATCTACGAGACCAAATATATTAGTTGTGTATGTAAGTGATTTACAGTTATTTTGACATTTAATGCATGCCCAAGGTAGTGGAAATGGAAATACTTGGAGCGAGATAAACGTTTTTCCGAAAGCATACTCTTTTGACGTTGCTAATGTGAACGCACCGGCTTGTTTATTCTTTCATGATAATATGTGTTCCTTTATATTCTGAGTAATGTATTAATGTAAAATTATATATTTTAGTCAAGCCAATGTTGTATAGATTATTTTTACTTTTCGATGTTTGGTCCTTCAGGGCGACAACAATTGCCGGCCGCCATTTTGAGACCCAAATTCGCGGCTAGGGTAGACTGGAATTAATGACAAATATCTTTCATTTGTGGATAGCTTTCAGTTTAAATTGGAAGGCTTTGCATTAGACGTTGAGCGTTTATTCTATACCATTATTGAACTCATTAAACGTCACAAATGCTTCAGATACAGTTGTTTCGGAAGTCAGCTCGTTAGGTTTGTTAAAATTTTATTGTCTTTGTGTATGCTTTTAATGCTACTTCTCCAAGTTGTGTCAAACAAATTGAAATGATGGCTTGGTGCTACTTTTCGACTTAAAGCATCATGCATGATAGTATTAACTCCTTGTACTGTAAAAACTTAATGCCCGTTCACCATGTAACATCTATTGTTCGTTTGGGAGATGTTGGAAAGCCGAGGGAAGGACGACTCTTTGGGAAGCATTGGTTCAGTCTTTCGGCTTTCTTTCATGTTGAACATGTGCTCATGGTTTATTCTAGCTGATGCCAGTTCATGAATAACGAATTATGCTCACGGACTGAAATTCAGCTATTGGAAACAATGTCAAAAATTTTCTTTTATTTCATAAAATAAATTTTTCTTGCATGATCGCATCAATTATTTACGAAATATTTGCAGGTGCATTTTTTGTGCAAAATGCCGGGAGCCAACAGTGTAGGAACTTTTAAAATATTTGTTGGGAACCTTTCGGATAAATCTACCATTGAGGATGTGAGACCACTATTTGAGAAGTATGGGAAAGTGGTGGAATGCGACGTGGTGAAAAACTTCGGCTTTGTGGTGAGATTTGTTTGGGATTGCTTCTTCTTTATTAGTAAATAAATTTTACGATGGTTCATTTCCGTCTCGTTTTCATTAATAAATGACAATGAGTACGTAATATCTGTTGACTTTTGATGGCAGTTGATCTGTTATTTCTAGATTGGACTATTGCCCTGTAGTTAATGTTTATCAGCCATCTACATGCATTGCAATTTTTCCTGTCAACATGTTGATGTGAAATTTTTCAGCACATGGAAAATGAAGAGGCTGGCCGCAACGCAATACAAAATTTGAATGGGTATGTTTTGAATGGCCAGCTAATGAAAGTTGAAGCAGCAACTAGCAGAAAAGGACCACACACACCAACCACCAAGATATTTGTGGGCAACTTGACAGATAAAACAAAGGCAGAGGAGGTCCGTCAACTTTTCAAAAAATTTGGAACTGTGGTGGAATGTGATATTGTGCGAAATTATGGATTTGTGGTATGTATTATTTGTTTTCAACCCTATATCTATGTATGTTCATTAGCATTATTTGTATGCTTATAAACTGTTTTTACTCTAGCATTTATTATCGAACGACAACATAAATGAAGCAATAAAGGAGTTAAATGGATTCATTGTGGGTGGACAACCAATCAAAGTTCAGGTATCAACGAGCAAAGTAAGACATCGACCTGGAATGGGTGACCCAGAGCAGTGCTACAGGTGTGGCCGTGGAGGTCACTGGTCAAAGGAGTGCCCTCGTACACCAGGGTATGTAGCTCCACATATTTTGTTTTACCAGTTGGTAATTTTATTAACCTTTAATGGTAAAACGTCTACCGCAAGCCCTTGTATTACACAGAATTACTTCTCTCAGTATGAAAGGAAATTGGTTCTTGATTTCCCTAAACATGAATCCCAAAAGTCCAAATTCAAAAAGGGATTGGTGAGGTGGCTATCGTACTGGCTTCCCACCCAGAGGGCTTGGGTTCAAATCCCGGCGGTGTTGAATATTTTTCAGAGGTATCTCGATCCCTACTTGAGGTGCTTTGTGGAGGGCACTTTCACTTCACTTTGTGGAGGGCACTATTTCACGACCATGGTTTCGATGCTGTGCATCATCAATGATGATGATGATATGCAGCATTGAAACCATGGTCGTGAAGTATTAAATCTTTATGGTGGAAATGTTAAGTTTCTTTTCACCCTCATAATGAAGGAATGCCACAAAGTTAAACCCAAAACTGTTACGTTTACCTTGTATTACTGTGGTTAAGTTGGAGCTACAACTCTAACGAATTCCTCTTGCATTGAATATATTCATTGCCCATCTATGTCTGTACCTTCTTGGCTTTATTTTCTTTTAAAAATGTCCGCTAATGCTTCTGTGGGCCTGAAGCCCCTGTCAAGTTGACTGGGAACACGGGACAGACACATCACGTAGTGCAGTCAACAGAACTGAGGATACTGTGCCTATGCTTCATGAAATTCTACATGCTACAATTAACATTAATTTTTTCATTTTAATTTTCCATAATTTTAATTTGTAGTCGAATTTTTTTTGCTATTTGTAGAAATTCCAATATCTGAAGGTGAAAGAACATTAATTCTATGTATCTTCATGGGAAGAAAATAGCTGGATATTCAGGGAAATATGGAAACTGATCACCCCTTGTATTAATGGATTGTAACATAGTACCCCAAGTACTGCTCTTGCTCATTTCTCTCTTGAAAGATGATTGTCTTTATTGGGCATCAGCACTGAGGCAAGAATGCCTATCAAGAACTTCACAACTGGACTCAATGTTATCAGCTCAAGGTAAAGAGGAGTCCATTGGATTCTGAGTTGTGGTGGATCAGGTCTTTTAGCACAGTTTTGGTTACATTGTACGACGTTTAATCTCTAATTCCCTCCCCATGGACTAGCAATAGGAGATGTGTTGCTCCAAGAGAAGAAGAAATGCACTGCCCATATTTTAAAGGCCCATAATAATCAGTTCCTTATTATGCTTGGTCATCCCTCATGGATTACAACCCTGATGTGGTGGAAGGGATTATATGTTCTGATGACCCCAGAGCTGTTCTGGCAGCACCAATGGTATTTTGCTCCTGGTAGGGTCACCCAGATAGGTCGAAGGGTAAGAGCCTGATGAAAGGTAGTCCATGCAGCCTCTGTTCCTCAGTGAGGTGGCTGCAAAAGCGTTGACCCCAGTGGGGCGGCCATTGAATGATGGCGCCATGTTAAATATACTATTGAGGAAGGTACTGAGAAATCACCTTAATCATTCACCCCAGGAATGCCGCGATAGACAATTTAGAAAGAAGTCCTGGCAATTATTAGACACAGTACAATTGGCCATGTGTTGTGCCCGGCAGTGGTGGTGGAAAAGATTCCATGGCTGTCACAATATGAATTCCTTGCGAAGCAAAACCAACGGCAGAGGCACAGGAGATGCAGAAAAGGGCCAAATTATTTGGAGTAGGATTTTGGAATGTCAGAACACTGTTAAGTGCTGGAAAATTACAGAATATTAAGTGAGAGATGAAGAAATTATGGGAAGAGAGTAAGATGAGGTTACTGGAGTGATAGTTGAAAAGTAATGTAAATCAGAGGGTGATTCAATAATATTAAACAAAAAGGGCAAGCGTGGTAAGCAAAAGCCAGGCTAGGGGTTGATAGTGTTATTAGTAGAAGTAACAGCTGAACGAAAAGTGTGGTCATTGTTCCTGCATGGATACATGTGTAAATGCAGGAACATATGTATACCTGCCACCAAAAGGATCAGTTAAAGGACACTATTGTGGGTGTTCCTGGAGGGAAACATTTAAATGGTGACGGGGGTATTAGAAAGTGGCAGTATTGGAAGGAAGATATGGTAGTGAGGTGGGGGATTACGGTTTAGGAACAATGCATAACCACAGGGAGAAAGCAATAGAGTTCGCCAGAAGATAAGGGTTTAATCATCTCCAACACTTTGTTGAGACACCACAAAAGGTGTAGGTATGCATGGCAAATGCCAGGCAACTTAAAGTTATCAATTGGACTATATTATGTCTTGGCTAAGAATTAGGAACAGGGTAATCAATTCCCACAGTTTCCTGGGAGCAGATTGTAGCTATGATCACAATGTAGTTATTATTAAGTTCCACATCCGATTCAAAAAGATAAGGCAGAATGGAATATCGGAAATGGAATGATGGTAGAAGCATTCACTGGATTGACAAAAGAGAAGTATCAGCAGGCTGTGGAGAAAATTATGAGTGTGGAAAGGTAGCTGGGTGCTATGGCGGAAGAATGTGAATATATAAATAAAAAAGGATAATAATCACAGAGTCAGGTAGATAGAAGTTTAAATAAGAAGAGTTGAATAATAAGCTGTAGCAGGTAACAAATTGATCAAAAATCATGTTGGAAAAGGCAGTGGCAGAGGATATGGAAGACATGTATGCTATGGCGAATTCAGTCGCTCAATGGCTGCATTTAAATAATTTACAACTAAATGCAAGAAAAACAGTTTACTTGGTATTTAGTAATAGAGACCTTCAGTCAAATATTTCTGTAGAAATAGAAAACCAATTGATCTCTGAGTTAGAACATACCACTTTATTGGGTTTAGAAATAGACAACAAGTTAAGCTGGAGGTTTCAAATGGAAAAATGTAGTAAAAAATTATGTTCAGCCCTATTCCTTTTAAAAAATCTTGCCAACTATTGTAATACAGAAGTATTAATCCCAGTATATCATGGTATATTTGAGTCCATAGCTCGATATGGCATTGTCTGCTGGGGGAGTTCAGCACATGGAAACATCAATAGAATACTCACACTTCAAAAACGTGCATTAAGGGCTATATTTAAACTAAATGCAAGAAAATCCTGCAGGGAGTATTTCAAATGTCACAAAATCATGACCATTCCCAGTATATATATGTATAATGTGATATTGTATGCCTGCACGAAAACACCTTCACTGATCAGAAATAGGGACGTTCACAAGTACGACACCAGGGGCAAGGAAAATCTTCATAATGGCCATTGCAGAACCCAGAAGTTTCAGGAAGACTACTGTTTAATCGGCTTCCTGAAGAGTTAAAACGAATACTCCCCCAAGAAAATAAATTCAAAAAAATGTTAAAACATTTCTTTTTAAATAATGTTTTTTATAGCGTCCAAGAGTACACAGAAAGAGCCAATGTAGGAAATTCAACTTTTTTAAATCCTTAATACTCATATATGTCATGTACATTATTATTCCTAAGAACCTGTATACAATTGATGTAATTGAATTTTTGACGAAGCCCATACAATTATGTATTGTTCTATGGCGAATAAAACTATCTATCTATCGATACAGAGGAAGGGTGGAGTTGGTTCTCTGTACAGGAAGGTTTAAAACCCAATCAGGAAGAAGCAAGTAAAATTTTTACCAGCAATCAAAGAAAGTCAAGGAAATTATTAGTTGACCTAGAAAAGATCCAAGAGAGGTGGAATGAAAAGAGGAACTGTATAGTAAAGAAATTAGACCAGCGAGGGATTTATTAGATAGACATGGGGAATGTGACGTAGAAGAGAATAGCTGAGGTCCAGGCGGGGAAATAGAGCATTAAGGGAATAGAAATCAAATAAGACAATGGGTGTAGACAACATTCCCGTGGAACTACTTACAGATTTCGGGAAAGACAAAAGTTTTTTTCCTAGCATTTATAAGGGAGGAATTTGGCCGGAGTACTTTGTCAGATGTGTTAGTTCCTATTACAAATAAGTTAAATGGTGCATACATTTGAGGATTAAAGAACAACAAGTTTGATTTTCCGTGCAGCTAAAGTGGTTTTCAGGATCATCAACAAAAGAATGGAGAGCAGAGCAAATGATTACTTATGGGATGATCAGTTTGGGTTCAGAAAGGGGACATGCATGCATGATGCTAATGCAGAAGTGAATTCACTAATAGAGAGAAACATAGAAAACAATCAGGATGTTTTGTAGATTTTGAAAGAGTGATAAGAGAAGACACTGCTTTTCCACATAGAATTTTTTATATTATGTCCTAGGTTTTGTTCCAGCATAACATCTTTGGGTCCTGAAGGTGATACGCTGTTACGAAATCAAGGTTGTGATAAAAAAAAATTCTATGTGGAAAAGGAATGTGTCTTCTTTCATCATGAAGAATTTCCAACATGCTATGCTTAAAACGGTGTCGTTTTGAAAGAGTGGATTGGGGAAAATGAAAGAATAAATTGTAAAAAATAGGAGTAGATTGGAGGGGTAGGAACTTATGTGGACTCCATAGATGTCTCAGACTACTCAGGAGTGAGTGGCGGATGAAGAGACAGTATGGGTGGTGTCAGGAAGTGGGATAAGACAAGAGGGTTGTCCATTATCACCTGTGCCGTTCTATGTACATGCAGAGGAAGTGATTAAAAAGGCATGGGAAGAACTGGAGATAGGATCTGAAGTCTGTAGAGAATTAATAAAATCATTTAGGTTTGCGAATGAACAACCTTAAGTTTTCCAGTCAGCCAAGAGTTTGCAAAGTCTGCTGTGCTTATTAAGAAATCAGTGCAATAGGCATAGGGTGAGAATAAATGTTAACAGAACGAAGGTTAATTAAATGAATTTCCATGAAGTTGAGCTGGAAACCATTGAAGAACAAAGGTGGAACTAGTGGAACATTTAATGCATCATGGAAGTATGTGGACCAAGTTGGGCCAAGTGTAGTGGAACCTCATAATATGAGCATAATCTGTTCCTTGATATTTTTCATATCGCAAAATACTCATTTAGTGAAACAATTTTTTGCATATAAATAAATTAAAGTACGATGATATGTTCAATTTTGAAAAACATGAATTATGTAAAAGGTTTATTCAAAGAAAACTAAGTATACATTGTTTAGCATTGTGGATCACGTTCACTTTTCTTCAATTGTGGAATGAAGCAACCGGGATCTAAACTCAATTTGAGTCAAAATTTATTGTTATTTATGATGCGTACCTCATTTCTTTTGACTAGAAAGCTGTCTACAGACATTTGTTTTGGTCAATGCTTCAAAATTTGATTCAGAATTATCGAGTAAATTTATGGCACAATTAATGCAAAAATTTTCAGTGAGCTCCTCATCTCGGTCCACCGTCATGCTGTTTTAGACTCAACACTTCTTGAAGGCTCGTTGATTTTATGGATGGTGAACAAGCAGGGGTTTGTTTTTCAAATCACCACTCGCATTCGTGCAAAAAAGCAGGTTGGGGAATCCTTTCATCCATTGCCTTGAGGTTGTGCAACGAATTCTCTTCTACTGTTAGGTGTTCTAATATTGGTTCACTTCGGCATCTTCTTCCTGAAGAGAGCTGTCTCATCGCAATTGAAAAATCCTGTAACCCTCAGAATGGAGGGGTTTTTTGAAGTCACTGATGCTGCCTTTGCCTCGGAGCTTGCTGCTTCACCATGCCTCACAATGCGGTAGATGATTGTTCTTCTCATTAACTTCTTGAACAGGCATGGCTGCCCTTAAATACTTGTTCTGTAGTTGATGATCCTGTCATCTTATTATCGAGGTTGGCAAATATCACTTTCCCCTTCTCACAAATCATATTCTCGTTGATGGTGTCACGTTGCAGTTGCTTTTCGTTTAAGTACATGAGAAGCAACCTTTGAACATTGGGAATATGTAACCCATGCGTAGATACTCGTCATTCTATTTGAAGCATTTATCTCCTTAGTGCTGTCCGTATTCTTGAAGAAATAAACCAGTTGTTGATGCTTACCGATTGTTGATTTGCATACTAGATCAGCCACCCTCACACCTATTTCCTGATTTTCAGTGATTTTACTTTTCATTTCTACTGCTATTTTTTATTTGAAATCTATTATGGCTTTCTTCTGATGAATTTTTTTGGGGTCAATCTAAAAATCCTGCACCAAATATAATTAAACTTTCCACAAAAAATCAATAATAATATGTTTGAACATAAGTTTGGAAAAATGTGTGATCACAAGCAGCGTTAAGGTGCTAGCGGAATGAGCACTAGAGACAAACTGCAGTAGCAAGTGTGCAATGAATCCAGGAATTCCCCTCTCCTTGTCACTTGTTGTTTGAAAAGTTCATTGTTAAGCAAGTCACTTTCGGGACCAATGTTTTTGCTCATTATGGGAATTATTTGCTGTGCAAGGTGTTCATTAAGCAAGGTTCCCCTGTATTACGGAGGTAAGAAGAAAAATTACATTAGGCAAAGAAGCCCTCATCAGGAGGAAGGAAATGATGACCAGAACTTTTTATTTATTTCTCTTCTTTATTGGGGGAGGCTGAGACTTGACAGTCCCTTCTTCCAGCCAATGATTTCATGTTGTGCACTATTACTAACACCCAAGCCCTAGGTGGAGGACCATCCACCTAGGTGGGAATTAAACCCCCGACCTCTGGGTTGGCAGGCGAGGACATAACCCCACCACCAGGGCCCGCCAAGAATTTTGAGTAAGGATGTCATAAAAGGCTTGTCAACACTTATTATGGAGTTGTACTCATGTACGGCTTAGAAACAGGGTCATTGAAGCAGAATGATAGGCGTAAATTGGAGGCTTATGGAATGTGGCTGTTGAAAAAGGTGAAGTGGGCAGAAAAACAAACAGATGAGGATGTACTGGGTATGGTGGGGAAGGAGAAGTGATTGTTAAGAGAAATCAGAAGTAGGCAGGAAAGATAGATTGAGTGTTTTGCTAGGGAATGTGATGTTTGGGACTTTGGGTGGAGGGGAGAATGTTGGGCGGAATGAAGGTAGGAAGGAAGAATGCAGAATTGAAGAGGGGCTTTCTGTAGTGTCAGTTGTTGAGTTTGCTTTGTTAGGAGAGGCAAGGTAATTCTCCCTGGACCATTAGGTAGTTTTTGTCCAGGTAAAACCTGCCTTAAGTGGTAGATTACCGACAATAATACCAATACTGTAATGTATGGAATATTCAGGCCTTCATGGATTTATTTTTATTTAGATTATGTATAAAATATTGTAAATGAATGTTGTGTACTGTTCGATTTAATTATAACTGTGGCAGATGGGTGGTCATTGTTGAGGATATGGAAATTGGCTGATACCAACAAGTGATATTTTGACTAAAATCATCAGCTAGTATTTTGGCAGATATTGCATTTGAGATTTTTTGCCTAGATATTTTTATTATGACATGAATTTACAGAATTGTATGTTGAATTAATTTAAATGAAGTTGGTTGATATTTCTTGCTTAATGCAAATTTTTTACATGTATCCTATTTTGAAGCTATGTTACTGTTAGTCTCTGAACGTTTTTCCTTCACAAAAACAAGATACAGTTAAATAAAATGTTATATTGATGGAACTTTGTTTGGTTCCACAAAATACCACCTTAAATTGGTAATCATTAAACAGAAGATCCTCATACCCTAGAATCGAGACATGTAACTCAAACCCTAGAATCCAGGCCTGGATTCTAAGGTATGACTAAGCTACCACCTATTCTTGATTGGTTGTTTAGAAGGGTCCTCCCTCTCCTGCAGCAGCTTACGGGGAATTTTCGAGATGTAGATGAATAAGACGACGAGGTTCTTTTATTTTTGTTAGATTTTTTTAGTATCCTGCGAGGATGTGTGGATGATTATTGTTGAGTGACCTTTCCGCTGCAAACTTTCCAGATCCATGCACTGCGTCTTCCACCATGCTTCTTTTGCTTTTTTTGTTGCCCGTCTCAATTTATTATTTAACTCTTTGTACTTCCTTCTGCCTAGCTCTTGTGTTTACATTCTTCCATTTTCTTCTCTCATCTATCTTTCTAATCATCTCATCTGTGATCCATGGTTTCCTTGTTCTTTTCCGATCATTAGTCCTTCTAGTTTCTTTTGTGGCTTTCGATATCCATTTTGTGATATATCTCCATTTATTCTCGATAGTCATCAGCTCTTTTCCCCCACACATGATTGTTTCTATGGCTTGCTGATACATGGGTGAAAATAGGGGTTCACAGGAAAATTCCCACGGAACACTAAATCTGTAAATGCCCTTTATAAATTCAAATCTGACGTCCTAAAGCCCCCCGCCATGTGCTCTTGTTCCGAGTGGGGTGTAGTTGAATGTATATAAAGCCTATCATTTTTTCAATTGTCCAGCTGGAATGCGTAGAATACTAACCGGCAACCTGTGTAAGGGTGGTGACCTAACACCCCCTGCTACACGCCCTTGTGGCAGCTTTCAGGATATTATGTAGATGTAGAAATGGAGGAAAACATTTATCTAGTAAATTTTGATGTAATATTAATGATACATTCTACAATTGGTGATTAGGACAAAACAGTAATGAGGGTGGTTTTAACTTAATCCTAAAAGTAATAAGTTAAGCTCATTATATTTCCAATCCTGTACCACATTTTTTCCGAAGAGCCTCTATAATTCCTTTGGCAACCTTTATCATATGCATTTGAGGAATTTTTATTTAACCAGATTAGTTAGGCCAATTTGTGATTTGAGTTTTACTGTCTACCATATTCATGGTCCTCGGTCATCGGTTGTAAATTACTTAACTTTATAAATCACATATTCATTGTTTCGCTTTTCCTATTTTGTGTTACTTGTTTTATTTTTTCTTACATGTAGTCAACACAGTTGTAGTTTCAGGTTTAGTTTTCTGTGTTGTTCATAGCTATACTTTTTTCTGTCCATTGACATAAAGTATTGTTGAGTATTTCTTAAAATTACTTTCCAGGTTTACCCCAATTGGGCCTATCCGAAATGGATTCCCAAGCCGTATGTTTGGACGAGGAGATCCACCCTACCCGCCCCTGCCCCCGCCACCTCCATTCATCAGAGAGAGGATGATTGCTCGATACGGGGTTGGTATTTACATGCTCTTTGTTTTTGACTGGCGTGATTGTCTTGGCTTACTGACCATTTTACAACTAAAGAATTAAATGCAATTTATCTCCCTCTGAATTATAATGTTCTGCACTTTAAACAATTTCATTAATGCTGTAGTTGAGTTTCTATCCTGAGCTTAATGTGTTCGTGGTTTCAATGCAATTGCTATTGCTAAGAGGTTGGCTCTGATTCACCACCTGTGGAGCTGGGAAATACTGAAATTCTGTTTTAAATTGTTTAAGGAATTGTCCCAAGTGTAGATCCCCTCTCACTCTAAATTGCCCTATACTTTCAGTTCAATTTATATTATTATTCATTTCCTTTTTGCATTAGAAATTCTATTAAGGTTTGAAGAATTGTTGAATAGCTGCCACCAATCATGTGAGAACGGGCAGTATCTCTTTGTATTATAAGTGATTGTCGAGACCACAGTGGTCGGTAAAGCAGCATTCGCTTACCCTAGGCATAGTTTGCATTGCATGGCTACGGGGCTGTGCAATAGCATCTTTAGAAAATATCAGGACACAACACCAGTGCAGTGCCCGTCCTTGATACATTGATGATATTTGATACCATGTTGATGTCTGCTTTATAAATGTAGACAATCTCAACATTGTGTTGCAATGGCACTGTTGCATGCCATTACATGGTACCCTGACAGCCACCACTAGGGTGTGTGTCAGGAGGTGATTACATACCAGACTACTTGCGACAGCAAATGAGTTTTTGGCTTGGTGAGTTTGGATTACATTATTCTGATTGCTTATCATTCTTGAGATAAATTACTCCTTAAACCTATTTGTTCCATACTTAATCTCTGGAATTTATCTGACATGATATCTCCTTCCGTAGTACGATGAGGCTAATAATACAATTTTTACATCATCACTAAAGATGCATCCTTCCAATTTATGCAAGAGCTTTGTTCTGAAATTTAACAGTTGAGCAGTAACTGATTCCCAGCCTAGCTCCTCAAATAATTTTGATACACTACTCAGTTTATAACAGCAATGTACCCTCGGGTGACTTTCACACACTGTTGGGTTGATTGCTGTCTATTTAGTCTATTCCTACTGGGACCCTATTTAGGTGAATGCATTCACCTAAATAGGGTCCCAGTAGTCCTGGGGTAGAGCATTGGACTGCTGACTGCAGGGCCCAGGTTCAATAAAAAAGTTAATATAAATTTTAATATAATTTAAATAAAAAGTTTCAACACTTTTTCTAACATTCAGGAGCTCATCACTGTTATATCGGCTACATCGAGACAGTGCAAATGGTCCCAGTTATCAGTCACCAGTTCTTGCATTGTTCACGCTTGATTATGTTTTGGGTGAAAGTCATTTTCATGTCTAATAATCTCCAATTGTGTGTGATATAAGTGGGAGGGGGCTGATAAGGAGGGGTTAGTTGGAGAAGGAAAGGAATGTCAGTTTGGGAGGACGTTGGGGGACTATATTGGTGATAGGTTTTCAAAAAGTGCTCTTAATACAATGCCCTATATTTTAGATCTATCTATAAGAATTTCCCTCAAAATATTCTGATTGCAATTAAGCATTTTTAATCAACTTAATTATGTCTCACTTTGTGCAATATTTTAAGGTTGAGTTCGGCTGCCTTCTTAAAGAAAGTATTTGACATTCGATGAGATAGCCGAACCAGGTGGTATGTCGTTGCGGGTCATGTTCAGCCTGTGACCTCTTAATTCAAATAGTCTACTTCATGGTCAGGATTTTTGGAAAAAATCAGATGTCTAAATCTCCGTTATTCAATTTTCTGATAACTCTGGGGGCCAAAATCAGACTCGCACCCCAGAAAATATTTTTTTTATTTTCCTCATGAGGCACTCTTAAAAATTTCTCTTTCTCTTTGGAATATTTTGATTTTCTGCACCCCTGCTGCGTCCATCAGAGGTTCAGATGGATAGACTGCCAGTTTTTACTTAAGAGTCATGTTGTAATATCAGAGCAATTATCTCCACCCTTGAGAGGGTCATAATAGGCATATAGATGCATCCTGCCATCTTTCTTTCATAGTGTGCAGTGAGTGAATTAACATCCATGATCCATATGTATGTGGTGGATGTAAACACTCATGAGATTGAGGAAGTATCGAAGTCTAGGAGGTGTAAGGCTGGGTGCAGGCTTTACGATGAGAGTACAGGGTTTTTTTTTGTTGCTTCATACTGCCACATCCGTAGATGCACCCTCATGAATGGTGCAAAATGCAAAAAGTGCAATATTCTTATGGAAGCATTAAGAAGGCTCCAGCACTTTGTGGAAAAGCATGCACGGTCAAGCAGGTGGCTTAGTGTTTGAGAGATGGGAGACTCCAATCTCATTGATCATTTTGCTCTGCCTGCCCAGTTGGTCCCTTTAGGACTTTTCATTGTTATGCGCACAAATAAACTTAAAATATTATTTAAATGAGAATTCCTCGATGCTTAAAATATGAGCTGCACCATGGATAACTTAAAGAGTGCAGACCCAATATTTATTGATAAACTTGGGGATAATGTTGTAATTTTTGTGTCAATAGGGACATCATCACTATCACAGTATTTTAAATTGGAAAGTTAGAAGAATTTCTCCATCTATGGCATTTAATGTACCCAAATAATGAGCCGCCGGTGTATTCTGATAAAAAATAAAAATATATGTGTGGTAGAATTCGGTCGCTTTAAAAAAAATTAGTTGATCAAAAATAAAATATATATTGGCCAGCCATGGGCGAAGAATTTGTTTAAAATTACAAGGCTGTCTATTTTGAACATTTATTGGTCTCATTGCATTTCAGCCCTAATTTTTAGGTAAGGAAATCTGCAAACTTGTGTGATTAAGTGTAAAGAGCATTATCCCTGCTGTGCAAAGTTGTTGTATTGAAATTGAATTTTTCTTCTGATATTGTTTTATCTCTTTTTTTACAGGATAGCTACTTTGATGGTTACTTTGACAGGAGATTTGATGACTCTAGGGACATATTTGAGCGGCGATTCCTGCCGATGCCTCCACCGAGGGACTTTCCTCCACGGGATCTGGGACCCACAGGGCTCCGAGGGCGGGACTTCCTGCCGCCACCCCCACTGCCCCCAAGGCCTCGAGATGCCTTGCCCCCCCCTCCACCTCCTCCACCCATCAGCTTAAGGGGCCCTCCAGCCCCACTGCCTCCCCTACGGGACTCCTCAGCATCACGAGATGCTTTCTTCGATCGACCCAGTGGGTCTGACTTTGAACTCTTTAACCGCCGCTCACCTCCATCGGCTGGTGTGCGCTTTAGGTAAGAA
The DNA here is from genome assembly GCF_022747635.1 of Hetaerina americana. NCBI lineage: Eukaryota > Metazoa > Arthropoda > Insecta > Odonata > Calopterygidae > Hetaerina > Hetaerina americana. Next base: position 1,793,618 of record NW_027286719.1, on the reverse strand, counting down.
GTAGTACAGCAATCTCAGACTACTACGATATGCACCTAAGATTATTTCGGTGAGACAAAGGTATTTATAAAGTCAGTTAGGGAAAATTTGGTAATGTCTGTTGTGTGATTTATAGCCATTTCAGATAAGTGATGCATTTAAAAATTATACATAATGTTAAAGTCTTTTATAATGAGTATGGCATGTATCAATAAGGCTGATGTGAAATTTGTTTTGTCTGTTTTATTGAAGTGAACATTGTAATGAGTGTCCAAATGTTCTTTAGTAAATATCTCAGATAAGTCTTCTGAAATGTAAGTTTGTAATGAAGCCTCCTCTGTCAGAGACAGTGTCTGTCCATGATTCCTGTTGAGCTAGGTTAATTCCTTTTATGATATTAATTGTGATGGTAAATGTTACGGGATTTATAGAATTTCTTGTAAGCTTAAAATAATATTATTGCATAATAAATTCATGCACCAAAAATACACGAACACTTCTGTTAAAAGTGTCATTATTCCACTGTATGTGCATAATGATAGTAATTGTTGCTTCAGGCAGTGAAGCATGTGTAGTCCAAGAGCAACAGGGATTTTATGGATATATTTTTTTCTCTTTACAATCATTATGAAAAATCCCATAGTGAATATTTCAATGCTGCCACAACATATGAGAATATGTACAGGGGTAGAGTGAGTTGTGGAATGAGTTAACTTACTTTGCAAGTGCTGTTGTAGGATCTAAACACGAGTAGAGATCAAGTGGCGAAACCCCGGGCCCCTAGAGCTGGATGAGTTTCTGTATGGTTTATGTTGACTGATGAGGGCATCACTGCTGTTGGGGTCTCTTACTTCTGCACATGATGTGGGTATGAACAATGGCCGCATTTGGGCTGCACATGCCTCTAGTGTAATTGTGGCTGGTTAGAGGAGGGAGGGAGTAAATGCAGTCTGGTGTCTCCGCATTCCATATGAGATGGGTGCTTGTGTGTTTTTGGTGTTGTTTTGGGCGCAGGATTTGGAGAGCCGTTGCCATTTACTGGTCACAAAATTGTTGAGGGATTCATGGAGTGGAAGTAGATAGGAATGGCTTTATTGGACACTATCAGAACATAACTTAATTTAGAGAAATGCTGTTTTCATTAAGATGAAATGTTATGAAGTAAGGTTAAATGTGCTTAAAGGGTTTAGTATGAATAAAAAAAGTAATACCCGCAGGAAGCCCTTTCTCTTGTTTTGTGTTGTATTGCCATGGCTTTCTATCTGGTGTGTCCAATTCTTGGAATCTATGGAAAAACTTAAGTGTATTTTGTAAAATGAGAGTCCAAGTGTTCAGTGCTAAGCGTTATATAGCCTTCACAGCTTTTCATCAGTTAATCGACAAAAGACAGCGTTTCAAATAATCCATTAAAGCAAAGAATTTGCCAGTGGAGAAACAACACAAAATGAATAATTATACTTTTATATATTCAATTTTTTTATTAAAACATTTTTACTGCATAAAGTGAGTTGTACTTTTCTCATAAGGACTCCATGCACCTGACCAAACAAGTGTCTCCTCTGTACTTTTCATACTTGGCTTTCATGGAAATAAAGGTGTTGCTTGTGCTTACTTTTAAAAATGGACACTTCTGATGTGGAAGTTAAGCAATCCATATATTTCTAGAAATTTTGTTCATTTGATTTGTGGGCTGAAGGTAAGAAATTGGTGAATTGGAACCTGGATGGATTGTAATTTTGTTTAAAAGTTTTGCCTTGCACTCGGGGGTCTTAAATAGTTTGCAGTTCAGTGCAAACAGTGCTTAAATGTCTTGTGACGAGGGGAAACAAGAGGAGTTATGCAAATTCAATGCAAAAATGAGAACATGACTGCATACAAGACTCTCAGTACAGACCACACTTAAGTTACCACATCCAGGCGACATCTGTCGGGCATAATACGAAATACAGGTTCAAATCCCCCCCTTTAAAACTAACTTCTTCCACAGATAATTCAGAACGGACAAATACAGCATGGTATACAACGATTCCAATTGATCATCATTCTGATTGTGGGTATTCTTTCAACTGCAGAATGAAGTTTTTGTTTCCCCTTGTAACCTTTTTACCATCAGTCTTGCCTTAATCAAAATATTTTGTTTTGTCTTGAAAACGCGGTAGCTTTTTCATTCCCTGGCAGGAAAGCTGGTGTCGACGTCCCTTGTCTTTTCTGAGCCCAATTTTCTTTTTGATTTCACTTCTTGCTATCTTTTATTTTAACTGCTTCATTATAATTTTGTAGATCTTCCATGCTAAGATGAAATTCATTGCAGAGTTCATAATCTTCATATGTACTTTGTGTAGTCTTTATTTATTCTAATATTTACTAGGTGTACTCTCATCATATCTCCTAGATATTCCTCCATTTATTTTTTGCAAACAAATTTTTTTCATCAAATCGTAATTTATTAAAAATGTCTTTTAATTGAATCTCACTCGCAGCACATCTACTGAATCCCATCATATGTACCTCTCTCACTCTTTGGCTCAAATTTGTCACCAGATTCGGGTAGTTAAGGAGCTCATGTTCTACAATCAAATACTCATTTGAGTTTGAACACATTATGTACGTTACTTGAAAAATCAATCCCTAGGGCTTAAGTTGGCTATCCATTGAGCTGGGATGTTGGCCTGTGTTTTTGAAAAATACATGGGTCCTCTCAATAAGTCCTTTGGAAAAAATGGACAAGTTAAATGTTTTGAGTAGTTTATTTTATTTTTCAATAGTATCTCCTTTTCGCACAATTACACTTTACCCAGATTTCTCCAGCTTTTTGAATCCATCCAAAAAGTAGGTCCTCAAATTAGCCATCTGTGCTGGGGATGACTTCCTCACTCAGCATGAATCATTTTCCACCGAAACATTTTTTCAACTTAGGGATGAATACTAGGGACAGTCGAATGACAGCTGGACACCCACCATTACACAGTCCGCTAGATGCTGGCTTTTTATGTATCGATACTGTCATCACTGTGGTAGGAGAGCTGCACTTACAAGCACATGCAGTTGTTGGGTTGTGTCCATGTTAGTACACGGACTGGTTGTTGTGTACTGGGTGTCTGGTTTACATTTGACTGTTCCTAAAAATATAAAAAGGCACTGGGGGCCATATTGGGTGTAATAATTCAAACTCAAATTCCAATTTGTGCCATAGAACCTGCGAAGGTGTGTACTCATGCAATTTCTTGATGGAAAAGAATTTTTTTCTTTGCCAAATGAGGATTTTTAATCTTCCCTTAATCGGTGTAGTAATGAGGCGTAGTACTCTTCATTAATTGTTTGACCTTTTTGCAAGTAATTGATGTGGATGATTTAGTATTCATCCCAAAAACCGGTAGTCATCGCGTTGATGATTTCATTGTCTTTGCTTTGATTGGAGCGAGATCACCTTTGGAGGCCCACTGTTTCAACTGTTTTTCTGTCTCTGAAGTTAAGTAGTGTATCCATGTTTCGTCCATAGTTATGTATAGGCACCGATTATTGTCAGGATTGTGATGGAAAAGCACCAAATCAGACTCCGAATGGACCACATGATATGGTTTATTCTCCACGGAGAACAAGTGTGACACCCATCTTGCCGAGATTTTTGTCTTACCCATTTTTCATGCAAAATTGAAAATGCTGGGAATTGAGATATGCCTGTTGCCTCAGCTACTTTGCAAACTTTGATTCGTGGATCATTCTAAACCATGAAGTGGATTTTGTCAATCATTTCAGAGGAAGTCACTTCCCTGGACATCCCAAATGATATTCATCATTAATATGGCCATATTTGAACTCGATTACCCACTTGTAAACAGTCAAAAACACAGGAAAATATGTGCCGTGAAAGTCATCGAACTTGACTTTGATCTCTTTTGGTGTGAAGTCTTTTAAATAAATTTGTTTAGTAACCATATGAAAGTTGTTTTTTTTCAAATAAAGGTTGTTGCTTCAATATTGACTGAGCATGAAACTGCTACATGGGTATAGCTGAAACTTAAATGGCAGTCTAGTGAGAGATGAGTCTTGTTAAAGACAAACCTTTTCCATTACTACGAGCTCCATCTCTTGAATTTTCCAAGGGTTTTGAATCACTCATACATCTTGGGAAATTCATTTCTGCAAACAATATTAAGTAGAATTTTTTCGTATTGGCTGGAGTAAGAAATTGATGGCTGCAGACTTATTCCATTTTGCTTGCAAGGGTTTTTAAGTTCATGTGAGCTTTATCACCTCTGCTATCACTCCTGGCATGAGCTCATATAAATCTGTCTTGTACAGGTTGACGAATATTTGGCATCAACTTTTTGCTTGTTTCATTCTCTAAAGTCTTAAGGAAAAGGGTTGCTGTAAAGTAAAACAATCATCAAGAATAGTCTTGAAATCTTTTCTCAACTTTTTGCATTTTTGTTGATTGGTCAACAAATATCACCGTTAAGAAATTCTCGAACTCTGCATGACCTTTTTGATGCATTTTTGAAGGGGAGAACTTGAAACTTGCTTTTCCTTCGTGACATGCATAGCACAAAACTTCACCCAATGGCAAATTCATTTTTTTCCAGAGCACAACACTACCCAGACTTGTGCCAAACATTAGTGACGTTTTTGCAACATTGCACTTTATCTCGGGTTGAATTATTTTTAATGTGGCCATAAGCAATTGCCATCAAAAGTTACATTCCATATTAAATGAAAATTCAATCATTAGCACTGCTTTGCTCTGCTGGAAAGTATAACTGTGAGGTTACAACTGTTAATATTCTTATCACTAATAGTAGTTGGTTTTAAACCCGGAACAATCAGGGTACTGTAAGATACATTAAAAGCGTTTTACCTTAGCTTTAACTTTCCTCTTGAGAGACGCTATTGGTGATTCACCATTGTAGATTTACTTTGTACTGTAATACGAACATGGGTCAGGATATTAGTGACACTTTCTAAAGCTAAAGCATTTTTGGTTACGACCCCATCAAAAATGAAGCTGATTTTACTGGAACTTGCGGTCGTGATCCACCACCATCTCCTTTGTCTCCTACCAATGGCACATCTTTCTTCAAGAATATTGGTCATGTTTCACTTTTCCAACTGCCATGGTTTCTGCCTATCCAAGACTAAAGCATTATTTAACTTACTGGGATGCAGAAAGACAATTACCGTATTTTCCCATCGATAACGTGAATGCAGAACTTATGAAGTTTTCATGAATTTATCTAAATACCGCGCCCTCAGAGATTCATATTTATCTTGAGCGTGTATGGAATTCGCGCATCAATATATTGCGTGTAAAAAAAATACGTCAATATCCATACACTAATAGATGGTGACAGCCAATGAATACATGGAACCATAATTAACAGTGGCTATATCTACCGTAAGTATACCGCAGATTAGAGCCAGGTGATTGAAATTAACTGCAAACTACTGAAGGATAAAAAATATACAAAATGTTTACAAGTCAACACATTATGCCGCCTCATTGATTCTTCGTTATGATTCATAAGGCGAATCGAGACAGGTTTTTGTGCCCTTTTATTAGCAATATGAATAAACGTACAGCAAATCAAATATACAATAATTAGATAATGAATGAGATGGATTTTGCTTGATAAACTTCGCTCTGTTAGAATCGGCGTTCAGCTGTTTTAGACACCCTCCAAGTTCTATGAAAGTGCCGCCTACATGGTGATTGTTTCAAATCTGAATTGAGTTAAGCTTTTATAATTTTATCAAGAAAATTACTCATGAATGACAAATAGTATGAGGAGAAAATCGTATGCAGTGATGTTTAAGCTAGAATTCATTAATTTCGCGAAAGAAAAAGGACATCGCGAGGCTACCTGAAAATTTAATGTGGGAGAGTCCAGAATCGGAAGGGATTAAAAGAGTGTCTTACGAAGAAATAAGCCGGCGGATGCTGGAAAGTTGGCAGGATGTCACAGCGGCTTGTGTAAAATGGATTGAACTTGTGGAAGAAATGGATTTCTTTCATCTTACATTACGCGCATCATTTTTTTCGATCATATGAGCATTTTGGTATAGATAACGCGCGCGTAATGGATACGAAAATACGGTATCTTCATTCTCTTATTTCCCTGTGATCCAGGATTCTTAATTTTCAACTCTGCATTAAGTGATCTGTTTTTGACCAAATCTGTGGTGAAACCTTCTGTCATGGTTTCTGTGGGTGTTATTACTGCACTTAGAATGAAGAAGATAGTTCTTCTGGCATAGTTAACAGCAAGTAACTTGTCACCCTCATGTAGTGGATGCTGCAGTTAACTCTTGTGGAAACCCTTCCGCCTACACTAAGCGGTCTTGCAAATCTTTTTCAGGTAATTCCAACTTGAGGAAACTTTTGAGATTAAAAGCTTCATTATTTAAGTTTTTCTTTCAAAAATGTTCTCCAGGGATTGCATATCCCTGGCAGTTTTCAAATATTTCATGATCTCCACGTAGCAATATTTGATAGCTGTACAACCATGCAATTTGCCTTTTTATTATCAGTATGGAAAGTTGTGTACACTCTTTTGAGAACATTTCACTCTTCTTTTTACAATGCACCCATCACCCCTCCTTTATCTAATAAAGATTCCACTCTAAACGTCCGTTTCGAATAAAGGAGGATCTGATGTTTTCCATGCTTTTTATGCTCATGTTTAATTCTCCTCAGGTTTTCTAATGGGTTAAGTTCTGCATTTCTGCCAGTGTTTCAACGGACTGCTTGTCCATCATCTTCAGGGCTGAATGTCATGTCGCTCTTTCGAGTCAGTGGTTCAACTCTTTGTGGGGTTTAGGTTGCTTCTGCTTGGTCAATCGTCCAAGCCTGGCCCTTGGCTTTCCTGATTGCCTATGAACTTTCCTTGGATTTCTCTCGCTCTCTGGAACCTGAGGTGTCTCTGGTGCTCCTTCAAACTTAGGTTGTTTCATTTCACATTCATATGAAAAGTATTTTTGGGAGCAATCAATCAACACAAGGCGGGAGCCCTAGAGATATCTCTCGACTTGGGATAGCCAGAGAAATCTGCCATAGCAGCACATGGCATCAATATGGACCGGGCCATAAAGTGGGACAAAAGGAAATTACTCTGCAATTCAGTTAACAATTGAGACCATTGGGAAAGGAGGCCACTGAGATTCTGCTGGAGAAGAATAATTTCAATAGAGATGATGGCTTTTCTCTCAGCAGCAACATGCAATGCAGCAACCACATGTTGATGTGAATATGAGAACATCATTGCATGATTCATTAGAAGCTTCTAAGACGAACCAAACCAGAAGTTACCGCACCCAGGAAACATCTCTCAGGATTATTGTCAAAAAGCTCTCATTGTATATTTGTTTTATAATGAGTAATAGGTGAAAAAAATATTTCCTTAACGTTTAATTGTATGGAAATATAATTACTTTAATGAAAAGAATCCACTAAATTGAGAGTGGGCAAAAAGTGACCATTGGAGAGATGTCTCGATGCAAAAGTGATATATTTAAGTGATTATTTTTGTTGTTGTATCTGTGAGAAGTATTAATTGATGAAGCCAGAGCATTTCCAGTAATTCATAGTAGATGCATTTTTGGAGGAAATTGGTGAAGCAGTATGTATATTTTGGGGCAGCACCTGATGCGTGGAATATATATTAATAGATGATATCTGTGAAGCTTATGTTATTGATATTGCAATAAACATAATTGTCTGTAGTTTCATATTACATCATACCCAGATTATGAATGTGGTGATATTCCCAAATCCAACCTTCCTAAAAGGTTTGCCATGGAAACCTTCACAAGAAATTATACAATTTACGTTGTATGACAGCATCAGTATGTGGGCTGTTCAAGAAGTCCTTCGGCAAAAATAGAAAACAAATAATTTTGGGTGGATTTTTTATTTTTTGACAAAATCTTTCAGCTCAATCCATTTTACCCAGCATTTCTCCAATTTTTTTAAGCTGTCCAAAAGGTAGAATTTTGGGAGGTCCAAGATAGGCATCTGTGTTGGTGATGACCTCATCGTTCGACATGATCTTTTTATGCTGGAACTAGTCAGGATGGCATTGGAAAAGCGGCAAACTAGCTTCTGAATTGACCACACTATTGCGTTCATTCTCTACTTAAAAGCAATTGCGGCAGTTATCAGGCCAAGATTTTTTCCACTCCATAGTTTTCTTGCAAAATTGATTCCTCAATCACTCAAAGCCATATTGTGGATATGGTCAATCATGTCAGAGGAAATCGTTTCCCGTGGGTCACCCAAACAACGTTCATCATTTGTGGATGTACATCCATGTTTAAACTCATGAACTTCATGTGACTACGCATTTCTAACCGTTGGTGCTATGCCTTTCTAGGAAGTTTTAATTATCACATGAAATTAATTTTTTTCATTTTCCTTTAATATTGACTATAAAAATTAAGCCACCTAATGGATATAACTGAAACTTTAACAGCAGTCGAGGCATAATATAAGCAAAACTTTTCTGATACAATGTGGACATCCATAAAATTTTCTAAGACATAATTGAGCAACCCACTTTTGTAAAAATTTTGACGAATCACCGGAAATTGTAAAACTTACTTCCAACTTTGTAATCCAGCTGTAAGGACTTAGCTGCTATTGTGTTTATCTAAATGAAATTGTATTTCAATGCATCAATTTCTCTTGCCTCTCAGTGCAATTGGTGTAGTGGTTATAACAAATTGTTTTGAATAAGCTGATTGGGGATATTCTTAGGAAGCTCATTGTAACATATCAGCTAGGGTATATCCACTGACGTGAGAACAATAGTCCTATAATTGTTTAAATGTTAGTTAAGTGTTTTACAGAATATTTATCACAAACTGAGGTTCATTTTGTGACATAAAGTGACCATAAAATGCCAAATCATTTTATCTAAAATAGAATAAGTTCCAGTTTCCAGTACATTTCTCTTTGGACACCTGTAAGAAGTCAGCCTGATGCATACACAGCCTATGTTTCAAAGCATTAGCACCATCAGGTGAAGAAAAAACAGCAACTCTTCTATACTCAGCGAGGATAGGAGGAAAAGGAGATATGAATGGGTCTACTATGCAACTGCTGCAAAGATGGTAGGAAGTAAATATTCATTGGCAAAGGTCACTTTGGGGTCACCAATTATTTTCAAAATTTCTAGTTTCTCTAGATTATTAAAAATCACATCAGCTGCTTGTCAAATGTGAAATGTTCAAACTGTAATCACTGGTGTGATTGCAGTTTAAAGTGTTTGGCAGGATTTCAACAAATTATTTCTCAAATTTAAAGGCTTATTTTCAAATGATAAAGAAGTGTTTCAGTGAATAAAGGAGAAATCAGTAATCCTTTGGTCTGTTGGTCAAATGTCTTGTTAAAAACTAAATAATTTTGTTAAACACAATTGAAAAAAGTTGACAATTTTTCAATGTTTTTGGCAACAGATTGTCTTCAGTGTTACAATCAGCTTCGCAGGGTGGCAGACGTGTAAACAAATTAAAAATGTCTAGCTAAATAATATTATTTGGCCCCAGGACTTGACAAAGTAAAATATAGGACAATTCAGAGAACAAACAATCAGCTGCTTCAGTCTTCCGAAGATTCTAAACTCTTTCGCACTATAATAGCAGTTTTCTCTCAGAAAATGCTCGAGATATTTCTTAAATGTTCCCCTAGGAGGAGCAGATTTTATGCCTGTTGGCAGGTAGTTGAAAATTTTGATGGCCATTGAAAGGGACTCCAGTTATACATAGCAGATGAGTGGCAGGACAAATGTACGTCAACACTCAGTCCAGTATTATGCCCATGCACTAGAGCATTGGGGATCGTTTCACATTATCCTTAACATACATGCATAAGCAATAAACAAACAGATAAGGTAAAGTTTGAACATTCAATTCTTTATAATGAGGCTTGCAATGTGGGATGGAGATGGTGAGGTGGCTATCATACTGGCTTCCCACCCAGAGGGCCGGGGTTCAAATCCTGGGGGTGTTGGAATATTTTTCAGTGGTATCTCGATCCCTACTTGAGGTGCTTTGAGGAGGGCACTTCAAGTGAGTACGCCGTCCATCGCATGGGACGTTGAGCTGCGGACCCCTTAGTGCCTTCCGTAAGGAGTAGGTTAACGCCGGCGCCGGGTTTCTCTCCACCCTTCATTCTTTCCTGTCCATCCCTCATGGCGCAAATGACCTCAGCTGTCGGTCGCCTCTCCTCAAAACTACTGCTACTGCAATGGGGGTATTTTTGCTATATACCTAATATATATCCTTTGCATTATAAAAGCTACAGTGATGCTCCCCAGAATATAATTCCAAAGCTAATATGTAACAAAATTGACATAGCTAACCATTTTTATTAACTTAAATCTACAATGCTCGTAAGATTTTGCAGAATAAATCCACTTCATGCTGAAGTGGAACATTGGTATGGATCCCCCAGTTCAAGTACTTGTCAACAGACAAACTAAAAACTTGGTGCTCTGTACCATTTCTATGGGTTGGCTTTGAAAGAAGAGGTCTAACTGAGGCACTTCCCTTCTTTTTTTAAATTGAATATAATTTAATTTTGGTACCTTTACAGACAGTTTGTTAAAACATTTTCCCGAGAGTAATAATGACCTATCAAGCTTCGCTTGCAACAAGTGTAGGTCCTTGTGGCTAATTGCCTGAGTGGTATCATCTGAATGCATAACTATGTTGTTATTCTTAATATATCTAGGAAAAGCATTGATATATATTAGAAATAACAATGGCCCATAATACGACTGTGGTTCCTTTCCTTTTTCTGCATTTTTAAAAAATGATCTTAAATTTAATGTCTCTTGGTAGAAAAGATTTTCTTATGGATTGTAATAATATCCCTGCTTGGAGGGCCATTCACCAGAGGATTAACGTCACTACCCTTGAGGGCCACCAAATTTTTCCGGGGGGGAATACATTCATTCAAAGGTGAAATCACAATTAACTGCCTATGTTCTAGGTCAGGAGTATGTGGAGCATATTTTAAACCTTTACTCGGGAGATCCATCTCCTTGGCATTAAATTGATGGCGAGATAAGGTAAGCACTTACCTAAAGATTTGGGTCCAAGTCTCAGGAAAAGCATGTAGAGTATGATCTAGTACACCTTCAGCTGTATGAATTTTCTATTTATCTTCCACCAAATTTTAAAGGTCAAGGGCCGAACATAAGGTAAGGCCCAGATAAAATGATAATAACAGATGTTGTAAATACCATATCACTTGCAGATTTCCTTACGAACCCATGCCATTGCCCCACTTCATGATTGGCCACCTGTGAGCCAAAGGAAAGTCCAATATCCTGGGTCAGTACGTGATATGAAGGGCTAGTCTCTGCTGTGGCTGAAAACTCATGTTTTTTCAAATTAAGAGAAAACATAGCAATGAGGGCATCACTAATGTATCGCATCAGCACTTGTGCAATTATAATTATTTATTGAAGTCTCTGTCTTCCAATCCATTGATACTGAGGAAGGTCTAATTTGAAATGCAATGCTAATCATATACCAAACTTAATTAATATATATTTTATAGTTATAAAAGTTATATACGAGGGTCATCCGGAAAGTAGTACCCGTTCGTGAAATAAAAACACAAAAGTAAATATTAACAAACATAAAAAATTTTATTTGAAAGAGGATACTTTAAACTACTTCTCAACATAATCTCCAAGCAAATTAAGGCATTTGTCATAACGTGTGACAAGTTTCTGTATTCCTGCTGCATAGTCCTTCGCCGCCAGCTCATTGAGATACGCGAGGGACCCATCTTGCACAAATTTTTGCATAATGCAGATGGTGTTTAACAATTTCATGAACAATTGTTCGAGAAACATTGGGAAAATGCTCACAGATGTCATCAATTGTGACGCGCCGATCGTTCCTCACGAATTCGTCAACTGAGCTCACCAGTTGGTCTGTAATGACAGACGGTCTCCCCGAACGCTCATCGTCGTGTGTGTTCCCCCTCCCCATGTTGAAGTTGCGACACCACCGCCGAACAGACGACTCGTCCATTACATTGTCTCCATACACCTCCTTTAACTGGCGATGAATATCACATGGGCGAACGTTTCTTGCATTGAGGAATTTAATCACTGCCCTCACTTCACAACTGGCGGCGTTCTCAATTTTTTTAAACATTGTAAACAATCACAGAAACAACACAGGCAATGCTAGCGTCACGCAACTTGGCTCAGAGAAGGCAGACAAGCCACTGAAGCTATCTGACCTCGTCCAGCAGCTACTCGCGTCGTCAGCACTTCATGCGGCACGAACGGGTACTACTTTCCGGATGACCCTCGTATAATATAACAATGTAAGACTGCATGAGTAGGGGTGACAATAGAAAATGAAATAGCAAGTAATATTTGAAGTTAAAATACCCACTTTTCTCACCATATTTGCGATAGGTTGAGTTCTGCATGTAAATTGCCACAGGCATCGACTTTTTCTGAATATTGAAAAAAAATTGATTCACTGAAATCATCTCTGTAAGTGTAATGCATCCTTGCCCAGTGAAACTGAGGATTGGCATTCAAAATTTTTAAGGTAACTGCAAATAATACTGTTTCCAGCTTATTTCCGTTACACATCAACAGCCTCCAGTAAGGTGCTCATTTATGCAGGAATAATTAACTGGGAATCATTACATTTTTTAACGGAAAAGCTTAAATTCACCTGTTCTGAGAATACTTCATCTGCACTTAACCACTACCCCATTAATGCACAAATTTTAAGAATAAAATTACAGTTTGTAATTGTAGGAAAAACTTTTGTATTCAAGTTAGAATATTTTCAGGAGTAGCACATGGAACTCTCTAATAAATCTTAACTTAGAAAAATTGACAAGTAATAACAGTTTCTCCACTCAGTGTGTCCTGCCAATAAGCAGAAGTAGTTCCTTTGGTTTTCTGTAGAAATCTTTTAATTGCGTCACCTCATCAGAGTATCAATTGGGAAGATTGAAAGGAAAATAAATAAAACAATATGTTTATTATTTTTTAATTTTATTGAGGAACTCATTTAACACCTAGAGACATACACTCTGCCACTGGTCCTCGATGGCTATCACAGTCCTTCCCACCACCTCAGCAAACTGAGGGGACACCCTTCTCCCCTTTGTTGGGTGAGGCACAGGAGCCCTCTCGTGGAGCGTCACAACAGAGGACCTCTGCTCCACCAGACGACACTGAGCCAGATGAACTGAAAATGCTGGGAGGTGCCATAGTATCACTCTCCCCTATAGACCTCTTTTATTCCTACTTTACAGCAACGAAATTGACTCCATAGTCACTGGTAAGATATGCTTATTTGCCTACAATGCAGCGGTTTACCCTAATATCCATAATCCTGAGGACACAGCAGCTTTATCAGATTATCTAAATCCTATACAACCCTGGCGCAGTGCTTGACAATTAGGATTAAACTTAACAATGTGTAGTGATGAATTTTTGGAAAAGGAGCAAGTCTCTCCACCTACTCCACCTCCTACATGACCTACTGGATTTGGAAGATCGAAATGGAATGTGTAGGCTCAATTAAATACCTAGCCGTCACTCACAACCTCTCCAGGGTGAAACACACACAGGGAATATGCGGAAAAGCCAACAAAAAATTAGGATTCATCAGAAGAGCACTGGATAAATGTGATGAAAAGGTCAAAGAGAAATGTTATCTTTTGCTTGTTAGGCCTTACTTAGAATATGCTTCTAGTGTATAGGGTCCTTACAAAGTTGGACTGGGCATCCAAATTATTAGAGGGGTTAGACTGGGAATCGCTCATGGAGCGAAGGTTTGATTACAGATTAAATTTCTGGCTTAATTGGAAGGATTTCTCTGTAGCAGTGATGTTGAAAATGTGAACCCCCATCGTACTACGGTATGAGAGATCATGCCAATAAAATTAGATTAAGATTAGATTAGAGAGATTAAGTGTAGAACAGATAGATTTAAGATGACATTTTTTCCACAAACAAGAGGGATCAGAAGAACATTGTCAAGCAGCGCCAGGGTCATATTTGGGCCAAAATTAGTCTGGTGTGTATTGACCCCCTGCCACACGTTCTAGCAGTGGCTTGCAGGATATTGAAGTATCAAATATGGCCCAGTACATCAGAGTACAGGGGTTTCTCAGTTCATGAAAACACGTAATAAGCGGTTTCATGGATTTATCATTCATTAGGTTGACCTTATGACTATTACACTGACGTGGCTGAGATTTAAGGGTGTCCACATAAATGCAACATTTGTCAGAGAATCACTTGGAATCTAACATAGAAATGAATAATTGAACAAATAAGGTAATCCCTGCTAAGCACAGTAACTACTTGAGATTTCATAGCTCTGTAATTTTCCCAGAAACACATTATGTACTAAAATGAATTTACAATCATTCAAGTGATTTTAATTATACTTCATTTAAGCCATTTTCTTTTTTAACATAATTTTCATTGTATTTTAAGGTATCTTATGATGAAGTTATGACAGGTAATGTAACCTCACAGTAAAAATAATAATAATGCATTTATTTGTCTTGAGAATTGTTGCATATTCATACCTACACAAATAAGAGACATGCCAGATATAAAATCCACAATTTTAAAGACAAAAAAATATATATATATATATATATACATATACACACACTCACCAATACACTAGTATATTTACATATTAATTGGTTAAGCCAGAATTGATGCATAGCAAAAATGCTAAGTGCTCATTTACAGAATAGAACATATTATTATTCAAAAGATTGAACAACTTTTTCTTAAAAATAGGTACTTTTGGTTCATATTTGATTTCATGGGGAAGTTTATTGAATAACCTCAAGCCCATTGCTTTGGACCCATAAGCAGTATTGTGTGTTCGGACAAATGGCTGGTGTAGGTCTTTGCAGGTCCTTGTATAGTGACGATGGTAATCATGGTCGGACTTGTACAGAGAAATGTTACCCTTAGCATGCAAGATGACATTGAATATATACATGCAAGGTACTGGTAATAAACCAATTCTTTTGAAGAGGGGTCTACATGGTGCATCACAAGGAACATTACTCATAATACGTAATAATCCTCTCTTGGATTATGCCCAAATGGGAAGAGGAACCCCAGAAGAGAGTACTAGAAGTAACACAAGAATAAAATTCACCATAGTAAATGGTTAGAAGGACCTCTAAATTTACAGAATATCTAATATTTCTTATGAGGAAGCATCGAGAACTTAACTTTCTACGTAATTTGGAAATGTGTTCCTCCAGACTTTTTACTTTCATTGGATGCTGACAACAATTGCAGAAAGAAGTGGGTAGTGATCTGATAGGTGGGCATTAATGGTATTTCTTTGCACTAGTTCAAGGTCGATATTAGTTAATACATTATTTAAAACGGTTTGAGAACTACCACTCACTGTGGTAGGTTCAAAGTGGGTAGCATCGATGTTAAATGACGTTAGTAAATCCATGAATTCCTTTTTAGCTATATAGAATCGACCATAAAACTACAATTGAAGTCACCTGTAATTATTGCGCAAGGGCCATGGATTGATCTATGGATTATTTCCAAGAGTTTCGTTAGTTTGTTCAGGAAAACACAGAAGTGACTCTTAGGTGAACGATAAATAGACCGCACATAAAAAACAGTAGTATCCATTTTGAAGGAGGCAACACAGGATTCAAATGATTGTTCTTCATTGAGAAATTCGCATGGGAAACCTAATGGGAATATGGGAAAAACATGCAGAGAGTAGGATCAAGACACCACCATTTGTGTGTGCTGATCCGCAAAAGGCACTAGCGATAACATACCCAGGCACATGAAGAGAGTCAAGTTCCCTTACATTCAACCAATGTTCGTTGAAGATCACAAGAGGTTGGTACTCGTTTACTAGAACCTTTAAGTGAAGTAATTTATTGCGCATGCACTGAATGTTTATGGGCAAGAACTTCGAATAACAGGTTATCCTTCCGGTGTTGGTTACATAATTGGTTTCAAACAAAATTACCCAAGAACACATTTCTAGGCCAAAAAGCGGGGTTACCGAGGGTTTCGCGAAAATCTTGGCGTATAGCTACACGAAACGATCAATAATATAATATATCAAACAACATGCCATATAATACATCAAAATATATAAAAATAACTGAATTATAGAATATTCTTAAGGAAACAGCACACAACATTTCAAAGCACTAAAATTAGTCTTCATTAAGATTGCATGAAAAATGCAATGCATTCACAGGGGACCACATGATTTTTAGATTAATTGTGGGAACTGGTTAAGGAACATGAACTATTACAAAAGGGACATCCTGGAATGGTAGGAACATATTCTGAAAACCTGTGTGCACATTGTCTTGAAACTTAATGCAATGGGGTATTTTTATTTTCTTAACACTCCTTTCATTCGTGAAATGGCAATAGTAAATAACATAAGACAATGGCAATTTATTGCTTCAATCACAATCTTTTCACTAACTGATTGAAATAAGCACCAACTGATGACAATTAGATTAGATTCAAAGAAAACCGGTTTAAGTCCAACACGACAATTGACTTGATTGAAAGCTAAATACATTTTTCAACACTCCAACGGGTTCGCTCATGAAAAGTGTACTAAATATTTAAGTAAATAAAACAATATTGATTGACATTCAGAATTATCAAAAATTAAAATTGGTAAATACATATTGGAATAGTGAACCTAAAATGCAATGCCTTAAATTCATGATAATGTTTGTCCTCCTTTTCTTTTAGGCCCAGAAACCATAAGATGTCCTCTGCTAGAATGCAGAGGTAACCCAATGTAACATGATAATAACTAGCTCTTTAAATGTAATTTTTCACATCAGTACTAACAAATTCAATGCGGTAATACCTGAAATGTGATGGGAAAGTATAACATAGTTAAGAGGCAGTATTAGAAACTATTACCTTGTATTCGCTAACCAAATTATCCCACTTCTTACGTCATTGGGAGTTGCTGAGCTTCTAGTATGATGCTGCAATAAAGTTACTTACAATATGAACTTATCTTTCGTCCAAATTGGTTCTACTCAAGAGTAATGAATATGAATGGAATATTTATTTACCCACTACACTGAGAGATATATTCTAAAAATTTATTAGAAAAAAGCTTAAGAAGTCATTGAGCACACGAAAAGTCTACCTTCAGATCGAAATCAGGCTCTGCTGTTTCTACAAAAAGCAGAACTCCCACCTCTAAAAATTGCCGTCGGCGGCGGAGAAACGTCATCGCCTGCCCGCTCACTGAGTCGCAGGTACGATTCCCGCATAAGAGGGCTTGCCTCCATCAAGGGATTGGGTGTTTGTTATTCTTCATGTTGCTATATCAATGCTAACATGTCCGATGCAAAGGCCGAAGTACTGTGCTCGGACGTACGTAAAATTAATGGTAAAAAACAGAAATAGTCCATTAAGGAAGAGGACATGATTACGCATAGAAATCGATTACTCAAGATAACATAAGCAATCTTTACTAACTGACTAATTTTAGTTGTTCTACGATTACGTTTGGCCAACTATTATTCAATGTCCCACAGAAAACTATTGATTTTTGCGATCATGCCATGGTTAGGCAAAATACCTACGATTGCTCGGCAGCACGTTATAATTTCACTCTGGCCATAACTAAAATGCTTACTCCCCAGACCCAGCATACGCTTTAGACTGATTTCCTATAATGCTTAATTACCATGTAAGTCAAATTAGTGCACTCTCATAAAGAAAAAAGCAATTGAACTCAACTTTGTGAATTACTTCCCTCTCACAATACTATTTCATCCTCCGATTAGCACGCTACCACCACTTGGAATCATGGGATGTCAATATGGCGAACTTAGGATGATATTGCTAGTAGTTTCCTAAATTCAGTGGTGGCCACGTGGCACGCCCTCTTCCCGCCTCGCACATTTTCATATCCTTCAAGATGGCGTACTCTCTAAATTTGAGTGGTTTAGGTTTAAACTAACCGATGAACGACTTTGGCCACAACTCATGTCATATTGCCCCAGCAATCGTCCTTTGTGAACGATTCATTTTTTCTCAATGAACGAGTCTTTCATTCTCCATGAACGATTAATTTCTTCGTAGTGACCGATTCATTCATTCGTAGTGACCGATATTTTCTTTCTTAGTGAACGACTTCACTCTATAATTCGCGGCTTCTGGTACAGTTGTACACAACGTGTTGTCAATCTCTTTATTGCGGATATTAGTTGCCGGTAAGGTTTATCACTTGTTGACAGCCACCTGTTTATTATTTAAAATTGTTCTTCTACCTATTGCAAGCATGTTACTTCTCTGTTAACTTAATTTTAGGTGATATTTTGCGATTTATCGGTGACTAAAATTTGGTTGAGAACTGCTATAGGTTTTTGGTGTATTAGAAGTAGTGTGACGCCTATCTGCTCTAGTATATATATATTATATTCGCATTAGTGGAACTTAGGGATTTCAAACATGAAGTTGCCCTGTTGGTTAAATTCATCGTAGATGTGCATGTCATTTAATTCTATAATTAAAGAAGAAAATGTAATATTCTTTAGTTTCTTACATTTGATCGAAATTTATATGACAGTAAAAATAGCTAGGGTGAGAAATGAGTGGGGCGAAATGAATGTCATGGAAAATTCAGGGCGAAGATGTGGAGGGTTTGCAGAGGAGGGCCAAATGGCCATGCGGTTACTGTAAAAGAACAACTGTCTAGATTCAGGGAATTTAAAATCTGATTGCACGGTAGAAGGTTACCACGGATAAAAGATTAATCAAAGCAAAATAGGTTCTGGTAAGGTGGAAATAACTTCCAGAGGAGATATATGGTAGAAGAAAGGAGGGCAGTGAGCTTAGATACTATTGTTATGAAATAGAAGTTAACACAGGATAAATTAGATCCATGTGGCAGCTTTGACAGTGAGATAGGAAATGCAGTTAAGTGAATGAAATCGAAGTAGGCCATGGGAAATGGTAGTACATTAGGGAAAAGTAAGGGTTTTTAAGGCCTTGATATGAGGTAAGAATTTGGCGGGAAAATTTCGTCATAACAAAATCGATCTCCATCCGAAAAAGGGAAAAGCATCAGAATGTGAGGACTGTTGGTTTAAGAAGTGACAAAGTTTTCAATTATTATTATCAGCAGAATAATGGATTTAAGTGAACTTGATTAATTTATAGAATATCAATTAGATTTTGAATTCTCTCTCTCTCGAATTTTGAACTCTCGGCACGAGGGCTCGAGCGTGAACGAAGATAATGTGTTTGTATGTTTCATGCATTTGAAAGTTTGGCAGAGTAAACTGGGCCCACATAGTGAACATTTTGCCGAAAATTGGAGGGATAAATTACTTCTCCGGAACCCGTGTGTCTCAGATGGCATAGTGAGAATTGCCTGTGGAAAGTTGCGATGGGCGATGCTAGGCAGGAGAATAAGACAGGAATGTACACCATCACCTGTTCTTTTACTTATATATGTGGAGAAAATGTTAAGGGAAGGGCTGGAGACAGTAATGAAAGTAGGCGAGGAACTTTTCAGATCTGTTAATTTGTGGATGATGAAAGTTAGACAGTTACATTTGCTTAAGGGTTAGAAGCATTGTGATAGACATTAGATGAGAATCAATCACAAGGAAATGAATTCAAAGGTTTTTCAAGGAATATGAAGGCTAATATAAGTGTTAAACTTTGGTCATATAAATAAGGGCAGTTAGAGCTGTTTACTAATATAGGAAGTGTTTTGGAGGAAGATGGGAGAGGAGTAGGAACTTGTAGAAAAGACTAGTGAAAATTTATATGAAATTTGTTTTTCAATCTTTGTTTCTTTTAAGTTAAATTTCAGGTAACTAGGTTGCTTAGGCAAGAATAGGTTTGGAGATTTCTGATATGGTGGTGTGGTGAAGAATTTAGCAAATCAAATTGAAGGAAAGTAAACTATGAAGGCATTGTTGGGAAGAGAGATGGCTGTTTGGGTAAATTCAAAAGAAGGAAAGAGATACCAGGAGGTGCAATGGGATGTGGAAGATGGTAATAAGAGGGAAGATGTTGGGAAGGTGAAATAGCAGGAGGAATAGAATTTTGAAATCAATTAAGGGAGGTGGATGAATGTATGCAGAGCCAAATAATGAGTTATTGTAACAACTGGTACAGGGTTGAAGGATAATTTTTTTAAATTTCTAATCAGGGCTTAGAAGTGTGCAGTTCGATGGTCCGAAAATATATCATGAACAGACTGCTGCTGATTAAAATGTTTTCCTATAAAAACCCAATAACCAGCCTATCACTGTAGCTACCCAGACAGCAAAGAAATACGTTTCCATTTTAGCATTACATTTGACTCTCAACCCGAAATTGACTATCTGTATAATGTTCAAATACTTTTGGAAAATGTGTTTTGAAAGATATATAAGTGACTATTTTGAGCCATTATATAATTCTTAATGATTATTCAAAAATAATATTCCATGAATGCTAACAAATACAACTTTAGGCCGGGAAGTGGGTTGGTCGGAACTTCAATCATATTTTACATGCTTAGGGTAATAAATTAGCAGTAGTTGCTTTGTCATTTGATCCCAGGAAAGCTTTCAATTGGGTGAACCATTTGCTACTATTGAAGAAAGTTTGGATTGGTGGCAATGCAAATACCTGGATTCGGTCTTATTTATACCACAGGGTTCATGAAGTTACTATTAAGATTAATGGAGGGTGTTACCCATCTTCAGCAAATCTAATGTCTCAAGGTCTTCCCCAAGCTTCTGTTCTGGTGACCATATTATTAATTATATAAGGCAATGGTCTCTGGTATTTTTCTTGGTGCTCAGCTAGTATTATAAGATGATTTTGTCATTCTCTCTCCTACTATTTTGAACATGTTTTAAATCAATGCATCAGTATGTCTGCCTACATCAGCTTCTGTTATTCTAAAAATTTATTAAACCTGAATGTTGAGAAGTCCTAAATCTGTTATGAAAATAAAAATGTGTTCTAATATGATGTTATGGTTGACGAGCCAATCCCTTAGTCATCTAGTGTGAAATTCTTAGGAGTGTATCTAACGGCCTCCCTAAATTTGGTTATTCACATCAGTACCTTGGCTTCCTAGCTAAGTGATATATGCCTCTTAATGAGATATGTTGTTTCTTAGGATGTTCTGCATGTGCTATGTCATAGTGAGTTTTTATCTCATCTTACATAGGCCCTCTGTTCTGGGGTTCCTCCTCTCATGCATCTGCCATATTCAAACTACAGACAAAGGCTCTTACACTGATTGCAAATGAGCATTTTCCAGCACCTAATCATATCATTTGTTTAAATGGGACATTTTCCCTGCAGTTATATTTTGTAGGGTTTGTTACCAACCCATAAGAATGTTATCAATAATGAAAAAATGATGCTCATTGTCATTTCACTTGAGGCCACGATAGATTGTATGTTCTCATTGTGTGTACAAGAACCTCATCGCTTGACTCTCATGCAATGAGACTTTACATTGTCTTACGAGTTGAAAGACATTTGCAGTACTATGCTTCTGAAGTAAAAAGTGAAGCACCTTTTGTTTGATGTACTTATTATGTTACAGATGAATTTATTTCTGACAGGGACTTGTGAAGTGCGTGAACCAATACCTCACATACGGACTTGTTCTATATTAGGTAATCTTGATCCTTGGACCAAATGTATTATTATTACTACTTCCCAAATTTCAAGCAGTATTTCCCATTAAATTATAAATTTACCAGTACGTATGATTTGCTTATCCTTATGCTGTGGTTTTTCATCTTTACCTTCTCATTTTGCCATGGCTGTTTTCATAGTTTCTCCTCACTTATCTCATTGTTCCTCCTTTCATAAAACTCAATCATTTTAGACTTGAGAGTTTTACAATTCTTAATGCTTAACTTCCAAACAGTTATCATTTTAATGTGCTCTTCAAATGATGTTATGACTGTCAAATGCTGACTTTTTCTTAAAATCCTGCTCCTTTCTTGACTGATCCACTTTATTGCTCTTCTTTCTATTGTACGAGGGTCATCCGGAAAGTAGTACCCGTTCGTGAAATAAAGACACAAAAGTAAATATTAACAAACATAAAAAATTTTATTTGAAAGAGGATACTTTAAACTACTTCTCAACATAATCTCCAAGCAAATTAAGGCATTTGTCATAACGTGTGACAAGTTTCTGTATTCCTGCTGCATAGTCCTTCGCCGCCAGCTCATTGAGATACGCGAGGGACCCATCTTGCACAAATTTTTGCATAATGCAGATGGTGTTTAACAATTTCATGAACAATTGTTCGAGAAACATTGGGAAAATGCTCACAGATGTCATCAATTGTGACGCGCCGATCGTTCCTCACGAATTCGTCAACTGAGCTCACCAGTTGGTCTGTAATGACAGACGGTCTCCCCGAACGCTCATCGTCGTGTGTGTTCCCCCTCCCCATGTTGAAGTTGCGACACCACCGCCGAACAGACGACTCGTCCATTACATTGTCTCCATACACCTCCTTTAACTGGCGATGAATATCACATGGGCGAACGTTTCTTGCATTGAGGAATTTAATCACTGCCCTCACTTCACAACTGGCGGCGTTCTCAATTTTTTTAAACATTGTAAACAATCACAGAAACAACACAGGCAATGCTAGCGTCACGCAACTTGGCTCAGAGAAGGCAGACAAGCCACTGAAGCTATCTGACCTCGTCCAGCGGCTACTCGCGTCGTCAGCACTTAATGCGGCACGAACGGGTACTACTTTCCGGATGACCCTCGTATGTTCTGGCACAACACCTGCTGGAATTTCAACATGAAAAGTGACGACACCAGTTTCTGTTTTAAACAATATTTCAGTATGTTCATACCATGAACACAAGCATTGTAAATATGAGTCAATTGTTTATAAAATGCAGGATTGGTATGCTAAAACTGTAACAAATATGGACTTCCAATGTTCCCAGCCTAAGTTTATCCTCTTTTCATCGCGACCAAGTTTTGGAATCATTCATTATCCTATTCAAAATCAAACTTTCAACTGATCTTTCATTTACATATTTATATAAGTCCCTGTCACGAAGGCTCATCTTTTTACGTACATATTAGTCTTTTAATAGTAATTGTTAGTAGTGTTTAAAGCAGTAGTGTTAATCAATGCTTTGTATATTTTTTTCATTTCTCTAAATAAACAAAAGCTTATTGCTTCAATCAACTACACAAATGAAACCAAGTGATAGGTGTAGCTGAAACTTAAGCAGCAGTCTATTGAGAGATGAAGCTTACTAAAAGTAAACTTTTTCCAAACCTCTTGGATTTTCCAAGGAATTATTGAGTTTTCCTAGCAACAGTGGTCATTTGTTACAAAGGCAGCAAATTGGCAATGTGAATGTGTGCATTTGTACAAGCCTGAGAAGGACATATAAAATGTGGTGCTGGAATATGTCTTGCTTCATCCTTTTCAATGGACATATTTATTTCTCACAGGGTTCTGTGCTTTGCCCTATTCTGTTATTTATCATGATTAGCAATATGCCGTGTAATATGAAATCTAAATCTATTTTATATGCTGATAATGCTAATTAAGTGCATAACTTTAAAAATCTGGAAAATATGATGGCAGTATTTAGTAATACCTAAATACAGGCTAAGTAATGACTTGATTTTAATAATTCACATTTAAATGCTGAAACAAACAGCACATTGTAGTCAGTCTCGGAGGAAAAATAACTAATGTGCATTAGCGGATGACTTCGTTAAAAGTAACTGTTGTGGCATCTCCCACAGTTGTTTTTAATTAAATCTACGGAAGTACTGAATATTTGTATGGATACAACATTCAACAGGGAGAGCCTCATCAGATCTATATTAAACTGAGTAATGTTGTTAATGTGTTAAGAAAGCTGAAATTTCTCATTTCAAGTTAGTATCGTCTAACACTTCACCGTGCCTTATTTTATGGTCACTTGAATGTTGTGTAATTTTGTAATGCCCGGAATGTTAAATAAAGCCTACTACTACTAAGGTTTGTTCACTTGCCACACATTCCACTAATATGTTAAGAAAGCTGAAATTTCTCATTTCAAGTTAGTATCGTCTAACACTTCACCGTGCCTTATTTTATGGTCACTTGAATGTTGTGTAATTTTGTAATGCCCGGAATGTTAAATAAAGCTTACTACTACTAAGGTTTGTTCACTTGCCACACATTCCACTAATATGTTAAGAAAGCTGAAATTTCCCATTCCAAGTGAGTATTGTATAACACTTTATCATGCCTTTTTTCAATTGCATGAATTATGTTGTGGAGTAACAGGGTCATTCCCGGGATGTTAAATAAATCCTACTACTGCTCAAGTTGGTTCTCTTGCTACTATTCCACCAATATGTTAAGAAAGCTGTCATTCTTCCAGGTGATCCTTGCACGTCTTTTATTATTAGCTATCGAGTCATATCCTGTTTTAGTTTAATCTACAAACTTAACCAGTGAGGTCTGATATCCATAAAAATGCCATTAGAGGTAATGTGAACTTACATACTCTATATTGTATTGGGACTTCAACTCATTTTATAATGTAAACATTCATTTGTATAACTGGTTACAGACTCAGTTGAAAGCAAATTTTATCCAGAGTAAAAGGAATAGGATATACTCATGGACACTTGCAAACCCGCCTTAGATTATTGATGAATTTTTCATTGGAATTTTTATTTCATGTACGATTTTATTTTGTGTTAGTTTATATGTTTTGCTTTTTATCTTGATTGCATTTATAATGGATGCACTATTTATCAAAATGAAAAAGCATGTTATATTATTGATGAATGGGAATATGTTTTGTCAATTTTGACAAGTGGACAAAGGTATGAAGAAGGTTATGAAGATATAAAATATCAGTAAAAAGAATTCATGTTGTGAAATATTTTGAACTTGTGGACCTAATCACCCTTTGGACTAACTTTGATATCAAAGGCATAAAAATAGATCAGGGGTCTCGAGAGCAACACAGCTGACAGTGCAAAGGGTATTTATTTCCTAAAACAATGCTAGTGGAAATTTTATGTTTAAGGACTTGGAGAATTATCGATGAATACATAGGTATTTCAGAATAAATCTTAAGCAATAGGGAATATTTGCCAGACAAATTGCATATCTTGCAGAATGCTTGCATGGGTGAAAGCTCTATTAGGTTTGAGTAGTGTCAAACAGCACCCTGTCAAATTATGCAACATTTTGTGAGTAAATAAAAAAAGAATAGCAATTTTTCCATTAAGACCATACTGGAGCATGAAATCCTATTACTCCTGAAAAAAATGAATCCAGGAAACACCCTGGCAATAACCTTTGGCCATCCTAGCTACAAGTGGTATCTGCATTTCATTAATTATATAAATATTTGTCATAGAAGTTAATAGACTTTCTGTACAAGTAAGGTATGTCTTACACCTTTCAGATCTTAATACGTATTGCTTGCAGGATATTAGTGGTTATAATAATCTCAAATTGAAAGTAATTTACCTTCTGTCTGGTTGGCCTGCATTTACTCCAAACGTTTATAATATGATTATTATTATAGGTGGTGTTAATCCCTGGAACCATGCCTAGCCTAACGGATTTGCTCGTCGAAGATATTGTATTCACTTATATCTTTCCATATCTAGACATCTGTGACCTACTTAATCTCAGAGCAGGCCTGACTGAGTGCAGATACATGGTCGATACGTATCTAGGCCAGTTGAAGGGCATTGACTGGAATACAGTTCCAGCTAGCCAGATGGGGGTATGTATTTTGTGTGATAAATTTTGCTTTTGACTGCTCTATAAAGGCTAACATAGAACAGATTGTATGAAGAGGGAAATTTGCACAGCCAACAATTTTGTTATTTTTGGATGTTTGACTTAAGGACACTTATCAACAGAGTATCTGCAACTAAATATCAAATTTTATTATCAATTTGTGTATATCTGCAAGGTTTAAGTTGATATCTGTGGTTTTGTGTAAATACTGTGCTCACCATTTGACCTGGTCTGATGTAAACCAAATGCTTGAAGCCTCCTATTGTTTCACAAATATTTTAAATAATTTCAAAATAATAATTGGCTGCTGTCAGTGGGTATTTTTAAAGGTACAACATGTCTCAAAAAGTTTTGATTTTACTTAAATAGAAATTGATTTTTCTCTTCTCATTTTCAGATGTCCTTCTCTATTGTTAGAAAATAGTTAACTTCACTTTGTTTTGTACAAGCTTATCACAACCAAATTCTTGCTTTATTAACTCTTGTAATTACAAGTAATGGAGCATTTCAGTAATTTCTTTTCAAAATTGCATAGGGTCCAAATAAATATTTCAAAGTGAGTGAGCCTATTTGGCAAATTTAGTACTAAGCAAAATTTTGACGTGCACTAACTGAAACCAAAGTGAATCTTATGCACTTTTTGCAGCATGAGCTTCCATCAAGTTGCTAGTACAAAATTGAAATCATTTTGGAAGATAAAATCTCCAGTTATATTCAAATCAGACTTAAAAAATAAATTCTTAATACCAGATTTTGGCCATTCTGAAAAAATGTAATATTTTAGTACATGTGAACAAGGTTCTTCATCAATATCTTGCTCTCTTAGATTGTGATTTGTGCTTGTGATTGGTGAATCATGTATCAATTAATTAACTTGAAGTTCAATGTCATAATCTAAAGTATCATTGTTCTTGTTATCTAATTTGTGTTCTTTTGATAGTGTGTCTATTCATTAATATTCCTGGTTTAGATGACAGTGTAAGCTTTTATGAATTAAAATAGTGTAACATTTCAGTAATATAGTTGATGACTTGTGCTGTGGTATTAGAAGTACAGACTTTAGAAATATGGACTTAAGGGTTATGGTCAGTTTTTACTGTAGTTTCCATAAACCACCTGGATAAATAATAGCCAGGAGTCATTTGTCTAAAAAAATATGAACAAATATAATTGCATATTTCTATCATTAAAAATATACTTAAATACTATGTAGTTGTGGGTCATGGTAGTCCAGGGGTAGAGCTTTGGACTGCTGACCGGAGGGTCCCGGGTTTGAATCCCGGGCAAGGCACTCGGGGCACCTGCAGCTCCACCTAAGCTATGTGATTTCTTGGATACCAGATCTTCCTGGGAAACAATAACCGGCAATGGTACAGGGAAAGGAACTGGCCCCCCTACCCTGATGTGTGAATTGCACACGCCGTCGGGCTTAGTACTGGGTGAACTCTACCATCACCTACCAAACCGACCTTAGGGTTGAGTACTGTGTTTATGGTGTTTTACTACCTAGGTTTCAATGTAGATATATCGTAATCGAATCGCAAGTGAACTAAAGTGCATGGCTAATCAAACGGCATTGTTGTGGTGGGAAGAGTGAGTTAGGGGAAGTGAGAGGATGGGAAGGGTACGGTACCCGAAATAAGGGAGGGAAGAGGAGGGAACTTAAACGATTGTGGTGGGAAGCTCACAAAGAAATCGCAGGCAATTTAAGTATGAAGTATATTTTACTTGTAAATAGTGGAAAATAGCAGTTATATTTATTCAGAATACTAATATATTTCATTTGTATCAGTTCAATGTCATCACCTCAATTTTCTGAAACTAATTTTCTTTTGAGCATTACAGGTGTGGATACATACTTGTACTGCATACTCCAGATGCATACAAGAGTGGTCTCTTAAGTTCTCAGTCTCATCTGTAGATGGCATCACTACTTGTATGATATTTTTCTCTCAGTTTGGCAAGACTGCGAGTTGATGCCATCTGAAACAGCAAGCCATTCATCCTGCATCTTGCTGTTGGCAGTCCTTTGAAGCAGTTGTGGTGCTTGTGTTGTTAGGAATGAAAAAATCAAATATCGTGCTGTGATAAAATCCTTCAGTAAAGAAGGTTTAATGCTGACCAAAATTTTTTCAAGGATTGTAAATCTGTATGGATACATTTCCTTCAATTTCCAACTCAAAGAAATGAGCAGCAGATTTTAAATGTTGCCTCGAAAGCCTCTGAAAAGACATCCGAAAAGTGCAATCACCCTGGAAATCACCAAAAATGTGTGCAATATTTGGAAGATTGGAGTACGGATATGCTTGAAGTTACTAATACTGTAGAGATGTCAAAAAACGGGTGGTTACATGTTGCATGTGGTATCTTTTACATTACAAAGTTTGGCACAAGATAGATGCCATGTGTACCCACTGTGGATCAAACATGCATTAGGACAGCACTTTCCAAACAGTGTTTGCTACGTTTAACAGAAAAAAGGAGGGGTTTTCTGCGTCAAAATGTGAGAATGGATAAAACCTGAATTTGCCAGCACACACACTGGAATCGAAACAACTATCCATCCTGTGGATAGAGGCTGGTTCTTCAGCTCTGAAGAAGGCAAAGATGATGCCATCAGCAGGAAAGGTCATGGGGTCAGTTTTTTGGGATTTGAACGGAATACTGTTGATCAAGTATCTTGAAAAAGGTATAACATTAACTGTGGAGTACTATTCTCACCTTCTAACTGAACTGGACCTAAAAATTGGTGAAGTTAGGCCTAGCTTGCAGAGGAAAGAACCATATTCCTTGAGAATGATGCACCTGCCCAAAAAAAAAGTGTCTTGGCAATGGGAAAATTGAGGGATTTGCTTTATAAAGTGCTGGAGAATCAACTTATTCCCTGGATTTGGCTCTGTCAGACGTTCACCTCTTCCAAAAACTAAAAAATGTCCTTGCTCAACGTTTTTCGTCAATTCAATAAGCGATTGAGGCTGTTGATGAGTACTTTGCAGAATTTCCTGAAGAACACCCAGATCACCCTCCTACACTACTATTTTTCCTTCTTGTGTGATAATGGCCCCTAGTTCTGTAGAGATAAATGCATTTACTGATGATACTTTGAGACTTATTTGGGGTGGTTAACCTTTTATTACTGACTTTAGCTCCTCAATAGAGGATAATGATTTCTAGTTTAAACTTAGAACTTTCAAGTTACTTTTGTCAAGTGTTTGCAGCCAATTTATTTTCAATGAAGTCAACTTTTAATTGAGTCAAAATGGGAAAGAGGTTAATGTTACTTTGATTGTTTTTCTACTCATTTCATCATAAATATTACACTAACCATGTTTTTCACGGTAAAATTTATTTTCATGACAAAATTTTAACAGGTTCAAGGTTCACAGGTTAATGCCAAATGTGTACACTTCAGTCCCTAACTATAAATTCACTTATTGCATATTTAGATCAAAGCAGGCCTGAAGGATTGCCAAGTGACCAACTGTTATATAATTTACCTTAAACCTGAATTAATTAACCAACAGAATCAGTGTTTGTGACATTTGTGTTAATTGTTGAAGCATAAGTATTAAATAACTCCTTTTATTCAATATTTCAGATTGTTGCCCCTAAAACCCGTAACTTAACAAGACTCAACTTAATAGGCGTAAGGGGGTTGTCAGATTTGACCGTTGCTACCCTTCTTAAAAAAAATAAGAGGATAGAGAAGATTTACTTGACCAATTCATCCCATTTGTCGTTAGGTGGAGTAAGGCAAATCGGATTCCTCAGGGTATGATTTCATTTGCTTTTCGTGCTCTAAATTAATTTTAATAAAAAATATAAATGGGTACAATGTATCCTAAAAACTCAACAGTGATAAGTTAAACTAGATTTATGGATAACTGTTTGCAGGTCTATTGTATTGGTCATATTGTATTGTGTCTAGTCTAATCATGTATCCTGATTACAATGTCCAGATGAAGGTGGTTTGAGTGGATTGTAAATGCACTAGAAAGTCTACTGGAGAACTGATAATCTCTTTAAAATTTCCATTTTAGAAATTCCATTTACTCGTCTTAAAATTAATGCACTGTCAGGAAATTAAAAGGGAAAACCTGTTATAATGAACGGACCTAGTTCAGGAAAATTATTAATGGGACCAAGGAAGATTCAAGAGAAATGGAAGGAATATATAGGGGAACTCTATTGGAAAGACATAAGGCAAACAAGCTTAGACATTGAAAGAGGACATATACAAGGATAGCTTGGGTCCAAACTTACCTGATGGCCAGATAAGAAAGGGCATCAAGGGAATTGTAATCAAACAAGGCTGTGGGGGCAAATGATTTTCCCATGGAAATACTGTAAGAGCTTAGAAAACATTAGAGGAGTAATTTTTGGTGTGGTATTCATTTATGAGCAAGGAAATTTGCTGGAAGGGCTATTGTTCATATTACAAAAAAGGGAAAGGCCTGTTTGGATTATACTTGAGTGAGAACTGCAGGCCAATAAGTTCAATTTTGCATGCAGTCAAAGGGGATCTCAGGATCATGAAATATATTGTCTAAAATGAGAGGGCTGACGGTAAGGTCAAGGATTAACTTGGGGATGATGAGTTTGGGTAGAGGAAGGGGATAGGCAAATATGATGCCATAGTTCCACATTCCATGTTCCTCTCTAATGCGGTCACTATTAGAGAGGAATATGGAATGCAATCAGGATACATTTGTCTGTTTCACAATTTCAATAAAGCGTTTGATGGAGTGAATTGGATAAAATTAATGAATGTGTTACAGAATATCAGAGTAGATTGGAGGAATATGAAACTTATCCGCAGCGTGTTCATGTCTCAGGCTGCTCAGTTACAAGTGGTGGATAGAGAGTATGCAGTATGATTATGATTTTGATGTGCAGAAACTATGAGTTTTGCAGATTAATGCTAATTTAATTCTCTTGGAAAATATTTGTTAATTTTATTAAAAGTTTATTATGTTGTAGTCTTCTCGATGTATCATGCAGTGCATATCCATCAAGTTGCTGGTACAAAATTGAAATCATTTTGGAAGATAAAATCTCCAGTTATATTCAAATCAGACTTAAAAAATGAATTCTTCGTCAGTTAAGTATGTATGTTCCTCAGTAAAAAGTTACTTCCACCCAGTTAAAATAGCATGAGGAATTCAAGCACCATCTAAATTAAGCTTATAATAATTCCTGGGGCAGGACTATTTCTGCTATTTGTTCTCCTGCTGCTTAAATTTACATAAAGCATTAAAGGCAGAATATGTTTTGGATAATTGAGTGACTTACATAAATACATGTGCTTTTAGCATTGAATTTTTTCACAATGAAGCTCATTTAATTTTTAGAATGGTTAAAGGCATTTAACATGTAGAATTTACTATTATGTAGTAATTTTGGACTTCATTTTTTCCTATTAGCACATCACAGTCCTGTGCCTGGCTAGGAATCAGTGGGTGAATAACCGGTTTATACATTTACTCAGCACAAACCTCATCCCTGAGCAATTGAAAAAGGTCGATTTCTCAGAATGCCTGCCAAGTGATTGGGCATTTATGCCTTTTTTTGAGATATTTCGTTGGTAAGAGTGAAACTTAAAACATATATCAAATTCCCTTTGCTATGCTGTAACAAATCTTGTACAGTGTTTTCTGCTTTTAAACATTCTTTGCATGGAAAAAAGCAAATCAATTAAGAAAATGTGCTAACCACCTTGGAGCATACTAGTATGCAAAAAAAAGCGACGTGGTGGGTTGATTGCAACTGGACAAATGAGCCAACTTCTGGAAACTTGCACCAATGCCTGGTTGCTTAATGCGTTAAAAACCAAAAAAATTTATGCCTTATTCAATGGTAGAAAAATTTTAATGTTGAAACTGATTATATATATATATTAATAATTTTGACTCATTCTTTGTACCTAAACAGTAGCTAGAATCTATAAATTTAGCCATTTGATGCCAAGCGTGATGATGAGTCAATGCAAATGTTCTAATATGTGAAGTGGGTGATTTTCCTTATCTCTTAAATGTCAGTTATGATTTCAAAACAATTTCGAGATAAAAATATGATACGTTTTCTTTTTATTCAAATAGAATTTTAATTGATATACTTGTAAGTATTTGTTTATGCTCATTGAATTTGTGTAGTTGAAGTACAAAATTTTCCAACAAAGTGCCTAAGTCAATGTACGAGGGTCATCCGGAAAGTAGTACCCGTTCGTGCCGCATGAAGTGCTGACGACGCGAGTAGCCGCTGGACGAGGTCAGATAGCTTCAGTGGCTTGTCTGCCTTCTCTGAGCCAAGTTGCGTGACGCTAGCATTGCCTGTGTTGTTTCTGTGATTGTTTACAATGTTTAAAAAAATTGAGAACGCCGCCAGTTGTGAAGTGAGGGCAGTGATTAAATTCCTCAATGCAAGAAACGTTCGCCCATGTGATATTCATCGCCAATTAAAGGAGGTGTATGGAGACAATGTAATGGACGAGTCGTCTGTTCGGCGGTGGTGTCGCAACTTCAACATGGGGAGGGGGAACACACACGACGATGAGCGTTCGGGGAGACCGTCTGTCATTACAGACCAACTGGTGAGCTCAGTTGACGAATTCGTGAGGAACGATCGGCGCGTCACAATTGATGACATCTGTGAGCATTTTCCCAATGTTTCTCGAACAATTGTTCATGAAATTGTTAAACACCATCTGCATTATGCAAAAATTTGTGCAAGATTGGTCCCTCGCGTATCTCAATGAGCTGGCGGCGAAGGACTATGCAGCAGGAATACAGAAACTTGTCACACGTTATGACAAATGCCTTAATTTGCTTGGAGATTATGTTGAGAAGTAGTTTAAAGTATCCTCTTTCAAATAAAATTTTTTATGTTTGTTAATATTTACTTTTGTGTCTTTATTTCACGAACGGGTACTACTTTCCGGATGACCCTCGTACATAGCCAATTTTTAAATAAATTTTTGATTTATCATGTCCTGAAGCATATATTTCTGTACTAAAGATGCTTTTGATCTATATGGCTTAGCAGTCATTACAATGCAACTTTGCTTTAGGAACATATTTGTTTTGATATCTTACTCTTGATTCAAACCACTAATTAGGCGAAATAATTTCACCGTATGAATTAATTTATTATGCAACAATATGCTCTATGTCAAGGAAATTATTTATGTGTAAGGTTTATTCCGAGAGCATTGTGTATGTGTGTGTGCATGTAGGTTTAACTAGATGTTATCGATATTATATAACTATATATATATAGTTATATATACATATATATTTATATATATGTATATATATATAATATATATATATATAGGAATATATATATATAGGAATATATATATATAGTTTTATATATATATATATATATATATATATATATATATATATATATATATATATATCGATATACAGAGACATAGACAGAGTTTTCCTTCTGTCTCTACCTTGAGAAAGGTGTCTTGGACCACTGAAAATTCGAAAACTGGCAAGTTTCCTTTCTTTTTTTGTGTGTTTCTGTGTTTTTGTCCACTAGTGCTAAGTCTTTATCATTATTATTCAGATCCGCCAGACACTTTCACATAAGTTATATTTATAAATATATATATTCATTCAACAAGGAAATAGATATAAGGAAAATGGATAGGAGCATATGTAAAGGACGAACACAGGTGACATGGGGAAGGCGGAATCAGGCAAATCATGAACGTAAAAAATATTTCCTTGACCGGAAATATTTTTTATGTATATATTATGTACATGTATAAATACTTTTGGGTCACGTTAGTCAGGGATAGAGCATTGGACTACTGACTGGAGGGCCTGGGTTTGATTCCCGGGCAAGCTTTTCTGGGCACCTGCAGATCCAACTAAGCTTTGTGATTTTTTGGGTGCCAGGTCTTCCTGGGGAACCATATAGGGTTTGTTCCAAAAGTAATGCAATTAAATTCCCTGCGTCGCTCCTATTGATCAGAGTGGGATAAAACCACTTGCACTAGGTGCGGTAGACACTAAGCTCTGCCGCAAAACCAGTCTCAGTGCTCTCCAAGCTGTGGAAGCGCCAGGATGTTGGTTATTGTAGACCTCAGCGCATCAACCATGTCACAAATAATATCTATGATCTAGCAACGTTACATAATCACTAAGTTTGGTGCTTAACTGAAAAAGTCTCTTGAGAAGGTGAAAATGATTCACGAGGCTTATAGAGACTCTGGTCCATCGTACTCACAAGTTTTGAGATGGTTCAAGGCCTTTAAGGAGGGCCGGGAAGAGGTTCACGACGAGCAATGCTCTGGGTGTCCATCAAACAGCAAAACTGAGAACAATATGGCTCGTGTTTGACAATTGTTAGACTCTTGACCCTTGATTGGGTATCATGGACGCCAATGAACTGAACTTGTCGTCTACTGTTATGTTTCCCATTGTTACTGAAGATTTAGTGATGAGGAAAGTTTGCACCAAGCTCGTACTCTAGTTGTTTGCTGCAACACGCTACAAGTTCCTGGCCAAACACCAGGTGCCAATGCTGCCCTACCCCCCTATAGTCCTGACATCGCCCTGTAGATGTCATTTTGTTCCCTCGGATTAAGGCAGCTTTGATAGGAACCCCTTTTTTGTCCCTAGAAGAGATTTAATCAGCCATGATGAAGACCTTACGAAAGGTCCCAGT
Source organism: Hetaerina americana (assembly GCF_022747635.1). Taxonomy (NCBI): domain Eukaryota; kingdom Metazoa; phylum Arthropoda; class Insecta; order Odonata; family Calopterygidae; genus Hetaerina; species Hetaerina americana. The sequence continues at coordinate 1,759,124 of NW_027286719.1, read as the reverse complement.
AGATGCATTCCAGGGTGTGTTCTGACTTGGAGCAGAGTCGCTGGAAAAATGTGTTGAGGCCCAAGGACAGTACTTTGAAGAATTTTAAGTGTTTGTGCAATTCTGTTCAATAAATTATTTTAAAAAATAATTGCATTACTTTTAGAAGGCACAGGGAAAGGAACTGGCCCTCTTACCCTGATGTGTGAATTTCATGCACTCTATAGGGCTTAGTGATGCGTGAATTTTTGTAATGTGCGACTACCAAACCAACCTTTGGGTTGGTTTCCGTGTTTATGGTGTTATATATGTTATGTGTTATATGCATACACACACGCACACATATCCATTTCCTTCCAGGGTGTTCATTTACAAAGGGTACAAGTATGCATTTGACGTAAATAATCTCATTCACTGCTATTTCATTTCAGGTTGGAAGATATTAACCTGGAAAGCTGCCCCCTGGTTACATGGCGTACCATACAGGTCATTGGTGGAAAAGTCAAATCCCTAATATTTATGAATATCGCGTGGAATCGACATGTAGATGAGGATACCATCAGGTAATGGTTTTATCTCTGATAAGAAACTGTTTCCAGAAAAAGACAAGTCCACTGAAATACAGCCGAAGTGTAACTTGGAGATCCAAGTGTAGTGGTCATTGCTAAAAGTGAGAGAATTGTCAATAAGGGCCTGATGAGTTATTCTTGAAAATATTTTCCTTGAGTTTAGAGATAAATTGCCCTCAACCTAAATGTGATCCACTGAACAAGCAGCTTTGTTTAGCAGCTGAACTACAGTTATGTCCCATTCCCAGCACTGCCCCCACCCAAATGGGTGTTGTACCAATGGCCACCAATGTGAATTGTGCAGAGATCTTAATTGATGATGCTAGCTAATGCTTATGAAAAATATTAGTTTAAATTTAATGTATTTCTTTGAGTATGATTATCTTACATAAAACTTTTACCTCAACAGTATTGTACAAGGTGTGATCAAAAAATGACAGGACTGATTTTAAAACTTGTTTATTTTAACGGATACAGCTTAATCGAATTTTTTGTCTTCAAGGGAAATGTCTTGGTTGACAACACACTTTAGCCAACGTTTCTTCCAGCTCTCAAACCCTGCCTTAGGGATCCTCTTCAGATCCACCGTGCAATTAGTTTTAATGTCCGCAATGGAGTCTAATGGTTCAAGGATGAACCTTTCAACCTTGAACCGATTGAAATCAACCTTTCAAGGTTGATTTTAACTTTGGAAGCAAAAAAATGTATTATTGAGCCATGTCTGGAGAGTAGGGTTGCTGCGGGATCACGGAAGTTCCGGTTCTGGCAAAAAACTCCGCATCAGCGGGACGAATTTTGATGCGACGCACCTCATGCCCAAAACGTCTGTCAAAATTGTTTCTTCCAGCTCTCAAACCCTGCCTTAGGGATCCTCTTCAGATCCACCGTGCAATTAGTTTTAATGTCCGCAATGGAGTCTAATGGTTCAAGGATGAACCTTTCAACCTTGAACCGATTGAAATCAACCTTTCAAGGTTGATTTTAACTTTGGAAGCAAAAAAATGTATTATTGAGCCATGTCTGGAGAGTAGGGTTGCTGCGGGATCACGGAAGTTCCGGTTCTGGCAAAAAACTCCGCATCAGCGGGACGAATTTTGATGCGACGCACCTCATGCCCAAAACGTCTGTCAAAATTGTCTAACAGGATCCAAAACTAATGTTCACTTTCTGGGCTATCTCCCTAACAGTTAAACGGCAATTTGCCTGCACCAAATCGTTCACCAACTTGACATGGTTCGGGTCTGTCGAAGTGGCAGGCCGCCCCGTTCGCCAATCTTCATCGGTCAAGGTTCTGCCCGATTTAAAATGACTGTACCACTCAAAACACTGGCTTCCACTTGTAGCTTCATTAAGAAAGGCTTGATGAATCATTCCAAGTATCTCCGTAGCACTTTTGCCAAGTTTGAAACAAAATTTCACGTGCACACGCTGTTTCTCTAACTCCGTCATTGCTACCATTGCATGCGGCGACGAACAAGTTAAGACACATACCGTTGCTGCTGCGCAAAGACTCGACATAAACAAACGCAAAACGTTTTAGTCTTCAGATGTGTTGCTAGATGGCGCACTGTCTCTCCTTTTGATCCGTTGAATGGTATGCACTGAATATAATTAGTCTGGTCTTTTTTTGATCACACCTTGTATATTAGTGTTAAAAGTACAACAGTAATGCACTGTTAACACTGATTAGAGTCATAACACTTAGTGTTATTTTGAAAATATTAGCTTACCAGATTTCTTTATTTTTATGTAGCTCTTTCTCTCTTTTCCTGGGCATTCATTCCAAAGATAAGCCGACTTCATACTCCATGCATTGCCCAACTATTGCGTTATTTATGACTTCCTAAAATGCACTCTAGTTTCTCTTTCTGTGGGACCAATATTTTCTCATTTGCCCTGATCCCTCCTTTCACCTAAATCCAGGGGAGTGAGTCATAATCCACTTGTGATTTAATGATTAATGAAAAGTTCTCTATGAAAATATCAGTTTAATTTTTGAGGTTTTTTTATGCATTTGGAGTGACAGAGGTATAAGCTAAGAACATTCACATAATCTTGAAGAAGTTAATTCTTTTGTATGAATGCATTTGATTTGTGTGTTAACAAGTTAAATATGTAATGATTTACCAAGGGAAAAAACTTGAGCATTATAAGGCATATATCTATATTTCTTGTGCCATGTTTTCAGCACAGTCAGGAAACATCCAAATTATATGCTTTCTTTGAAAGCACAGTGAAATAAGGTTGATGAAGAGGAATTGACTGAGCATAATGGATAACCCAAAGACATATATATCCTCTAAATAACCTTGGCTATTACAGAATTTGTAGGAAAATTTGGATTATCTTATGATGTCTGGATGGGCAAGGTAATATCCATCACATTTTGGAGGCAATATTTTAGAGAGAGACACTTGGGCATAAGGAAAGTTGACATGGTTTCTGGGGATGTTGCTTCTGAAGCGACAATTTCTGCTTGGTTACCATTGATGTAAATCTTAGAATTGCCTTACCCTCTGGTCAGCCACCCAGCACTCTGCCCACCATGCCCCTCTCCTGAAATAAAGTGTGTTATAAGATTCTTGTCAGTGGCAGAACCTCATGGCTTTGTTTTCAGAGCCAAAGACCACATTCATCCTGCCAACTGTACATATTAATGGCATGTATGACAAAGCATATCCCCTGAAAGATATCCAAAAGGAAAGACCACCAGAGTGAAATGGCAGTGAAGTTGGTGTAACTCTCATCTGTGAATGGAAACAAGTGATTTGAGGCCAAGTATCCAATTGCCAGTGAGGTCACCAAGTTTCACACAAATTCAGGAAAACAATAGTCTAAGCATACTACATCTGCCGGAATAGAAGTTGAACCTTCAAGACTTACAACATTTTTTGGAAATCTTGAAGTCATAAATAGGTAGTAATACGAGTAGGTAGTAATACGAGGATTACTATTTATAATTTGAGAGCCTTGACAACACCAAGTGCTTTTGGCGCTATCTGATTTTTCCATCTGAATATTTAACCCTTTTAATGCTAACTATATTCGGAGCATTTTTTCGTTTGATCGTAACTTGTGTTGTCTACAGTGACTCGAAAATTTGGACTCAGCAAAAAATGGAGTTAACTCGTGAACACTTTAGTGCAATGATTTTTTACGACTTTCCACATGGATAATCAAGACAGGAGTGGGTCGATCAAGTTATATCTACTTTTGGTGATGAAGCCTCATCCTTTGTCACTGTGTAACACTGGTATAAGGAATGCCATCCTGGCCGCCGTTTGCTCAGCGACGAAAGTCGTGAAGGTTGTCCAAAAGCAGCTGTTGAGCCAGAAAACATTGATGCTGTGCAAGAATGTCATGCGACTTATCGTAATATTGAGGCATCCTTGGGGATTAGTGTGACAAGCATCAATAAGATGTTGCATGAGCATATGGCTATGAAAAAAGTTTGTGTGCATTGGATCCCGCATAATTTGAAAAAAGCTTGAAAAGATGCTCATGTCCATTGGTGCAAACAAATGGCCAACAAATATAATCGCATTGCATCAAAAGCTATGTTTAACATCTACACAGGTGGCGAATCTTTGATCTATGCATATGAGCCCGAAACAAAACAGCAATCCACCGTATGGGTCATCCAAGACGAGCCTAATCCGACAAAAGTGATTCGTGCATGAAGCACATCGAAACAATTGATCGCCTGTTTCTTCAGAATAACTGGATATGTGGCAACATCGAACTGTGAATTCAGAATGGTACACGAGCTTTTTTTTGCCAGAAGTGCCTGGAAAAGTACGGAAAAAGAAGTGGCAGCAGAGAATCATTCTTGATCATGACAATGCAAGCTCTCACAGATCAGCTGAAACAAATATCAATTTGACTGGCCAGAACATCGAATTGATGGGTCATCTTCCATACAGCCCTGATTTAGAACCAAATGACCTCTTTTTATTCCTTTTTATCAAGACGAAATTGCATGGCCACCTGAAGAAGCCGTCGATGCATTCAAAAACCATGTTTTGGAGGTACCTCAATCAGATTGGAAAGTGTTACAAAAATTGGTTCGAGGGCATGCAAAAGTGTATTGATTATCATGGAGAATACTTCAAAAAACACACAGAGCCATTTTCAACAAAAAATTACTGTCTTTTCATTGGTAGGCTGAAAATATAAATAGCAACTCTTGTAGGTTTAAGGTAAAGGATCCTATGCCCTCCTTTTAATCACCCAGACCTGTGCATGTGTGTGCAGATACAGTTATTTGAATTGTTATTGTTAATATTACATAGCACTGCCCTACTAAGCGCATTGCTTTGCCCAAAAGCTTTTGGCATATCATGCAATGATTCACCGTTTAACCGCTATCCCTATGTCAAAATTCAATTTAAGTAAATAAGGAACGTAATGTAATTAAATTGTTAGCAGTAAACAATGGCTGTTCAGAAGATCTAGTTAATAAACTTCAAACTTTACCGGAATAAACTTACAAAAATAGCATTAGGCCACATTCACAGTCCCGAACATTTAAAATATCCCACTGCCAAATGGCGAAGAATACTCTTATCTAGGGACTATTTCTCAAAGAGCAATTAAAATTTTTCCTGAAGAAAAAAATTAAATGTGCATTTTACAGTGGTTAATGCCTTAAGAATCTGATCTCTCACACAAAAGACAAATTCCCCAAGAACGAGAGGAGTGTAGTGTATGAGAGAAAGTGCTCAGAATGTAACACAAAGTATATTGGGCAAACAGGATGGATATTTAAAGAAAGAATTAAAGAAAACCAAACGTGGAAAAAATAAGAACATAACATCCCTCTTTGCAAAGCACCTCATCAAAAGTGCCTGCAAAAAAGACTTTGTGACTAAAATTATTCATTTTGAAGATAAAGGTCAAAGGCTCGATGCTTTGGAGCAGTTGGAAATTTTGAAATGCATCCATTGCTAAGATGAACTTGCCAACAAAATTTTGTATCCCTCCCACTCCCCACTCTTAGACCTACCACTCTTGATTGACACCGAAAGATGTAATTCTCTTTTCTTCCCAGCTACATTGTAACCTTTTTACCCATCCACCCTCCCCCTCTGGTCAACCCCCCTCCCTTGATCTGATGGTATATATACCAAGTTTGCTTTCATGAGGACCACCTGATGATGTCGTTCAATGTCAAAACCTGGGTCGTGTTTTTTTAAATCAAGTGTGTGGAATTACAAAGTAAATTATTTCATTTCATTACAATATGTTATGCAAATTCCATAAAGTTATGCCTTAGACAACAAATCTAACTGGCATGTCGGAGTTTTACTAAGCATTGTGTGAATGAAAGAGGATGCAGGTTACTCACCTCCAGCTATGTGTGTGTCAGTGACATAAGGAAGGGTTCCTTACCTTTAGCCCATGTTTTAGCCTATTTAATTTTACCTTTCTAAACAAATGAGTGAAATTTTATTAAATTATTTATTTCCAGGTATTTGGTCGGAGGATGCCCCGCCATTCGTGGGATAAATGTTACCGGCTGTGATTTGATATCGCAAAACTTCAGGGACACAGTTCTCAAGAATATATTGATGCAGTAATCCGGGGATGTCTTCCAGAGTTGAGGCAAAACTGTTGGTGTGCGGTTGAGACTGACTACTTATTTATGTGGCATTATGTCATGCCATTACTGTTTTGATGGGACTTAGTCATCCCGCTTTTATTTTAAAGGCAGCAGTTATGCCATTTTTATTTAGTATTTGGCAAGTCATGCCATTTTTATTTTGAGGGAAAAAAGAAGTGCAATTTTATTTGATGGGATAGATATAGATTAGCTTAGGCTAAGTGTTTATTCCATCCATATTTTTTATCATAGTAAGACGTTGTAACATACCAGGCGGTAATGTAAATAATATTTTTAAATTTTACAACAAGAAATATATATTTATATATTAATTTTAATTTTATAGATGTTTTTTATGCAGTATTGACATGTTAACTTCTGATACAAAAAGTTTTAACTCAGTGACAAATTATGATCTCACTGATTCATGTAAAGAAATAAAGAAACAGTGATCTCACGAATAAATATTCCTTATTGATCCGTCAAATGAAAGAGAATGTACCTTTTCACAGAATTGTTTCATTAATTCTTTGGAAAATATGATCTCTTTCATTTTGGATGTATAAAACTTCCTCAAAGTGAAGGTGACCCTGTGAGGTTTATTCCTTATTGACTTGGTTTGGGGAGACTCAATATATCATGGCATTTCTTCCAACTGTAAATATATTTTATACTTACTAAATGTCTTTCAGCTGGCGTCGCAATAACTTCTAGATTTGTCAATCATAAAATTTTGATTGATTGTGCATTTCCAGTACCACCCTATCACTGGCTTGTAGCATTAAAACTGGCCCACTTGCAGTGAAATAGAAAAATTAGTGTGATATGGTTGCCAACCTCTCTGGAAATCCATTGACTCCTGGAACTTGTAATTGTCACAATCCCAAGCCGTTGTGATCGGATACCAATGAATTCTTGCTTTAATTCAGAAAAATCAATTCCCAGTAAATAATACTTTGTATATGACTGAATTGGGGCTTGACTCTTGGGGTCAGTTCACATAATATGAAAGCCATTTTGTGTTAATTTTTAAAAAAACATATTTTTATTAACTGCCTTTTTATAATTTATGATCTCAATATGAAATTTAAAATAAATTAACAAAAAAAACTAGCTTCAGTTGCCTTTTTGGAGCTTTTTACAATGAACTGGTTTGGAAGGGTACATATCGGAATTGTGTTTTCAAGTACGTGAAGTACTTGAATTATTACTATATCAAACTAATAACTACCAGCTTTCCTTGATAAGTGATTATTTTTTACTGCGAGACCCATATGGATGTACTGATTTGGCCATACACTGCCCACAAGAGGGCATGAGACTGCGGTAGACATATCGGAAGATTGAAGAGGGCTCACACTTGCAATGTCAATGATTTAATGAAATGCATTTTCTTCTTATGTAAATAACCAAAGAATATAAATTATTTGAAATAAATATTCCCACTTACTGTGCTAGTGATGTATAGTACACTGTTGAGGGCATATCAGCCTCTTGCCACTTTTTATTCTTTCGTGTAAAATTATCATGATGGTCAGCTCCCTTGTCTCCAATTATTTGTCAAGCGCTCATCAATGTGAAATTTATTCATGATTCCCTGAATTTCTCTACATGAAACAAGAAGTCCATTGAATCACTCGCTTTTGCTCATATGTATTGGAAATAGATGTTATAAATTTTTTAATCATACCTACCTCATGGGTCTCAGCCAGTCTTGATTGCGGCAAGAGTCATATCGGCAAAAATCCTGCAAGAAATACACTTATACAATAAGCAGCAGGTTATACGTTCTTTCTGTATGAAGTTGCTAACTATCTACATGGTACTTGTTGCTGGATGGTGTTTGCAAAGAGGGTTTGATGGTGCAGCCATGGTCATTTCCATATACGTATTCTGTCAGAATTTATGTTTATTATATCACCCAGAAATTAATTTTGAGCATCAGATTTATGAAATGATGAAGTAATGTCTCATGAAAGTAAATGAAACAATGGATAAAGCTACATGTAGAGATTGACTGTATTTTGCTTGCCCTAGATGAAGACATGCAGGGGCCACCACAAAATTTCTTCAAACAAAATTGAATGAAAATCACAATTCCACCAGTTCCCATGAGATTTTTCAATTTCATTAGGTTAAACATATCCTATACTACTAACCATTCCAAAAATATCCGCAGTAACCAGCAGAGTGTAAAGGATTTTAACCATTTTATTTTAAAATAGTGTGAATTGAAAAAAATAATATAATTCACAGTATTAATGGATGTGCAAGGGCTTTAAGATCATAGCATATGTCAATTCACAATTGTGTCGCCACCATTGCCAGAAACTAGTGCCTACCTACAGGATTCACTGCAATGCCAGAAAACGGTCACCTTGTGGTGGATAGCATGTTACAGGCTTTCAATTGACAACAGGGGTGCAAGAATGGCTGATGTTAAATGTGCTTTTCACGCATAATATTATTGGTAGTTTGTGGTGGAGAATTAAGTGGAGAAATTGGTGATATAGGGCGTAGGGCAGTATTTGTGATGTAAGACTGAGGCTTTAATCCTTGAAAAAAATAATGGTATTATTAGATTAAATTTTTGGAATAACAGGCATAAAGGTTAACTGTTAATGTAATAGGCACAAAGGGACAGTAAAGGCAGAGATAGAAGGAGTTTGGGATGGTGAGATCTACAAATTCAAACTGTAACATTGGAATACATAATTTTTTGCAATCATAGGGATGTGTGAAGTATAGGAAGAGATGGTTATTTTTTATATTACCATCTTTAGTTGGGGCTGTGATGAAAGACTGGAAACCCAGGTAGCAAGTAATTTGTGGGAAACCAAAAGGGATCCATCAATTGGACAACGGTAATGATTGGAGTTTTGGTGTAGGAAAAGTACACAAACTTTGAAGAAAAATTGTGACATTTGTGCAGTGTAAGAGGAGTGTCCGGAAAGGATCCAGCCATGTAATATTTTGAGAAAAGTAGCCTCTGAAATGAGCTTGGCTCGTAAATTGATCTAAGAGGCATGTGCATGTATTTGTGATGCCCAACATGGACAGTTAATGTCATCTTCGCTGGGTTCAGTAGCATGAAAACTGATGATAGGAGATTCTCAATATCAGGATGGTAAAATTTGCTCTTTCCGAGATAATAATGGGTTTCTCTGCTGTTGGGAAGTGAAATAACATCAGTCACCAATTTAATACCCTGGCAATTAACACAAAACCTGTGACTAGGTGAGTCATCAAATGAAGCTTTTCAAATGATGATTACCGCAGGTGAGACCCATGATTTATTCCTTAGTAAATGCCCGACCTTAATTTATCCTGCCAATCAATTAATTAATTAACCACAGATTATTAATGGTGTGGAGCCCTATGAGCTAATGCTGAGTTGCATATTTCATGATACTTTTAAGTGGTAATATAGGACTGCTTACATGGCTTACTGCAATCTCATCTCTTCATCGTTCACTGAGTAAATTGCCTGTTCTTCTGCAGTAATTCTATTGAAACCAGGCATTCCGTTGTCTCACAATAGTAATCTTCAACCAGAAAGCTGTTTATACAGTTAGTAGTGAGTACTCATGACAGCAGCAACTGGCAAATGAATGTTCATTAGAGTTACAGAGGTAAGTGACTGGCAAGGCTTTATTGAAACAAAAACAGTTACAAGTTACAGAAAATGGATTGTATTATTAGTGAAAGTTCAAATTTTGCCATCTTATAAAGCAACAAATATTCACATCGTTCAACATTCGGTAACATAACTAGGTGCGCAATTAGCATGAGTTTTTACATTGATTTTGTAAGAGTTGAAATTTGTGTCATAATGTGCAAATGACTTCTTTACCCAGAGTTCTGTACCAGAAAAAGTTAACTTATAAAATAAATATTTAATAGCAAATGGAAGTTTCCCAGCTTGGAGCATAGACCACAGAGCTCAAATGCTAGTTGTGCACCTGATGGAGTCTCCTGTGGAATACATTGCCATTAGAATTTTCAATGGGAACTCAATATGTGTTGAATGATTATATTCAAAATTTTAAATGATAACTGACATAGAGGTGATTTCTGTTCCTTGACATCAAAGCAGAGCGATGCCGTTCAGTCATATTCGGCTCCGATGGTAATGCTCATGTCAGTGGAGACGATCAGCGTGGAATGATACCAGCGGTTGGTGTCCACCACAACTGGAAGGAATGCACAAGTTACTTTAGAGTAGGGTGTGGAGTGATGCAGGAGGGCATTGGCAGGTGGTGAAGGCACTCACTGATTTCACCGGGGTGCACGGTGACCTCGAGGGCTCGGCACTCATAGAGGCATTCTGGGGGAGGCTGAAGTTGCCACTGCTTGCTCCCACGCACCTGTGCCTGCCACGAAGGGTGCTCCACATTATCCACCTGTAAGGAAACATGTGGCATTTACGCACTTATCCGAGCACCACACACATGAGGAATAGTACAATGAGTAGCCCTGATATGCCCAGTTATGCAAATTACAAATTGATGTGTTATCAAGAATACCAATAAATGCATAATCAATAAGATTTTGAGTAAATCTGCATGTGCTAATAATACATATGGATTTGAATACTCACGGAATCAAAATACACCAATTTGGTAATTGCATTTGCTAACTAGGGATTCTTTGGGGTGGCAAAACTGTCTATGAATAAGATAGAAATAATAAATTATTGCGACAACTTCCACTAGTGGTTCGTGCAGTCCCTGGATACCCATATTTAGTCAGTGAACTTGTTCTACATGAGAATATTCACTTTGAATGGGAAGGTTGCTATAAAAATTAGTATATTATAATTTTCTGTTTACTTCAATGACCAAAATATGTTCTCGCTTATCTAGGTCAAATTTTATTTTGGTGTATTTTCTAGGAGAAAATCGAAAAATTAAGAAATATTACAAAATGTTTGTTTGTCATTTAAGAGAACTGTAGGAACTACTTAATTGCTGCAACTTATTCGGCGTGTAGTATGTCGCAGAATAGAGCAATGCTATTTAAACTACTACCTCAAGAATTGTCAAAAAGGTTTCCACCCCCAACATGAATATGACAGCACTCTTCAACATATGTTGTGAAATATGCTCGTGCATTCGTTGAAAGGTATTTACCAAAATTTAAGCCATTTTGGGCACTCGGTTGTTGTTTGACATTCACTTGAGTGAGAGTTTTTGTGAAAATGGAAAAAAATGAGTATCCAGCCGTAATTAAATATTTGTTTTTGAAAGGCAATAATCGATCAAAGTCGAGTTGGACGCGGTATACGGGGACGCTGCAGCATCATTTACGTCCGTGACGTTTTGGGGAGCTCAATTTAAATGTGGCCGCACCAGCTTGGCTGGTGATGAGCGTTCGGGACGGGCAAAAAATGTGACAACCGCCGAAAAAGTTCAACAAATGCCAGTGAGTGACCGTCGAATTAAGATCAGAGAGATAGCAGCGGCTATGGGTATATCGAAAGAACGCGATTTTCATATATTGACTGAAGAATTAGGTATGCATAAGCTATACCTAATTCTTCGTGCAGCGTAGTGGTGCTGCATTTGCTCACTTTGGACAAAAAACACATTCAAATGAACATTTCTAATGCCCTGTTGGAGCGGTCAGATTTTTTTGCGTCGATCCATAACTGTTGATGAAACTTGGATCCACCACCACACTCCTGAGACGAAATAACAGTCAAAGCAGTGTGCTGCAACCTACTCCGAAAAAGGCGAAGACGGTTGGTTCAATTGGCCGGGAAGGTGATGGCGACTGTTTTTAGGGATATTTACGGAATTATATTAATCTATTTTCATCAAAAAGGTAAAACAATAACGAGAGAGTATTGCTCATCATCATTTGGCAAGCTGGAGGTAGAATTTGCGAAGGAACGACCACAATTGAAGAAGAAGAAAGTGTTTTTCCATCAGGACAACGTTTTCACCGTATTCACCAGATTCCCCAGCGACATTTCCTTGTTCCCTAACCTTAAAGTTTCCTTTAGAGGACAGATTTTCATAGGACGGAAATCGCATACGTAAACGCTTTTTTTGCGGAGAAAGGCGTCAACTACCATTTGGAAGGGTTAAAAAGATTACAACATCGCTACCAAAAGTGTGTCGACTCAAAAGTTTCTTTATATTGTGTTGTTTATTTGTTACGTCAGAAACCTTTCAGACTAACCTCTTATGTGCGCCATCTCCTTATCTTGATGCCTTTGCGTCGGAGAAAGGGTAAGGGTAAACTTAACGTTGCAAGAATCCTTATCTAATCTAGATGCAGCTTGCTCCGTCATCACACATGCATTAAGATATGTGCGTGCACTTTAATCCATTATTATTCGGTACTTTATGCCCCAGGCAGTATTACATTCATCTTATCGACGGGGTCTCGTAATCTCTTCATAGTTAAATCTTTGGACTTAGGCCTACATCCTCCATCGGAGAGTAGATTATCGTTTACTCACTGCGGAATAGGTAGCATAATCGCAAGGAGATATTTGATTGTAGACAGAAATTATTGCATTTCGGTACTCGTATAAGGTTTTTGGTTGAATAATGTCAAAAAACATATATCTTGGCTATTGATCAGCATTTCTTATTGCTTGCTAAACGCCTGATTAAAGGACCCGTAGTTGAAATTTCTTATATTCCTCATACACTGTCCATGAAAAAATGTTTCTATGTAATTTTATCTTCACAGTTGATAGCATTAAATTTAAATTTCTTCAGTTGATACAGATGCCTGTATTAGTATTTTGAAAAATAACGTTGAAGGCACGCATCCTATCAGGGAGCCTATTACCGCCATTTTGATGTGAGGATTTTGGTGAGTAGACACTAATTTTAGATGTGACGTTTAATATACAATGCAAACAATCTATTGTTGTTATCCTGTTTGGGGAGCAAGTTCTCTCTTTTTCTATCCCTTCTTAAATGGAGAAGTTACCAGTATAGCGATGTGTTCTCTGCTGTGGTTGGTTTCATCGAGGCGATTTATATCATCCATTTAAATTTTTTTCATCTACATGATTTTTACACTCTGAATTTGTTGCATTGTAAATTCAATTTCATTGAACTCCTTTAGTTTAAAGTGAGCATCTTCTCCTTTCCGATGAACAATGTATTTTAGAATTGTTTGTAATGTAATTTTAATATAACTATAATGCACAAGACATCATTTGGCAACCTGTAGTGTTTCTAAAAGCGCAATGCCAATTTCTCTCATATTGATTTAGCGTGAGAGGTGCTCAATTCTTCCTAAATTATGCTGGTATTGATATATGATATATTTGATTTTTTGGTACCCTGCAAGCCACTTCTAGGGTGTGTGGCAGGGGGTGAATACACACCAGACTAATTCTGACCCCAATATTACACTACCTAGGTCGGATTATGTTATTTTGATCCTTTATCGTTCGTGGAAAATATGACATCATAAATCTATCTGCTCCACGGCTAATCTCTCTAACTTAATTGTCATGATCCCTCCTACCGTAGTACGATGGGGGTAATAATACATTTTCATCATTAGTGCTAAAGAGACATCCTTCCAATTTATGCAAGAGATTTAACCTGTATTATGACATTCGCTCCGTGAGTGATTCCCAGCTTAGCTCCTCTAATATTTTGGATGCGCTTCTAAGTTTATCATAACAATGTTTTACTAATCTAGCTTCTCCACGCTGCACGCGATCCAATTCCGCAATCAGCAACTTCGTGAGGATCCCATGTACTAGAAGCATATTCTACATGAGGCCTAACCAATGAAAAATACCATTTCTCTTAGACCTTTTCATCACATATACTTTTCTAATAAACCCTAGTTTTTTGTTAGCTTGTCCACATTTCCCCCGTATGTGTTTCACCCAGGAGAGGTCGTGAGTGAGAGTATCGCCTAGGTATTTAATCGAATCTACACATTCCATTTCGCTGTTCTCGATACAGTGGGCCTTCTGGAGGGATTTGCTCTGTAACCGAAAATTCATCACAACGCACTTTTTAAAGTTTTATTTAAATTGTAATTGTAAAATTTCTTCAAAGCTTTGAGACGTGAGGCAGATTGGTATGAACGGAAAATGATAATACTTTACAAAATAGAGCCGAATAATTTTTGTTTCATAATTTCACATCATACCTACCCCAAGCTATCCATGATATGAAAATGCTAATAAACAAATAAATACTAGCTTATAAAAATGAATAATGGATTTCGAGAGAGAGCTCTCTACAGTTTTTCGGGGAACAAATAATCCGCGCCAGGTGTTTTTCAATTGCTTAGAACTAATTCCAACCAATGGCATCGAACGGAAAAAACGTTTTTTTATGCCAACCTTTCAACAACTTGACAGTCATGCATAATGTATTTTCCTCACTCTTCTCGCAAGGCGCCAGGAATGGCATCGGTTGTTATCGATGCGGTTCGCCGATGTTGATGCCGAGCGCTGTTGCGGAATAACAACCGATGCCATTTTCGGGCACCGTTTGAAGAATAGCATCAGGCGAAGCCCGAGTTAACAGAATAATCCCTCCTTGAAGGCAACTCACGCGGTGAAAACTCGAAAGAATGGAGATATCTATGACTCAACATGCACACTTCGGAAGCCAGTAAAAGAAGCTGCAATTATATCGATAGCATGCGTAGAATATTTTTAAAAAACTTCCCCTCCAACATACGTGGCAACTATTTTTGCTGCTCCAGCTTTCTCGGGTCTTCCACCGGATCAGAGGTTCCATGCTGGCCGACGTTTCGATGCCCGACTCGTGCATCGTCCTCAGGTATGTGTGCAACATATATGCACAGGGTGAAGTCTCACCCTGAAGACGATGGCAGAGTCAGCCTTCGAAACGTCGGTGTACTGCAACCTGCCCCGGTGGGAAACCCGAGAGAACTTCTTGAATCAAATAGGTTAATCATTGCTGCTTCCATTACAGTAGTAATTAGCTTTGCTATTTCCTGCATTTTTCTGAATGTCACGTTGACAAAATCCTTCTCTCCATTCACCCTGAACCATAATCGCAATTAAGTGTCATTTTCAACAAAGCGTATTTCCTCTCATGTGAGGAAAAGTTTTTTTCTTTCGATTTATGTTCAGTCCAAACTGTAACTAACTAATAAGGTTTGGCATCAGGCTTACGACGTAATTCTTTTATTGAAGGGTTCGCAATAAATATTCTCTCTCTCCATAGCTTTTTGCGAGTAGAAAGTTCGTTGCTGGTTACGGGTGACGAAACCTGAGTGTTCCTGAAACGAAGCAGCAATTAAGCTTGGCGTAATAATTAGCGAAAATTCAAACAAGACAGTCTGCCGGCACAATTACAGCAACCGTGTTTTGGATCGAAACAGGGTATTTGTTGTTCATTTCCATGGCCCTTTAAACGCTTACAGGTACTTCGAGACACTTAAAACAACTGATACTGGCGATTCAGAACCGGAGAAGAGGAATATTGAGAAAGGCTCCTCAACGACAACGCTCGTCACCCCGCGTTGGCCGTCGAACCATCGCTCTCCTGCGACGACCGTTTGTATGTGACATCATCACAAACCCACCCTATATGCCGGACTTGACATCCAGGGACTCGTCTCCCATGTAGAAATAATATTTGGCCGGAAGGATGACTATGAGGTAAACGGCGAGGTCCAGCGCTACCTAAACTACATGGAGGCGAGTTGGTTCTGTAATTTGCTCAACAATCGTGACCATATCAAATGAATCCTCATTGTTTGTTATCCAAAATGTTTATAGCCAGGATTGAAATGCCGAATCAGATTCAATAAATTTCAGCCTTACTGTTGAACAATATTAACTCTGCGTATGTTCGTGTTCTCGTTGAATAATTAGGAGCGCGTTATATTAAATTCCACAGTAGTTACGAAGGTACCCTTTAGCATCATCTAATGCGTCTTTCATTAGGTGGTATATTTCTACACAATCGATCGTATTATATTCAAGCTATGCACTTGTAAATGTTCCTTCTGTTCTAATCCCTCCGCCGTAATGTACCGCTCACCTAATATAGGGTATAAGTAGTCCATCGAGGGATATGAGATATAATATATCGAGGTCCTGAAAATATGATGAAATGTTGAAATGTAAAGAGAAGTATGCCACTCGTAAGCTACGTATTTTCCAATTATTTTGTCTCTCTTCCACTAAAAAAATAATATCAACAAAAAATCCTCCCTTTTATCATATGATATATCATTTCATGTATCATTCATGTATGTCATATGTAACATGAAGACAGACTTTGAAAAAAGATGGCGTGAATCTTCGTGCATGAACACACTTTCTCCACATTTCCTATATCTTGATACTGACGCGATGTCTTCCTCAAGTTCCTTCACGACAATAGGGGGAATTTCTTCCGGCCCTATAGTTTTGCCTGTTTCCATGCAGATTTCAAAGTCAAATTATCGAAATCATTACTAAATCTCCAATTTCAATTTACACAAACTTCATCTTATTACTTCCTCAATAGTCATACTATTAGGGGCGGAGGGATCACGATGTAAAATTAGAGAGATAGACTGAAAGACTGATAGGTTTAAAATGTCATTTTTTCCAAGAACAATAAGAGTCCAGAATGCTTGTAACCGAAATCCCCCAGGAGTCAGTTCGACGCAATAAGTATTAACCTACAAGTTAGGGACTGCGCATGGTTATATTGCCCATATTTGCAGGTTCCCCCACCTCCCATCCATTTGAAAAACCCTAACCCCCTCTTCCCCTCATCCTTTCCTCCTGGTGCTGCACCCCCTGCCACACACCTTTTTGGTGGCTCGCAGGGTATTGATGTAGATGTACCTTTACTTTGACGATCCCCATGATGCATTTAGGTATAGCTCAAGGTATACCTTAATGAATGCATGCAATCCATGCGTTCAATTATCTAAAGTATCGTGTGAATGCATGCATTTTGTACTCTGATATCCTAAAAAAGTGAGGACGAATTTAAAATTTAAATTATGTTTCTTCTCGTAACTCTACTGCAACTCATCCACTTCACACCATTCTTCAATCAAGAAGGAGAGTTCTCAATTCACTTAATTTTCATGAATACGATCGAAAATAGGAGATGAAATAAAACCACGTTCATAATATTAGGATTCGATTGCTCCACACAATGCCATCTCGCGGTCCTACGTGTTACTTCCACTGTTCTGAAGAGTATACCTTCTCGTTCCGATTCACCGCAAATTAAAACCCTTTCTGAAAGTTTAGCTACACAAATTTCGAATAATGATTTCATTTTCAAAAGAGCTATGCTAATGCTTAACTCCTCCTTGCGAATGCTGGGCTTGAAGCTGGCTGCTAAACCTTCCTTGGGTTTATTGATCCGCGCAGGCTGCTCATCTTTCTATGACTGAGACCTGCTGGTTTCGCGGCG
Organism: Hetaerina americana; assembly: GCF_022747635.1. Taxonomy (NCBI): domain Eukaryota; kingdom Metazoa; phylum Arthropoda; class Insecta; order Odonata; family Calopterygidae; genus Hetaerina; species Hetaerina americana. The sequence goes on along the minus strand of NW_027286719.1, from coordinate 1,741,581 downwards.
TTGAGATCTGCACAAGTTACCACGAGGGCTCACTGATTGCAAGAGGAAGCTCCTCGGTACTCGCTCGGTATTTTTTTTTCAGTTTGCCTTTGTGAGCGGCGTATTTCCCACACGAGGGAGGGGCGTTCAGCGACCTTCTAGAAGTGTCGCAGCGAATCAGTTCTACTTGAGGTGCCTTGTGGAGAGCACTTTGAATGAGCACGCCGTCCGTCGGATGGGACGTTAAACTGCAGACCCCTGGGCGTCTTTCGTTAAGAGCAGGCTAATGCCAACGTCGGGTTTCTCTCCACGCTTCATCCTTTTCCTATCCATCTCTAACGGCGCAAATGACCTCAGCTGTCGGTCGCCTCCCCTAAATACCACTACTACTACGACGAATGAACTCCAATCCTCAGTAAATTCGGTTTTTTCCACTATTTCAGATTTGTAAATATTTTTGTTGTGCGTGTCAATCTCTTAGATTTGCAAAAAAGGGAATAACGCATCCTGTCCTTGCCTCTTCTGGCCGGATTCCTTGGAATCTAATAACGTGGTCTTTAACTAGAGTAAATATAAATAAATTAATAATAATAAGAGCCGATAACGCCTTCCCCCCTCCTTTCCTCGGCAAACACTCACCCCCGCTCCAACCGCACACGTTGGCGTCTGATAAGACGAGTTGGATGAACAAGAATACCTTCTTCCGCTCCGGTCGGAAGCTGTGAAGAAGTGTTCCCTGCATTTAAAATCGTGTGCTTAGAATCCCTGTCTTAAGCCTTTTATCGGATGTCATTCAAAATACGCATGCCTCTTCCAATAATGGAAATGCACTACTTAAATTAAGGAACTCGAATTGAAATTTTGAAAAATCTCTAAAAATTCAACCCCCAGAATTGTTATGTTAAATAAATTTGCGAGGTTCTCAGCGGATTCTCCGACTGTAAATCGATGAGTTTCAATCTGTGTTCCCACTTATTCCTTACATAAGGCTAACTCGGTACCATGACAGAAGGTTTTATGCCTTTAAGCATGGTGACTTTAAGTAAAATTACTCATTAACGCATTTGCCAATTTAAACATAATATTACGCTAATATTTTCATACGACGCTAACATCTCTTGCGCAAGGTCTGTCCCCAAAGTAGTAGGACTGAGTCGATTAACACAACCTTATGGTCAGAAATTATCGAAAAATTTTTCTCAAAAGTCTTCGGAGTAGCACCCTTTTTGCGTCCCCACGCGACAGCGGGTTTTCCACGCCCAGTTTGCCTTCTGGAACGCGTCGCCCGCAATGCTGGTATGCTCACTCGTCACGGCCAGTTGTAACGCTTCCACCGAGCCGTCCTTTCATCACGAATTTGATGCTGTGGAAGAGGAAGAAGTCTGGAGGGACAATATCAGGGCTGTAGTTGGCTGGGGCAGAGTCGAGAAGCATTTGGCCTATCCGCATGCGAGTTTTCTTTTGTTCGTCCAAGAGCACTCGCCGCACTAGCTTCGCACACGCCTTTCTCATACCAATGCTTTCGGTCACAAGTCGATGTACATCACTTTTGGGAATTCCAAGTTCATCACAATCCATAGAAACACTGAATCTACGATCCCTATCCAAAAAAGTCTTCACTTTTGCCAGATATTCGTCACTTTGTGAGGTCGAAGGGAGTCATGAACGTTCGGCGTCTTCAATATCTTTTCACACCTCCCGGAACAACTTTTGTCAATCAAAAACACCCGATCTACCCATGGCGCCATAACCTGCCCTGGGCATTTCATGAGTCTTTCATGGTTTTGCCCAGTTTTACGCGCAATTCGATGGCGTAGCACCTTTCCAATAACAGGTTAATGACGTAGCGTAAAGAGGTCATGTAATAAAGGTTTCGCAATCGAGCGATCCGCACTCCCCAAAGATTGGGAGCCAACTACCGCGGACCCCCAGCCTTTTCTGAGACTCCCCTCCCTCGAACCCAGCCAGAGAAACCGCCCCCCGTCCGTCAGTCTATCCGGGAAGAAATAAGTCATACTACTTTTGGGACTGGTCTTGTGGTAAGTGGGACTCAGGTTCCATAGTTTTGGGGGAGCTCGAGAAAATAGGGGCCACCTTACAAGGAGGAAAGTGGACTGACTTTATTGCATAGAGATGACGTCTCGAGCAAAAATAAACACTACTGTTTTTGCATTGCTGAAAACAGGGAGGGAAATGGGAGGCCGAGGACTTCCCAAAAGTGGTCCGAACACCCAAAATATTTTTCCAATCGAAAAAATTTCGTCCGTGGTTTTGGAATGAAGAGCTTTTCATTTCCTTGTCTAGTTCTGAATACCTACCTTTCTGTGTTCTGTAAAATTATCATACTTGGATCCATTTGACTCGAGGAATTCAGTCGAAAGGCAAAGCACTTTCCAAAGAGCAATCTGAAATGTTCTTAGTTCTGCTTACGCAACAGTTCAAACTGCAATAAAAACCCTAAATAACACGACCCTCAATTCTATTTACCCTGAACTTCCTGCAGACAAAAAAAGCTCACCATGTGATTTCAGTGGATCAGTTCTCAGTGAGAATCAGCTTTCAGTTCCTGAAATTATGTCCGCATCTTTGCTTTGAATAAGGTTCGTCGAAGTTTTAATAAATAAAGTCGCTTAACATATTAAGCGACTTTATTTATTAAAACTTCGGCAGTTAACTTAGAATATAGATACAAATTCCTTAACATTACGGTTGGTTGAATATTTAACTTCTTTTCTTATAATCGAAGAGAAGACCGAGTTCTTAAATCCATCCGAGGGTGTGTCTACGTCTCTTATTTTATCCTGGTTGATGAATCTACCGACATAATGTAGTGGTAGTAGTGGTTTTTAGGGGAGGCGACCGACAGCTAAGGTCATTTGCGCCATAGGGGATGGACAGGAAAGGATGAAGGGTGGAGAGTAACCCGACGTCGGCATTAGCCTTCTCTTTACGAAAGGCGCCAAGGGGTCCGCAGCTTAACGTCCCATCCGACGGACGCCGTACTCACTCAAAGTGCCCTCCACAAAGCACCTCAAGTAGGGATCGAGATACCTCTGAAAAATATTCAACACCGCCGGGATTTGAACCCGCGCCCTCAGGGTGGGAAGCCAGTACGTTAGCCCCCGCACCATCTCGATCCCCCCCAACATAATGTGCCGCTATAATAAATGCCTCGGTGTCGCATGGAAACTAAGGCATCTTTTCCGCAATTCTAAGTCTTGCCTGCTCTCTTCGACAATCAAGAGCTTCCCAGTCTACATGTATTTCCTCCAGCATATCCGTGACACTCTCTTTTCGTAGGAATTTCAATATCCCAGAGGATATTCTGTGAACAAGGAGAAACGGAGCGACGCTCCGCTCGCCGTGTGTTCGCCATGGAGAGAGAGACAGAGACTCGGGGGAGTCAGAGGGTGATCGTCGCGACCAACAGACGGTTGCCTGCTCTGGAGGGTTAAGACGGCCCTCAGGTGGCGGGGGTGTGCGCCCAGGAGTCCCGGGGACGCTGGCACTCTCGCTGGGAACTCCCGGCAGACGATCGATCGATGAGGCGGAGAGTGTGGCTGGGTGCGATTGTCACCTGCGGCCCCAATTCCACGCTCGGCCGCCCGCATCCGCAGTGGCGGTGGGGCGTGCGGCGAGCCGATAACGCCTTCCCCCCTCCTCTCCTCGGCAAACACTCACCCCCGCTCCAACCGCACACGTTGGCGTCTGATAAGACGAGTTGGATGAACAAGAATACCTTCTTCCGCTCCGGTCGGAAGCTGTGAGGAAGTGTTCCCTGCATTTAAAATCGTGTGCTTAGAATCCCTGCCTTAAGCCTTTTATCGGATGTCATTCAATGCTCGTTAAAAATAGGAAAAAATTGAAAAAAAAGGGACATTTGAATAGTGTGATTGTTAATGACGAAAAACGAAACTGTACTTACTCACTTATCAGCAATTGGGTAACTGATGGCTAACATTACATGAAGCGGGGTACATTTTTTTGGGTCACAAAGCAAGTGAACAATTCAACAGAAATGTGCTAAATTCATCAGAATAATGACAGCAACGCTAGGTTTTGATGCGTGGGTAGGTGGTTTAAAATAAAAGATATCATAATTTTCGTTCAAATTGTATCCAATATTATAATAATAAAACTGAAAGTAATTTCAATGCCTTGGCGCACACAAGTAGTTTGACAGAGAACGAGGTATGCACTCTAAATTTGATAATTTTTAGCATCTTTATACCACATGCATTGAAAAGAATAGATTAATGATATCAAAATTGAGGATAAATGAAATTTTTGAGAGTTTATAAAATATAATCACTGTGACTGAGGGGAAACTGAGGGTGACAACCAATCGCCTCATACAAAACATGACTCGCATTCCATTGAGTAATGAAACGGATTATCAGACCCTCGAAAAGGCGAGTTACTCTAAACCATACCAAAGTGATGCAATGAGAAATGGAGAGAAATATAAGTTCAAATGCCTCCGTTGAAAATAACGGACAGGGAGAATTAACGGTCAATAGCGAGCAGAAAACCAGGCAGATGTGAAAGTACATTCAGTTGAATGCATCGTGGTTTACGGACACTCAAGCAAATAATTTACACCTATGTAAGGTTAATTATTGCAACATGGTTTGTTTTCCATTGTTATAACCACTATGAAGTAACAGTGCGACGTTGTGTCATTTTTTAATGAAATAGCAGGGAATACTATAAATTTGCGACATTATTTTAAAATTTTGGTTAAAACTCTTTTTTATCCGAAACTTTGTCTGCGACGCATTCACAGCCAAGTGTTAGGGTTGAAAGAAGCCTCCCACAAACGTTAAATATTAGGTTCCACCTGATAGAACCTAATATTTAACGTTCATGTGAGGCTTCTTTCAAAGCTACGGCGTTTTGGGCATCCTGAACGTTGGAGATCGCAGACGAAGCAGAAATATTCTTCTCTCGAAGATATGTCTCTTGCCATGTGTCTTCCGGCGTCATCTTCTCCCACATCCGTTATCTCTTGCACTGTTCAAATGCAGGTGATGTGTATTTACATAAATAAAGTGTACCTTTGCAAGTAAATTTCCCTCCAAGCCACGTTGAGCTGACCCAGAATCAGTAAAACTATTATTTTGTGGAATCGCAACAGTGAGCGAGGGAATAATTAACATATTTTTAATCGTGCTCACTCACTCGCGACCTAATTTTTCCCAATTCACTCCATCACTAACGTCTTTTCAAAATCTACCAAACTGGCAAATATGTCCTGATTGCATTCTATGTTCCTCACTGTTAGTGTTCTCATTACTGCAATGGCGTCAAGCGTCTTCCCTTCCTAAACCAAAACTGATCATCCCCTAAGTAATCATTCGCCCTGCTCTCCATTTCTCGTTTGAGTTGATTAACCTAGAGCCACTTTAGCTGCGTGAAAAATCAAACTCATTGTTCTCTACTATTCACATGATGTAGCCTTTACCTTTTTGGGAATAGAAACTAATACTGATATGACAAAGTCTTCCGGCCAAATTCCTCTCTCATACAAGCTATAATTAGTCCTCAAAGACTCTTCCTCCCACATTTTCGTAAACGTTTTACCGCCGCAGTAACTTTGCCTACCCTTACGGCCTTAATGCCCTTTCTATCTCACCAACGAGTAAGCCTGGAACTAAGATATCTTCACACAAGTCATATTCTCTTTCTTTGTCTATCTTTGCTGGCCTAAGTTCTTTACCATACCTTCATCTATTCCTTCAATCACTATTGGATTGGTGACTATGGTAACTACTCTCACTCGAGTTCGAGCTTCATAGTACACGTGGGACCCACGGAGAGGAATCCATTCTGTCCGCGGGTCACCCCCGAGCCATCCTCCGCGGACGCCTCCCTCCCACTCCCCGTTACCCTCCCACGACGAAATGCCCCGTCGAGTCAACCTGTTGATTCGATTCCGCTCGCGAGGATGGAATCCACAGGTTGGCTTCATTCGCACATGCGGTGACAAAGGCGTTCGATTATGCGAGCCCTTTTCAATGGAAATCATTCGGCATTTGGAATTCATCACTCTCTCACCAATGCTATCCCACTCATTGAATTCTACATGTCAATTCTACAGGTAGTGGTACTGTCGAACCTCATTCTCATTATTTTCCATTGGAGCCACTGCACAAATATTAATTTATTAAAAATAATTTGATTCTCTCATATTAAGATATTGCGGCGATCAAGAAATTCATTGATGCGACAAAAAAATTAACTTGAACGTAATCTTACATGTTTTAACATATTTTCTTAAATACTACAATTGAAATTTTGTCAGCGCTATTGATTTATTCATTCATTAGTTTGTATGCCTACAAATTACCAGTCATGTCTATCAGTTGCTGTCACCGAGCCCCCCTCGTATGATGCAAAACCTATGCCTAAAATTAGTGTCAGTTGAAAATGTAGCATGCAGTGTTACCTTGTTACATTAACTTTCGACGGACCGTCGGAAAATTACATAGCCAGGATAAACTGATTAGGCTTGCTGATAATGGCAATAAGCAATAAGGAAAGGTTTAGAAAATGTTTACGTTTCTTTCGTTACTAACCTAACGTATTTGAAATAAATAGGGAGGGGTATTTAATAATGCATAAGGTTAACTAAAGTACTACGGTACAAATATTGAAAATGTTTAATTTAGATGGTGGACAATTAACTGACTTGGATATAAGCGAGTAATGTCAGCACTTAAATAGGAACAAATGACTACCCTCTTTATATTCGCCATGCCACAGTAAAAATTAACGGTCCATACCCATGCGTAACCTATGACGTACTAATCACCTCGGTGCTGTGATTGGCGTAAATGACCCAACTGTAGGCCTGGCCTCCAAGCAGGCCTTCTCCAAGGCCTGCCTGATATACTTGTCGGGAAAATATATTCTTTCTTCTCCGTTAAAATGGCTTCTTAGCAGATTCCGTAATCCCACAATAACATCGCCAAAATTTTATTTCTAAAAAAAGCACCCATGTCATTCCACTTTCATAAGTTGATCAAATATAAGTAGAGCTCGTATCATGAGGGCCCAGGATAAACTGGAGGCAGAACTCTATTAGATTACAAGGAACAGGACGACTTAATAATGTGAAATCACTTTCACGAAACGGAAGAAATAAAATCAAATTTAAAAAAAATTATTTTTGATTAATTGAGTTAATACTAATTCTATCCCGTACGCAGCTGCTGATGTATCGATTTCCAGAAATTCTATTACCACAGGTGCTCGCCTGTAAGGAACTCTGCATTTATGCCAACTGGCCCCGACCTCACTCCCTAACTTTTTCGCGTTGAACTGTCTACTCCTATGATAAATTATCCCGTCAGATCATACACCGGATGGCCGTGATGTCAGAGTGAGTTCATGTTCAATTTCCCCGTCATTATTTGATGAATAGGAGGAATGCAAATCAATATTATTAAAGGTAATATAAAATATTTGATACATTTGAATACATAGCATACGCTACCTAGACCTATAAAAAAGGGGAAATTGCACAAATGCATTTGCAATGAAAAATGAATATACTTCAATTGCTCACAGTAGAATTCTCTGCATGAAAAAAATAAAATTACCAGCTTTGTATTATATCCGACAGCATTTTATAAACTTGGAAGCCTAAGAACGCATACATGTGCCACGTCCTGTTAGAGATTCGGGTCTAGATAGGGTATATTAAGAATGCAGGCTCCTTGATCATTGGGTCATTATGCTCGAAGGCGACTCCGACTGGGCTTCGCATGCCTCTGCACCGGGTCCACGCCACGAATCGATTCCTTTGATTGTTGCGCATCGTGAGCCAAGAAGACTCCATAAGTAGACCCAGTGCACTTTTGGCTTGGCCCCATCTGAGAGACCGGTTTGGGAAACCGGAATTACACTCTAAATTATTCCACTCGAGAGGTTCGATGGCGTCCTACTCACTCGTACAATTGAGAAAAAATGCTATGAATCAGAACTCACGCGGTCCGAAGGACTCGGGGGAGAAGAAGGTGCCTGAATCATTGAAGCCCGCTTCAATGTTGAGGTTTGAGAAGAATGGGGGCCATTAAGGGGCGGGACGCATGGGGTTCAGTACTCACGTGCATGTGCGCCCCGTAGCCGGGGCTCCCCATGAACAGCCAGTCGGTGCGCTTGCTCTCGGCCGTGGTGGGCAGGAAGTAGGGGCGGGTGTAGTGGCGGCGCAGCGCCCGGGCGGCTGTCTCGTCACAGTTGCTCCTGAGGGAGGGGGGAGGACGGGAGCGTGAGCATTCAAAACCCAAAGTGCGGTCGCTTCGGTCGAATGCGCCTCGTGTTGCACCCCGCGGAGGGCCCGCGAGTGAGGGCGAAGGGACGATCCGGCAGTCCCCCTTTCCGCAGTAAAAACCTCCACCACCACTGGTATCCCCTTAGTTACATTGTGCCACCATTTACCTCCCTGTCCTATGTATGCACATGTAAATCAACCAAAAAGTTTTCTCGTCACATGAACATGACGCCAAGTTAAGGTATTGAAGAATAAACAGTATATTTTGTCCAGTTTAATGTCACTAAATTTATTCAAATTGTACTACCGAATTCGCCGGTACGCACTCATTCCGGGAGACGTGAAATAGACTCGGTAGATGTGAGTCAGCTCCTGTCCGCTCCTTTCCACATGACACGACTGAAATGAATCCGTGGGAGTGGCTGGTATTTCTTCTCTACCAGAGAACGTTTTAATGGCCAAATGGCAACCTTTAACCTTTCTGCTCTGCCCTTATGAACTTGCCATTCCCCTTAGCTCTCCAGCCTCATTCCCTCTCCATCACGCCAATCCCCACATGCGACCTCCACCCCTATCCATCACCTTATTCCCACAAACACTCCCTAGGTTGTTCGATGTGTATACACACACGCGTCAGCACCCTAACGCACACTAACTAACTCTACCACGCAAACACTAACAGCGGTGGTGGAACTGCTATTCGTCACGTGCCCAGGTGGCGGATAGGGGAATGCCTTCTGCTCAATGATCAGACGGTTTGAGTGAAATTTAGAAGCTCCTATGGACCAAGACCACCGGAGAAGAAACCCTATCATGGTAGTAATCAAAAAAGATTCTAACATTACGGTGCAGGAACTCGGAACCCCAGTACCGGCGCATATGGTGAGGGGGCGAGTGGACTCACAGTCGTCTTCATCCTGTGATAGCAACTTGGCCCCTCTTTCAGAAACTCTGACAAGCGATAAAATTAAGAAGACTGTCTTCGGAAGAATATTGTGGCTCCGTTGGAAGGAGGTCGGCTGAGAGGAGTGAGACTGTCCCTGGTACTACAGCGGGACGGATGTGAAGGACCTGCATCAGGTGGAATCTTGAGATGTGGATGAATAGCCTGAGAGTGAATGGAGGAATTTCAGGGGCAACCCTCTGAGGGTTGTAATGAGCAGCGGTGCACCCTCACATTTTGTGTGAAACTCGGAAAATCCTAGCAGGGGAGGGGATGGCGCGGAGGCTAACGTACTGGCTTCCCACCTAGAGGACCCGGGTTCAAATCCCGGCGGCGTTGAATATTTTTCAGAGGTATCTCGATCCCTACTTGAGGCGCTTTGTGGAGAGCACTTTGAGCGAGTTCGACGTCCGTCGGATGGGACGTTAAACTGCGGACCCCTTGGCGCCTTTCGTAAAGAGTAGGCTAATGCCGACGCCGGGTTCCTCTCCACCCTTCATCTTTTTCTGTCCATCCCCTATGGCGCAAATGACCTCAGCCTCCCCTAAATACTACTACTACTCTGACCTAGCAGGTGGACTAACATCTGGTTTTAACGCCACTATGGCCATAGGTTAACATGGAAAATACCAGGAGTTACAAGAAGATGGAAAACGTATAAGAAAATGGGACGTAGGACACTGAACAGGGGTGGAAAGGATAGATTCACTAGGAGGCACTTGACAAAATTCTGGCAGAGGATAAAAATATTGGTACTGCAGAAGAAAGAAGGGAACATCTCCAACCAGGGATAAAGAAATCGGCGAACGAAACGGTTGAAACGGCGATCGGAAGAAGCGTTTGTAAACTATGGATTACAGAGAATATAATTAGGTAGATGGATGAGCGAAGAATTAGAAGAATGTGAACACGAATTTAAGGAGGAGAAAGTACAAAGAGCTAAGCAATTGAATGGAAAGAAATTAATAGGGAAAAAGAAATATGGTAAACTATTTATTTCTAGAATATGGAGATAATAAAGAGACAGAAAAATGGGCGCGCCGCACAGGAAGGTGCAGGAAATTCCAGGTTTAGAGAAGGAAAATTCGTTTCTCTTATAAAGATGCAAGATCGTAACCGCAGAGGTTCTGACTGGGTGGAAAGAACCGTATGAAGAGGTCTTCTATAGGAATGATATTGATGCGCATGATCCGATGAGCCCGATAAAACTATTTCTTGTAGACTTGGAATGTATCCTACTCACCAGCCAATGTACCATGGCTTTGTTCCGTATCTCATTCGAGCTCGATCTTCGCTCATGTTAAACACTTCCAGGAGTGCCCGGAATTCAGTGTCGTAAGGGAAAAACTGGCAGTTTATCTGATGACTCCAGTACTCCGAGCTGCCTTCGTATAACTCTTTGAAGAATTGGAAACTGAATTCGTGGCGTGCCGTCCAGTTCTCCATGGCGTCGCCGACCACAACCGGGCGTCCTGTGTAGGCGTACCTGCAAAAGACCGAATAATCCTGCATGTCCACAATGAAACCTCACCGGCAACCCACTAAACTATTACCAATACAACTACCTAATAAAATTTCACTCAAGTGATCTTTGAAGAAAAGGTGGACGTGGGAAAATATATCGAGGAAAATGTTTGAGTTTCATTTCTCTCCAATTAGATGTCTGGCTTCAGAAAAGGAAATAGATTAGTTGTCTGCCCCACTTATTTCCTGGTAGCGTCTTACTTGGGCAAATAATTACCGTAAAACGAAGACCGTGGTACGCGCAAAATGAGAAAAGTTCTAACAAATTAGTCCGCGGAATATCTCTATCGAAGGTAATTGTCGCTTACTTACGTGGAAAACAATTGCAAGGCAATCTCACTAAAAAGGACGCAAACCATACTTTCCTCTTCAATTCCGTATGCATTCTACCTTCCTGCATTCCATCCGAAATGCTGATTACCTTACTTGACCCCTCCCTCGCTTTCCTATCTGCTCCTTTCCCTATATTACAGCCGTCAATACTTCACATCGCCATCTTTCTCCCATCTCCTTTGCATTTCTCCCAGCAACCCTCTCCCCCCCCACCACTCTTTGTCTATTGTTTCCCCACCCTTCCACTTTACTACCTTTTCCATTCACTCTCAAACCCGAATCTAGAAATGGCTCCAATCTGCGCCTATCGTCTTGCTTCAACGACCATCTTTCAGAGTGTTACAAAACCACGCTCCATGCCAAATTTTTCAGAGGTATTTCCTAACATCCTTCTTCGGCATCCCAGTCATTTATTCGCACTTTCTTGTGAAAGCAAATTTGTCTGACCTATTTATCTTTTATTTCTCCCCACCATGGTCAACAACCGAGTTCGAACCACTCCCAGGATAGGAAAACTGTTCCGCTAGCTCCGATTTTCACTTTCCCCTCTCAAAGTTTAACTTAGTCACCCTTTTTCTCAGACAAATTCATAATTTTTTTTGCTTGCATTGATTGCCATCCCATACCTTTCACACAAGTTTTCCAATTCTGTAACCCCTTTGCTACGCGGCCAACTAAAAGCTTGATCATCCACAAAACTAACTGATTTTATTAATTCCCCACTGCATTTAATCCTATCCTCCACTTATTCCCAATCCTCTTTAATCATTTCCTTCCTCGTACGTTGAAAAACACGTTTTATGACGCATGTCTGTCTTACTCCTTTTCCTTCCTGAACCCATCCCAAGTCTCCAAATCCGCCACGCACACCCGATGAGTTTGATGTGTATTCAGGTTATGGACAAGTCTCCATTTTATCCTTCCCATCTAATTCCATTTCCCGCAATGCATTCATTAATCTTAACTAATTTACTCCAACTAATTCTTTCTCAAAATCTGTGAAACAAACAATACATCCTGGTTTTGTTCTATTTCCCTCTCTATTAGTGATCTCATTACCGATATGTCATCACCCTTGCTTATATCCGTTCTGAACCCAAACATTACCCAATCGTTTTCCCTCCCATTCTTCCTCTAATTGATGGCAATGAGTGCAATACTAGCTGCGTGCGAAATCAAACTTACTGTTTTGTAGTCCTCACGTAACTTGCCTTCCCCTTTGTGAGATGGGAACTAATACTAATAATCTCACCAAATCTTTTCACCAAAGCCAGGTTTCGACTTAACATATTCTACTAATTAATGTATGAGAACTCTTCCTTCAATGTTTTTCTAAGCCCCTTAGTAGATCTGTAGGAATATTATCCATCCCCATAGTGTTATTTGATTCCAATTCCAATAAATCATCCTTCTTTATCGTAATCGAGTATGCCTGGTGCTAAAATATCCTCATCTACGTCATATTTTCTTTTTATGGCTAACATTTCCGGCCTGATATCTTTACGAAGTAGATCCTTTTTGTAATCTTTGTTTCTTTCTTGGATCTTTTCCCCGGTTCAATTAATAATTTTACTGCCACGTATTTACTAGTGTGCTCGAATTTTCATTTCTTACATGAACTTCCTCATACATCTACATCTTCTTAACACCCCGCAAGCCGCCGCAAGGGCGTATGGCGGGGGGTGTTAGGACACCACCTGTAATTAAGAAAGAAAAAAACCGTAGGCAAAAGCCACGAATTTATAACACCCACAAACAAAACATGGCACTCGTACCTTTATAATACCCACAAAAACATTTTAATAGTTGAAATATTTACGGCCATTTTATGTTATTCCCAATTTGGGCTTCATTGGATGGGACTATACTGGCAATATTTTGAGTTTAAATATATGGTGATTATTAACAATATCGGTTTATTCTCAGAGCAATAAATAACTAAAAATCGGGAAACCCTCGCAGACACTTTCCGACCCCACTCAGCTGTTAAGCAGACCATGCTCCCTCGTATACGATGGCAGGGGGTGAAACCTCTCGCAGCACGGCAAAGCGGATGGCGCAGCGCACGCTATCTCTCCGCATGGTGATATTACATACCAATGAGCGCACTCTTTGGCAATGATATAGTTGACACTTGACTTTGGACAGTGCCTGGTGCATATTCTTCCTCCAAGTTCAAGTTCCCATTTGATTGCTCTCCCCGTTGATGGTCACCTGGTGACCGAAATACCGGTATTGGAGTTCTTCTTAATTATTTTTATTGGCTATAGGATTTTCTTCTTTTGAGATTATTTCTTTAACAGCCAATAGCTCCATATCCTCTATAATGATATAGTTATTGCACGCTCTGCTCAGTGGAAGACCTGCAGTTTATACGCAGGCTATGTACTGATGAATCAAATTATCTAGTGCTCTAATTGTTGACTTAATGTTTTAAATAATCTATTCTACTCCCAAGCATCATGTCATCAGCTTTATTTATAAATATATTATCAATTTGCGGTTATTATTCAAATGCGTAATATCATAATTTCTAGTCTGATCTTTTTCATTACTTTTTCTCTAAAGAAATAATTCCTTTGAATTACTAGCCTTTTCAATGATGTGTCACCCTGCATATTTTCAATTTCATTTTGGATAATACGCACAGTCTTTATATGTACCCTAAAGCATTCAGATTAAGAGCACCTGTGTGAAGTCGAGTGTACTCGATCTCCTTACTTGCAGGTATACAACGTACGCACTGATTGGCCCTTATAAAGTATACCTCTCGATCACTGTCTACGTGCAACCACATTTTTCGTTACCTCAAGCTAATATTTAACTTCCAATTAAGCCTATACCGATAGTTCACAAGAGTTAAGCCCCGGTCTTGCTGTGCCATTGCAGCGTACGACCGGGGTGGCGTCATGATTTCCTTTAATTGGGTTTACATTACCCGTGAGATCACTTTAAGAGTATAATTGCTGAACCTTGGAAATTAACACTACCTATTGCTTCCGCTATAATGCTATTGACTTTTACAACTATGTTTACATTATAAGTGCTCCAGCATGTCCGTAGACAAGCTACGCCTGGCGAAAAATTGCTGCAAATGCTATCCTTACTAATACTAAGAAACGCCTCAGAAAATTGGCTACTGCGAGAATGGCCCATTTTGATGACGGGAGCCAGGCATCGGGGAAATCTTTCCGTTCTAATATAACCCCCCCCTTTTCAGGCTCGTTTTTTATAAAACTCAACGCCTGCGCGGAGGAATTCGAGCGGAAGATCAACTCGAGCGGAGAGTCGTGCCATCTCCCGTAATCACTAGGCAATATCCGGGCGCCCCTCCGCCATCTTGCGCACAACGCGAACGTTTATCCCCTTGCCCTGCCATCACAGACTGGTAACCATATATTAATGCGTTTATACAACACCAATACTCGCTCTTAATTATTATTATCGGTGATCTATCGTTTAAGGTGGCTTTTGGATGATCACAAACTAACAAGTTACATTTTCGGGATATATTATTTAAATATTCTATCTATCGGTTAAGATAGATTTTCGATAAACACAGTCCACACAACCATAACACGATACATCCTTTGCCTCTCCTAAAAAAACAAAACCCAAGATTCTACTCCGCAATAAACCTATCTTCCACTCCGTATACTTCCTTCCTCCCTTCATACCATCAAATATCCGTATCCTATTCTTACCCCGCCTGCCTAACATTCTCCCCTCTATCACGTCTTCAACTTCCCTTTGCCAATCAAAATGCTCTGAATCCATCTCTCCAGCCTCCTTATGATTTCTCCCAATAATCCCCTCTCCTCCCCCACCATACCCAGCACCTCATTGTTTGTTTCCCTTTCTCTTCACTTCACCTTCTCCATCCTTCTCCACGCCCACATCTCTCAAAAGCCTCCAATCTACGTCTATCATCCTGCTTCTGCGACCATGCTTCCGCGCTCCATATCAACATTTTCACGTGCCTTTTCTTAACATCCTTATCCAAAATCCCTCTCATAAATTCCCTCCTCCTAATGAAATATTCGGCAATCGGAATAGTGCGGTGGCTAAGGTGGCTAACTTTTCACCCCTAGGGCCCGTGTTTTGTATCCCGGTGGCGGCCAAATTTTTCAGTACCATAACGAACCCTACTTAGGTTGCTTGGTGGAGAGCATATCAATTGAGTGCGCCGTCCGTCGGATAGAACGTCAACTGTGAACCCCTTGGCGCCTTAGTTACTAGGCTAATGCCAACGCCGAGTTTCTGTCCACCCTTCCTCAACCGTATGTGTATGTACCTCTCCTCAAAGGCTGCGGGCGATATGTTGACGACCTTGTCCACCTGCGTCAATCCTCGGCACATGGAACAGTCTTCTGGAGGCCGAAGAGCCTTGACCAGTTGATCCGGCATGTACACGGCGCACTGTAATGGAAAGAGGGAAATGGTGCTCACTCTTGTAACATCGTTTCGGTGGGCTAAGGCGGCAGTCCTCTTGGCTTGGGGAAAGTTGCTTCCTTTTGAAACATTTACTAATTTACTGCCCTACACATCCATATACAGATGCTCTATCACTTTATGTGTTCCTACCCCTTTTTCCTTATATCTGCGAGGTGTGTCCGAAAAGTAGCCGACCTGGGTTTTTTAATTATTTTTTTACTGTGAGGGTGTTATGCACGACGAATTTTCTCCAAGAGGTCAGAAGATCAACAAAGAAAATGCCGTTGAAGTTCTGAAAAGATTGCATGATGCCGTGAGAAGAAAACGACCCTATCTCTGGTAAAGAGGTGACTGGCTTCTTCACCACGATAACGCACCAGCGCATTCATCGAACCTTGTGTAGCAATTTTAGGCGAAACACAAGGTCGCACAGCTTTGCCAGTCTCTGTACAGTCCCGGCATAGCTCCGTGTGACTTTTGGATGAAAATGGCGCTCAAAGGAAAGCGGTTCGACGACATAGAGTAATGCGATGAGCGAGCTGGAGGCCATTCCAAAATCTGCGTTCCAGGACTGCTTCAAGATGAGGAAGCACCGCTGGGAGCGTGTGGTTCAATCAAATGGGGACTACTTCGATAGCTGCCACGGCCCGGATGACGAAGATTAGTACCAATGCGGAGATATGAACGTAGGTCGGATAGTTTTCGGAAACACCTCTTATGTATACCAAATTAGCAAGATGAATATACTGCACAATTTTCGCACACGCTAGTTGTATGCAAGAGTCTTATATCCTGGGAGTTATGAAACTCTGAAAATTAAAATGTTTGTTTCCTTGGGGATACATCACGCCAAGAAGGCACGGAGCTTCTAATTTTTATCATTAAAAGGGTAAAAATACAAAAAGTACCAGGCTAGGTCCATTTAGGATTTAAGTTTCTAATGAATTTCAATCTCAAAAAAATTTATTAAAAAAATAAATTGACCTACCTTCACTATTGGACGAGAAAAGTGGTATTAAACCCTATTGGAATGGCCATTACGAGGAGGGAGGAAACCTAGGCGGCCTAGGAAAGCTTGCAGAGGAAAAATCGCCTTACTTATGAGGATTGAAGTTTGGATGAGGAAGATGCCGAGGAGGCTGGAGAATTGGAATGCGGATGGAACGGCTGTGGAGGGCGCTATAATCAGAGTGTGGTTCCAAAAGATGATCCCATTTTGTTGGGCTGTGGAGTGAGGAGGGGTGTTCATGTGGGTGCGGAGGGTGATTCAATTGGGTGCGGAATCATTCAATTAGACATTTGTAAAACAACTAAAGAGGTCGAGTCGGGTGATTTGTTCGTCCCAAGCCTGGTTACCTACCGACATAATTTAAATTTAATTCCAATTCTTGTTACTGAGGAAATGATATTTTTAACTGCCGAAGTAATGTTAATCAAAGGTAAAACTGAGTAGTTCATAATAATATAGAGAAATGATAAATTAACCCGATGGTTGGTTTGGTAGCTCGCCCAACACTTAGCCCGACATGGAATGTCGTAATTCACAATTAAGGTAAGGGGGCAAGATCCTTTCCCCGGGCTGGCTATGGTTTCTGGGGAAAATACGAGGACTCATGCAATCTCCCAGCTTGGGTGGAGATGAGAGTGGCCTGCCCGAGAATTGAACACGTACTCTCCGGTCAGTAGTCCAACGCTCTGGCCCTGGACTACCGCGACCCACATCTAAGTAAAGGTATTATAAATATATTAAAGTAAGATGAATTTGAAAGTTGAGCGAGTAATATGCAACACATACTAAATGTTATGATATACACATGTAAAATTTATTTATCCAGGGAGAAAGGTTTAATCAATTGATTGTGTATGATATTTTATAACAATTATTATTATTATTAAAAATACACATGTGCTGATAGACATTGTCAGGTGTCACACAAGTCCCAAATAATCGCAAAAGATAATAGATAAAATCAGACTTCAAAACACAAGTCTCTTAAACAAAACAAGCGAATCCTCATCCCATTTACAACCATTAATTAGCGAGAAAAAAAGATAAATTAAAAAAATTAAGCTATTACGTATAATACAATACACCACACATCAATCAAATTATTACATATATACCTTACATCTATTCTTAAAAGTATACACTCTGTTAGGAAAGGGCTCGAATATTTTTGCAGGTAAGGCGTTCCAATCAACAATTGTTCTTCCAAATAATAATCAGGTACTGTTGTACATTTAAACGACATACGCGGACGCAGCCCGAAAAATGTGGAAATCACCTACTCATCGCCGCGGAAACCTTCGAACGAACATTCTGTAAGTTTTGTTTGCAGCTCCAAAAAACCCAGGATTTTTAATTCTCGAAAAAATGTACTTAAGAACAAATTCCTTTTTAGTCAATGCCAAAAGAGTTCATTTAATGGATTTTAAACAAACCATTAAAACTTTTTAAAATGCAATATGTTTCTTAAGCGTAGGAATGTAATATTGGCCTGCATTGAAGTTAGTGTGACAATTATAATTTGAGTGTAGTAATATATATTATATATAATACATATTATATATATAGTATATATTATAAGACTTTACCGTGTATATAATGTATCACATTATATTCGGTGGCATCACAGCTGGAGTCATTAGGTCGCTTCTCATATCATAGTGAATCTTGAATATCGTAACGATGATCGGATATGAGGACATGGCTCACTTTTGATTAAATTGAGATAATACAGAATTCCAAAATGAATCTAAATCACATTCCAAAAATAACAGCAGTATAATAACAGGTTTTCGTTTAAATTGTACTTGTTTTTGAGGACTCAGTTGGTCTCGCATTCATAAACTAACCTCAATAGCTTACGTAGACTTAGAATCCATGTTTCAAGGTAAAGTTCTCAAAAAAAATAATTGGAACATATTGATCGTAGAACATCATTGCTAAAGTGAGTCCAAGTCCTCAGCGAATTGAAAAGTATATGCCAAAAGTAAAGAAATCGGGGGGGGGGGACTTTGTGAATTTAAGCAATTTTCGGCGAGCATGATACGTGTTCTGGAGGGGAACCTTCCTTTTTGATCCCATTGTCACGCTCGTTAGTGGTCAAAGTCGCTTGCTAATCTTGCAATGATTCATCAATTACAGCCACCGAACTGATAATCCCAAACAATTTAATATATTACTTTAATTGTTATTATAACGCATCTGACAAAGATGGCCGTCTTTACTTTTAATGAGGTAAAGTGAAGTAAACCTATGAATATATATATATATATATATATATATATATATATATATATATATATATATATATATATACACACACACACAAATATAAACACTCTAAAAAATATTAGAACAATATCACATTCCGCGTTTTTTTTTACCTGTCCCATTGTAATTTCAATCCAACCTGACATTAATAACAGAAATCAACGAAGCGTAGTGACGGAAATATACTCGCGTCACTATTATCACAATTATTTGTTACCACGACGAAAAACAATGGAAATGGCGTAGACTGTTCAGTGCGGATGAGGCATGGAGTGACGTCGGGGCCAGTTGGCATAAATTGGCAGAGTTAGTCATCTTTATATGCATGCCCTTGTGGCACCAGAATTCCAGGAAATCAATACTTAAGCAGCTGCATATGGAATAGAATTAGTATTAACTTAAATAATGAAAATCATTTTTGGAAACTTTGATTTTATTTTTTTCGTTTCGTGAAAGTGATTTCACATGTTTAGGTCGTTTAAACATCTCATTTCAATGCTCCTTGTAACCCTAAAAGAGCCCTGTCACCAGTTCTCCTGGGTCCTAATGATACGATCTCTACTTATATTTGATCAACGCATGAAAGTGGAATGACATGAGTGCTATTTTTAGAAATAAAATTTTGGCGATGTGATGGTGGGATTACGGAATCTGCTATGGAATCATTTTAACGGAGAAGAAAGAATTTATATTTTTCAGGCGGGCTTCGGGGAAGGCGATCAACAGTTGGGTCCTGTCACGCCAATCACGGCTCCGCGATTATTAGAACGTCATAGGAAACATGACGCACGGAAAACGACGTTCATTTTTACTTTGACATGGCGAATTTAAAGAGTGTAGTCATTTGTTCCTGTTTAAGTGCTGACATTACTCGCTTATATTCAAGTCAGCCAATTGTCCACCTAACTAGATCTAAATTAAACGCTCTAAATATTGTCACCATATCGTATTAGGATGAACTGTTGCCTTGTCCGTTACTCTCCTCCAAATGCGTGGATAAGAACACCAGATTTCAATGGCATCAGTCATAACTCTACGGAGCCGCGTACAGCGTGGACAAGGAAACCACCTTCAGCACCACTTTTGGCGCACGCCCGCACCATAAGGTGACAGGGGTCACCAGTGAGGGAGCCCGCGCTCACCGCGTCCCCGACTCCACGGCCTAGC
Source organism: Hetaerina americana (assembly GCF_022747635.1). NCBI lineage: Eukaryota > Metazoa > Arthropoda > Insecta > Odonata > Calopterygidae > Hetaerina > Hetaerina americana. Next base: position 1,721,649 of record NW_027286719.1, on the reverse strand, counting down.
AGGCCATCCGGCCAGAGAAATGCCGCTCCCACCGCCGCCAGGGCCGCTGCCAGGGCCACCCACGGCCGCCGCAGCCAGGGTTGCCGGCGATCACCCAGCAGCCGCTGCGCTCCCTTCAGACGGGGGTCCTCGAGGCCCACGCCCAAGAACGCTGCCCTCGCCGCCAGCGCTCTCGCTCGCCGTTCCGCACCGAACACGCCCGCACCACACGCGACCGCTCCACCAGAGGCCGACGGAGATGACATGGCGGCGTGCGCGACGAGACGAAACTGGAGACGCTCCGGTCGGTCGGAGTAGGTGGGGGAGGGGGTGGGGGAGAGCGGAGTGGAACTGGCGCAGGTGCGAGGGTTTGGCGCGATTGGGGGGGCGGGGGGATTGATTTGCGGTGACGTGGTGGGTGGGTGCGAGTGTGTGGTCTACCGGGAGGTTAGTGTGAGGGTGGGTGCGCGCTTCCCCACGCGCTCCCCCTCCTCTCCCGTCACTCATTCGTCAAATCTGGTCGCGCGCCTTTTATTTCCACGGATGATCCCGGGGGGGCTCATTCCGACTCACCGGCCCCCTCCACCGAGCGAGCCTCGCCTTTCAAATTCGAGGCGGGACCGTGCTCCAGGGATGGCGGAAAAGGATAGGGGACCAACGTGCGCGTGGCGTGCCCTCAGGGGAGGGGAGGCTCACGGGCGCGGGTGTCGACACTCCCAGCCGCTCACAACCTCCGGCAGAGTGAACTGAGTAGATCGTATACTATACATACAGGGTTCGTCCGGAAAATAAGTGTACTGACCCTTGGGCTGGGCGCGCCGCTCCAGGCGCGCCCAGCACCGCTCTGACGGGCTGCGATTGGAGGGGGGTATGTTGGCAAGCGACGCTGAAAAAGGCAGTCGGCTCTGAGCTGTAGTGTAGTGAGGAGCTCTGTTAACGCGAACCTCCACGCTCGACCCACGTCACGGAACGCGATGCCGAAGTTTTTGGAGCAGCGTTATTCCATCAAATTTGCGGTAAAGCTTGGGAAATCGTCTACCGAAACTGTCGGTATGAACAACCAGGTTTACGGGGAGTCAGCCATGTCCAGAAACATGATCTTTCGGTGGCACAAGATGTTCGTGGAGGGCAGAGAAGAGGTCGACGACGAGTCTTCGAGAGGTTCCCGATGATGCCTTCGCGGGAGCGTTCCAGGAATGGGAACGCCGCTGGAACAAGTGTATCGACTCACAAGGGTCCTACTTTGAGGAATATTAGCTTAAGATATGTAAAAGTGTAATACTTTTTTTTCCTGAGCTCAGTACACTTATTTTCCGGACGAACCCTGTATGATGTTTGCTTTCGTTGGATTTCGTGATACTTTATACGTGATCATTTCTCATAAATTTGAGAGCGTTTTGTGTTGAATGTTCATGTGGTGGTGGAGTTTCGCATTCTTGCTTGCTGTGTCCTGGCTTGTGTGTTGTTGGATGGCTTTCGTGCTGCATCCTGTGGTGCGGTTGTATGTTGGTTTATGGTATATGTGTTTGCATGAGTGTTGGATGAAGGGATTTTTGCATGAGTGTGTGCGCCGCTGTGGGTATAGTTTTCCATGTTGTTGTTTTTGCATATGGCATTGTTATCTTTTACGGGTGGTGACCTAACCCCCCCGCCACACGCCCTTGTGGCGGCTTGCGGGGTATTATTTAGATGTAGAAATCTACGTCTTAGATTTATCAATGTCTCAGGATTTATGATCATGTGAAAAACATATCGTCTTAAACGGAGAACAAAATTTTTTTTATACAATTGCGAAATTTCACCACAAAACAAATGGGGACAAAAACGCTATATACGGACATAAACTGAAACCTTGAAGTATTTTGAATCTTCTAATTTTGGTATTTGGGGAAAGGAGTTGTGCAATCGACCATGATTGGTGGTATGGATGGCGATTGCCCGGCTCTATGCCATGTGGTTCGCCAACTTTGTGTGCGCCCTAAAGGTGACAGCCACGTACGATGCGATGTTGTTTTCGTATTTGGTACCGAAAAAAATATCTTACCGTAATGCCGTGTCGTCCTTTTACGAGTAGCACAATAGCTTACCGTACCTTGCTGGAGCCGAAACGTATCGTACCGTTTTTTCATGCGATTATTCCGTATTCTAGTTTCTGATATGAATATCTTTGCATTATAGACGTGAATCTTATGAGAAGGCTTTAGGTGTGGTTCGAGATCACGTAAGCGATGCAATTTTTAGAAGTGCTGAATTCAAAAATAATGCTAAAATCTTTTAAAATGGAATTTATCCCAAGTTAAGAAATTCCGCTCATATTGCAAAACCAGAATTGCCTCTTTTATTATCCATTTACTTATATCATACTTATTATATACTTATTCCACACGAGATTTAAGTTTTTGTCTCAATTTCAGTCACTCTACGCCATTTCAATTTTTCTGGAAAAAAATTAATACATGCATGCCGTAGTTTTAACGTGCTTATTTCAAAATGAATGCTGAAAACTCTTCACGCACATTTTACAGCTGAATGTCAAGATGTCGCCCGTTGGTGCGTTTCAGCATAAGAAGCTTCGTTAGGAATACAAACTGCTGAACATAAAAAAGGATGATAATATCCTACGTCGGCATTTGCGCACGATCATTAAAACGCACTGAATCAGTCATCGAGCACGGTGTAAATTTAACAGTTACTCTGACGACCTTTAGACTTTTTCATGCCACATTTGCTACTTATGTGTGGTAAAGTTTACATTATATCGTTAGTTAAATTAGGCATGTCCTTCATGAACTGTCTATATATTGTTTTATTTACAGTCCATAATGCCCACTAAAGCAACGGAAAAGTAGATAAATAACAAAAAGAGAATGTTTACGAGAATTCAGTGAATTAAAACTACGGAAGCCTCTTAATCGTTCGATAGTTTATTGTGCGATCGAGGCATCGAAGGAGTTATTCACGAACACACGACGTTTAGTTTGGCGTATTTGGTAGTTCAGGGCTTAAGTCTTCTTCTGGGGAAACTTGTAAAGACCTTTCAGTACATAAATGGATGAGGGAAAATCCTCTCAGCACGCGTAGTGAACAAATAAATGAAAAAATAAATATGGATGCAAAATATAACTAAGCGTAAAGGGATAACGCAAAAACATCACCACATTAAAACTCACACATTTCCTGGACACGGGAACATTCCCGCGAGGATGAAAAGAGCTTCCCCCTACCGGAATTGCGCCATCTTATCATACGGATTTAACAAATCGATTTTGAATGGCACAGTTTCCCTGGACTGCATGGTTTGTATAAAAAGTATCGGGAAATGTTTCGGGGGGAAAAATAGTAGATTTATTTCCGATATTACTAAAATACCTAAAAACTCTTCAAAGCATATTCTTTTAGTGTCGAAACACTTTTGCCAGCATCCTGGTTATTTTCATTAAGTAACAATCACGTCATTTACCAATTCCTTGACTCAAGTGGAAGTTTTCATGAGTACGGAGTTTTATTGATGCAGAGATAACTGTAGATTTTGACCATTCTCTCATGTTAGTATTAATGACTTTGTAACAATAAATCATCATCATTCCCTTTCCTCACGTGATGTGATTCGTGAACATTTGCACAAGCCCAGTTTGGTGAGCAGAAGATTTCCAGGAGCGACTTCCAAGAGAGGTTGTCAAAGCGCCCTCTAAGTCCCATCACCAACCTATCCTCCCTCATTTAAGAATTGGGTGGAATACAGATTTTTCAGGAGGAGCTTTAGTATTTACAAATTGCATTGAGGTTTAACATTTTTACAGCCTTACAAGAACATGAAAGCACAGCCCCCGAGGTGATGAAAGGTTGAACGATGAATGCGTGTTGACTAGCAGTGCTGATGAAGTATTTTCCGATATCAATAGAAACTCAAGTCATGCAGCAGACAAATTGGCAAAGCAAGCGCAATTCGATCATGACTAGAGAGCCACCAGTTTCGTATGGCTATAAAACCGAAGACGATTCCGAAATGATTGTCTGGGGATTAGTTTAACCAGCACAGTGAGTTTTGCTTGTGTCTTTTAAAAAGTGCTGTGTATTGTCCTAAGTAAATGATGCTACTTTATTATGTTTAGTGAAAATATTCTGGTGCAAAATTGCAATCGATCTAAAAATTTATCTTTAGTGTTATTAAACTTTTTTGAATTTATATTAAATTAAATTTTAGTCTCTTTATTTCACAAATAAATGAATGTATCATTAAGGGTAGCGATGATGGATACAGGCATAAGGTATTTGAATAGAGCTAAATGCGTCGACAATTTTTTTTTAAAATTTCACCCTTGCTTGTTACATTGTTGCATGCCAATTATTAGGTCCTTTTATTTCATTTTCTAACGATATACACAAGGGATCTATTTGGTTAACCTTCTCCATTCTTTTCAGTAGCATACAATTTTGGTTTTCAGAACTGTGTGGACTCTTCTCTTCTGCTAAAAAGAAACATGAACAAATTCTATCCGCACGATTTTATTTAATCTTGTATCCTAATAAAACAGTACTTCATGTAAAATTATATTTGCTCTGGAGACCTAAAAGCCAAAAAACAAGTTTACTTCAAATCAATTATACGCATATTTTTGTCCCATTTTAGAAAGCTGCCGAAGCAAATGGTATACACGCATACTTGGCCAGTGGCCGATCAGATAGTCAGGGCTTGCGTGACCCGAGGATTGCAGAACTTAGTAATACACGAATCAGTATACAATGAAATTAAATAATATTTTTCACGGTGTTTGCAATCATAGTTCGGTTAAATTCATTAACTAGACTTCCCTCGGAGTGCGAATGTCATTCGCAACCGCGATCTTATGAAATTAACCATTGGAGGAAAATATATCCTTGATTATATGCAACTCTTTGAGCCTTCGGTGAAATCAAGAGGACGTATACAGAAGGATACGGTCGAAGTAACGACAGACAAGCCATCGAAACGTATCAATCCTGGCCGGCCATTGCAAGACTTCGCGTTGGGAAATCCGAGAGATCTTAATCCATTTAAATGTACCATCTGTACAATTTAAATCATTCTAAATTCTTTATACTCTCATGTACGTATTTTGACTTATTTCCTCCATTTATTTTTAGCATCCCATGTTAAATACTATGGGGAAGCGGTAGCCCAGAGGTAGAATGTTGGACTGTTAACGGGTCTCATTCTCGGGCATAATTCTCTGTGCACCCTTGGCTGAGTTATTTTTCTGGTACTAAAACTCCATGGGAAACTGTAGGAGGCATTTTAAATCTGTATTGTAGTCTATTCTTTATCTCTCCCTATTTAATTATTCTCAAATCGCTCCTTATTTCCTTCTAAGTCACTCTGAAATTTTCTGATTCTACAACTTGTGGTTTTACCATTACTTTTCTTTTACGTCAGTTATGCATTAATCATATTCTTTGAAATATATCGTCTCACGAGATCATTAAGATCAAAGTGACTACTGGACTTGTAAAACAAGGTACTGTACCAACCTCTTCTAAGCTTTATTGAGCCCAGAGCAATGCAGGTATATTTTTAAGAATAGTTAAAAAATCATTAATTTGCCAATAATTACTTTTTCCGATCCATTTTCACATCAATTTGAATAATAATTATTCAGTGTTATGATATCAAAGTTATGCTCTGTCAACAACTGTTAAATTATAATTATGCAAATAAACTCGTGGCAGTTGTATGAAATTAAATTTTAGCATACCTGTTCTCTTTCAGTAAAATCGATTTATCGGACAATTTTCCTTGCTAATATTTGGTAATGAAACAAATAAATAGATAATACTGTTATAAATAAAAGAATAAGTCCACACTGTGCAACTATTGATGCAAGGAAACTCGGTTACTAAGCTTCATCTCATTGTAATTCGTAGCCTAAGGTTTGAAAATCCCGGAGTTTTTCATGGTGGCGATCAAGTTTGCCAAGAAATGGCAGGATCATAATAACTGGATGCAAGAGTGGTTTTCATTTTTTAGAATACAAATAAATGGCATCACCACGTGCGTGCGTGCGTGCGTGCGTGTGTGTGTGTGGTTTGTGTGTGTAGCAAATAAATGAGACTATAGTTCCAATTATTTTAAAAATATCATCATTGTCGTGTATTACGAAGAAATAATATAATTACATGTTTAGGTTAGTGTTTGCTTGGAAATTTGCCAGTGGTTGGTGTCAAGGTTGACCAAGTTCGCCGAGTTACTGCTAACCGCTCACGCCAGGACGCAGGAGACATCGGACAGCGACTTTAGGAGAAATCCTGGTTATCTGAGAGTTTGGCGCGAGAAAGAGGATTAAGATAAGTTTCGCCAATACTTATAGGAAAATGGATTGGAAGCGTAAGTAGTTTTTAATGAGGAGCCGCTTCTGATGAACCTCCCCCCCCCCCGCTGACGTTGGAACACGCTATACCCTTTCCGCTCTATTTGTCTCTTAGGTATGGACGCAACTTATCTCAATCCTCTTTCTCGCGTCAATCAATATCGCAAGTTACCAGGAGTGGAATCAGATCAGGCGGCGTCTCCACCCTATTACGCAGCGATATCGATGCGACTCGTATCGCTATTCCGACCGCAGCTCTACAGGGAAGCACGGATGCCGTAATGGTAAAGTGCCGCATTGGCCGAAAACTAAACGTCTGCTGTCTGTGCTCCACACCGAAATAAGTCTTCCCCAACGGACCTATTAGCCTCTATCCTCTCTTGAAGCACCCCATGCGTCATCCTTGGGGACTTCAACGCCAGGTCCCGGTTTTGCGGGGATTCAGTCACCATCGGCCGTCTGCTAGATAACTACACACTCACTCACGTTCTAATCCGAATGGATATTCCGTCTCCTACCTGCATTGGGCACGGCCCTTCATACCCTGACCTTATTTCAGCTGGCATTCTCCCTACATCTTGCGACGTTGCCGTTGACGACCGTATCACCTCAGACCAGCTTCCCTTCTCCTTTCCTTCTCAGGCTTTTCCCGCGCAGCCAGACACACACATTTGCAGATTCCAAAACAGCCGACTGAAAGGATTACAGCTGCTCGATTGGCATGACAACGGGGGGCTTGCGAACCCCGCGGAACACGGACGAGGTGGACGAAGCTATCTCTACGCTGAACACCGCGTTCGAGTTCGCGGCCGCTAGCATACCCACCGAATCGATTGGCCCCTCCCGTCCCCCTCCCTCAAGACGTTTTTAGGCCAATTAAAAACAAAATTCTCTGTACAAACAATGGCTCCGCACCGAGGACATGGGTCTGAAGAACGAATAGAGCCGCTCTAAAGCTATCATCTACAGAAGGGTGGTAGCTTACAAGGAGAAATCCTGGCTGGTCGCCGCCTCTGAGCTTGACTGCAAAGAAGGGGCATTCTGGAATCACTTTCGTGTCCTCTCCGAGCGCAATAAACTTACCAGCATTCCCTGATCGATTCGCAGGGTAATCTGACAGCCAACTCAAGGGAAAAAACGGGAAAGTCTTTCGCCAGGTGCTAGAAGACAACTACGGCCCTCAGAAGGACCCGGCGTTCGACGAGGGACATGCTGCGGCCTGTAAAAGGTACCTTAACGTACTTCCATTCTCTCTTCATCCCCTGTAGGAACCCTTAGCCCTAAATTGACACCATGTCACCCATCTCTTCCGGGGAAATGGTGGATTGCCGACCGAGGAGAGAACACTTTTCCATGAGGGGACGGAATCACGGATATGTTCTTAACAAACGTACAAGCAGCATACCCCACACTACTAAATATTTTTCACTCTCTTCTGTTCTTATGCTATTACCCGTCCCAATGAAAGTTCATGACCAATATATTTCCCAAACCTAGAGAGGCCCGGTCAATAGAAGAAAATTACAGACCCATCTCTCTGGCCAGTGTCATTGAGAATGGTTCGAAAGAACCATCACCCGAGCACTAACTGAACTTTTCTCGGAGAGTGGGGTCTTGCTCATATAGAAATATGTATTTTGTCCTCACAGGTGTACCACTGGTTCACTTCCGCTGCTCACCAATACCGCAGTAGAGACCATCAACACCCGGCACTACGTGGCAGCCTTGTCCTTGGACATCGAGAGGGAGTTCGACCTGGTCCGCCGCGAGGGTTTGATTGAAAAGCTCTCCCTCACCCCGGACATTACACCCCCAATACTCATATTAGTCTTCTCTTTTCTAACTGGAAGGTTGGCAAGAGCCAAAGTAGGCGGACACCTCTCCTCTCCCTTGCCTCTCCTGGCAGGCATTCCCCAAGAAATCGTTCTTTCCCCAACCACACTGTTTTTCGGGACATGCCAACAGATATACATGCCGGTAAGCAAGTAACCCACGCTCAGTATGCCGAAGATTCAGCGCTTTGGATCGAAGCAAATTAGATACGCTAGCGTCCATAGAACGAAACATTCCGCGTCGCCTTCTCCCCCCGTATGACCCTCCCAGAACGAAAATTTACGCCAAATGTAACGCTAAACCTCTCCTAAATAGGTTTTTCTGGTTGCGGATTAAAACAACGCGTCAGCTGCCGGGCAAAAACGAGGAATTGAACGCAAAACTCCGTGGAACTTGCGGCCTTCTAAGAAGAAGACCGCACCGGAGAAGAAACAATAACCAGCAAGGATCATTAGCGCACAGTTTTAACCTCTACTACACCGAGATTACTCTAGCATGACATGAAATTCGCTGCACTGTACCCATTCCCTGCGGCATGGCCCCCGATGAAAATCTATCACTACTTCAGCCGAAGAAGCGACGAGGATAACTGTCTTTCGTCGGAAGTGTCGCGGCATCATTTTTCTTAGTATTCCGAGTGAACAATCAATATACCTAGTGATCAGTGTAATCGTTGCCTACTTAAAAAGTGTATCTAATGTTTTTTCTGAATATTTTATGGACGTTTATGTTACCAGTCTTTTCATTTTTCGGTCATTTATTCCCAATTGCGTGCCTTAGCGATCGATCACAAGGGCGCATCGATGTTTTTTTAAATTTTTCTGCTCCGGCCTAGATGCTCTTTTGTCTCTCAAAACGTCAATTATCTCTATTCATACAATCCTTTTTCGTTTTCCGTAGTATGTTAAAGCGAGCAATATAATAAATGAATCCCAATTGCGTATCTTTAACCGTTCGATCACAAGAGCGCATCGATACATTTCCGCTCCGGCCTAGATGTCATTTGTGTCTCAAAACGTCAACCATCGCTATTCTTGCAATCTTTTCTGTCGTTTCATCTTTTAAAAAGTTAATTATTTTTCTTTTTATTCATCTATAAGGTATTAAGAAAATAAAAACCTTTATACTGAAACTGAACCGAGTTACTAAGAATCACGTTGGCAAAAGAACTTGTCCCAATGAGGACCGTTTGTCTGCAAGGCGAAGGGATACCGGCAATTCAGTCGAGCGTCTCCAAGCTGCCGGCAGAAGTCAGGGATGAAGTTCAGTTCTTGATGCCTATGGTATAACTGAGGTGCAAGACCACATATATATATATATATATATATATATATATATATATATATATATATATATATATATATATATATATATATAGCCGTTTATTTTGAAAGTGACCTAACTCCGTTTTTCAATTTTTTGCCGGTTACCATGGTTAAATGTACAGCTTCATGTTATATATCAGTGACGCATTTCAGGTTGCTTATATTCAGGGAAAATACGATAAATTTTTCACACATAAGTTTTCAGAATTAATTAAATAACTGAGCCGTGTAGTTTGAAAGTGGCCCAACTCCATCTATACTTACATCAAGATATCTACTATTGATAATGTCGGAAAGCAGTGATGAAGGTAATTTCAATTAATTAGTATTTACAAGTTAACCTAATTTTTGGGACAATTGCGTTAGTTGAATAACCTGTACGATTAATTAATATAAAACTTAAAATTTAATATTAAATTTTAGAAATTATTTCACTCATGAGGAAAAACAGAACAAGACCATTAATAAGTTCAGATAGTGAAGAAGAAATAGTAGCTAATAATTAAAAAAAAATCGAAAAAGAAACAGAATTATAGAACAATATTCGTCTTCAGAGGATGAGGATCCGAATAACAGTGGAGAAAAGATTGATGCATCATACATCCAAAAATTGCGAAAGATTAAACGGAATTCAGGAAAAAGATATTGCACTCAAACCGGAAATATTGTTCCTGAAAATATTTTCGAAAACAAAGATTGTGGTTGTCGGAATGCTTGCACAAAAAATTACAATGAAGAAGAAAGAAAGAATATTTTTGAGAAGTTTTGGGGTTTGGCAGATTTCAACAAACAAAATGTATTACTTCACGAAGCTCTAGAGCGCAAAATTGTGGAACGAAGACGTCCAACAAACGGAAAAGGTTCACCAAGAAATTTTAGTTTTAGATATTTGTTACGCTCTAAAAACGGAAAAATTCCCGTCCGTAAAAAATTCTTTTTGGATGCCTTTAAATTAAACAAAGGACGCTTAAAACGAGTACAAAACTCTGCAAATGTGGGCAATGATATACGTGGGAGGATGGTTGGATCATCAAGACCATTATCTGAAGAAGTGAAAAAGCACGTTCAAAACCATATTAAATGTTTCCCTAATTTTGAATCCCATTATACCAGATCTCATAATCCTAATAGAAGATATCTACATCCACATCTAACTATCAGGAAAATGTTTAATTTATACGAGCTTCACTGCGAGGAAAATGGAATAAAAGCCGTTAATGAGTGGACTTAGAGGGAAATATTCAAAAAAGGTTTTGATTTACATTTCCACCAACCGCGCAAAGATACATGCCAACAATGCGACTTATTAATCATTAAAATTAAAGCATCGAATAATGATGAAGAAAAGAATAAAGTCATCGAAGAACACGATGTCCATTTAAGACTAGCAGAATCAGCTAGAAATTCACTAAATCAAGCTCAGGAGCAAGTATCACGTAATTCGGATTATTATTTTGCTTTGTCGTTCGACTTGTGAAAAGCATTACCGTATCCCAAGCTGACTACCTCAGTAGCATATTACAAACGCAATATGTACGATATATTCTAAATTTTGGTATACACAATTTTCATAACGATAATGTTTACATGTACGTTTGGGATGAAACTTTTGCATCCAGAGGTGCTCAAGAAGTTGTTTCATGCATCTTGAAACATATTAAAAATTTAAGAAGTGAAAGACAAATTATAGCTTACGGTGACATGTGCACCGGGTAAAATAGAAACATTAAAGTAGCTTTAATGTGGTTAAAAATTGTCCAAACTTTGGATAATAATGTGGAAATCATAGATCATAAATTTTTAATATCAGGACATTCGTTTTTACCAAATGATAGAGATTTTAGCGTGGTGGAAATGGCATTAAAAAATAATTTACTGTTCGTTCCCCAAGATTATTAAAAGGTGTCGGAAGGGTAATAATTTTATTGTAAATGCAATGAGACAGGAAGATTTTGTATCAACAAAATTATTAGAAGACGCAATTTTTAAAAGGGTAAAGAATTCTGATGGAGAATCAGTAAACTGGTTAAGTATATGTTGGATGCGTTTTGTCAGAAATTAACCATATAAAATTTTCTATAAGACATCAATGAATGAAAATGAAAATTTTCAAGTCCTGAATTCATTACCACGTCGGGGTAGACCAAGAAAGTTCGAAAATATTGTACTGACACCATTGTATAAAAATATTAGACAAAATTACAACAGCAAAATTTAAGGACATAATTGAACACCAGAACATCATGATTTCTTCAAATCCCTTTCACACGCACAAAATGTAGACGAATAGTAAATTGTTTGTAATAAATTTATATTTGTAATTTTCCATGTTCTGTAATTAAAAAATGTTTTTGAATCACATAAATTATGTTTCCGAAGTGTACTCAAGATATGTAAAACAAATGCAGTATTGTTTTTTTTCAATTTGAAACATCTTAAATTATGTTGAATGGACTTGGGCACCTTCAAATTTTATAATGAATCTGGCTGTTAATTTTGAAAGTGGCCCAACTCCATTCTTGATAAGAATACGCACGTTATTTACTTAATAATTGCCACTACTTTAACAGGAACTTTAAATTTAATATCCTTAGATATGCTTAAGCAGTAGGACTCATTAGTATCCGATACGTATATTTTTAAATTCACTGAAACGCAAAACTTAAAATATCTCGATTTGAAGATAAATGGAGTTAGGCCACTTACAAAATAAGCGGCTCATATATATATATATATATATATATATATATATATATATATATATATATATATATATATATATATATATGTATATATTTATATGTGTATGTATATATATACGTATATATTTAAAATTGTATTTTACTTTGGAAGGAGTGAGAGGGAGGAGGTGGAATTGACACATTCGGAAAAGAAAACAATCTGCTCACCACGACTATTGTAACATACAAGACCCGGGTTTCAACTTATAAAGTCGCAATAAAGACCCTGCAAGTCGAAACAAAGGCCACGCACACCAAGACTCATGCGGAAGAACAAAGTATTCAACACTCCGATTGAATCGCTTCCACAAAGTGACAATTCAGACCATTCTCATTTGTGAACGACATTGAGACCCTCCTACTACCTCCAAACCTTTAGTTCGCTACCTACCCTTCTTTATAAAAGATACCTAACACTTCCTCAGTTTGCTCCACTTGACTTCCCTCCCTCCTGACACCCAAATTACTATGGCTACAATCGATGCCACCTCCTTACAAACATCCATCAAGAAGTTTCCATGGGCCCTCCGGAAACACAATGTCTCAGCCAGGTTCAAATGCGTAACCAAAGTGGCCAATATCCTCGTCAACGCGAAAGACCGCCTCCCAAAAGACATCTCTGGAGGAATCTACCAAATCAAATGCAGCTGCGGCAACTCCTACATCGGCCAAACATCAAGAGCGCTGAAATGCCGAGTCCAAGAACACAGAAGGGCCGTAAAAAATAGACAGTTCCAGCAGTCAGCGGTGGCTGAACATCATTGGAGTGGACCGACACATAATATTGAGTTTGACAACGCCACTTTATTGAATAAAGAAGGCCGCTACTACCCAAGGATCATCAGAGAGGCAATTGAAATTGCAAAAACGCCCAGAAATTTCAACCGCGAGGACGGCTACCCCCTCGCCAGCGCGTGGAAACGTGTCCTCAAGGATTTCAACGAATCAGAGCACACCTCCTAAAAATAGGCGCCAAACGGAGGGTATATATATTGGACCAAAACCTGCATCGGCACTTCAGTGGACCTGAGGAAGCCAACTGGAACGTTGGCGAAATATCGTCCGAAAAATGGATACACGCGGAAGAAAACCCGAAAGAACCACTTCCTACATCCATCAAGAAGGCCTTTCTTCCCTACGCCACTTCCTCCCCAAACGCCCTACCCCTCACATCCCCAGCACCGAATTTATCATTGATCTTTCTAATTTCATTCTCACCCGCAATTCCTTTTCTTTCAACAATAACTATTACCTCCAAATAAAGGGCTGTGCCATGGGAGGTAGATTCAGTCCTTCATATGCAAACCTCCACCTCGGTGTCCTGGAAGAGAATTTCCTTTCCAATTATCCTCTGCAACCTCTCCTGTGGTTCCGATACATAGATGACATCTTTCTACTCTGACAACATTGTATAGATTCCCTCAATTCCTTCATCTCCCAACTCAATGATTCCTCATCTCTATCCTTCATCCCGACCATTTCATCCTCTCAGATCACCTTCCTCAATGTCAATATTTCCCTCAGCAATAACAAATTCCTGACCTCGGTCCACACTTAGCCTACTAATAAGCAGCAATATCTTCATTACAGCAGTTGCCACCCCTCCCATACCAAGCGCTCCCTCCCTATCCGCGGTCACTGTATTTGCACCCATCCTGAATCCCTTAACAAATACTTCAACAACCTTCACCACTCCCTCCTCCAACGAGGATACCCAGATTCTCTCCTCCATAAAAAAATACTCAAACATTCCTACACTCCCAAGCCTGCCTCAAACACAGACTCTCACCCTCTCTTCTGTACTACCTACTTCCCAGGCATTCAGTGCCTCAAATTCTTCCTCAAAGACCTGTTCACCATCCTCAAAAATCACAAAACTTCCTCCAACCTTCTTCCCAAATGCCCCTCTGTCACCTTCAAATGGCCGGCCAGCCTAGCAGGTATCCTCAAATCGCTCAAGCCGCTCTCAAAATCCCCTCACACCCCCAGAGCCTACCTAACACCCCCCGCCACACGCCCTTGCAGGGTATTACAGGTGTATGTAGATGTAGAGCCATACCCACTCCATGTCATTGAGGAAGATGTAAAACCTGTCCTATTTTCACCACTCCGACCCACCTTTTAACTCTCTCCCGCCCTTCCCCCACTCTTCCTTCACATTCAAGATGTTGTTTATCTTCTGACCTGTAAACTCTGCAGGGCCTTTTACATAGGCCAATGTTCCACACCCCTTAACCTAAGGATCGTGCAATCCCTCCTCCGCGTCCACAGGTCTCCCCATCCCTAAACATGCTTCCCAACATAAAACCCCCTTCAACTAGTGCTACAATGTTTCCATCCTAGCATCCCTACCCACATCCGATAACCCTATAGAATTAAAAACTCTTGAAATTTTTGGCTCTGCATGGCCCATCAGCATCTAGGTCTCAATGTCGTTCACTAATGAGAATGGTCTGAATTGTCACTTTGTGGAAGCGATTCATATCGGAGAGGTGAATACTTTGTCCTTCCGCATGAGTTTTGGTGTGCGTGGCCTTTGTTTCGAATCACAGGGTCTTGATTATGACTTTGTAAGTTGAAACCTGGGTCTTGGATGTTGCAATAGTGTGGTGAGCAGATGGTTTTCTTTTCCGATTATGTGTCAATTCCACCTCCTCCCTCTCACTCCTTCCCTATCTCCGCTCCCCTCTCCCCCAACCCTTTCTCTCATTCTTCCCCCTTCCTCTTGCACCCCTCACCTCTCCCTGCAGTCATTACTTCTATTTCTTCTGATGAAGACGGAGCTGAAATCCATCAAAATGATCAAGAAACAACGTGAGAGTGATCTTTTTGTGTGTTCTTATATTGTTTGTTGGTGTCCAATTTATTATATATCTCTATTGACCATGCAGCCTTAGAGAAAGTGGCTTCTCTGCCAAATTTAGAATAGGTGATTACCTATTCTAAATTTGACAGAAAGGATGTCTTCACTGGAATAGGACATCAATCTGAGGAAGACCCTCAAACACCAGCTGTGCACCCAACATGCCACTTGCCCCATCCCTCCGTTGAGCCATCCTCCCTCGAGCCCACAAGGTTACTTTCCCCAACAAGCAGTTCATCTTCTGCCCTATCCTGCAAAGGTACAGCTCATGGAGTTGTCCATTTACCCCCTCTGGATGTTAACTTGCTGCTAACAATTAAATTCAAATCGATGGACAGAAAACTTCTCACCTTGGGAAAGAAAGGAGATGGTCCATGTGCAGATTGCCCATACCAGAAAATTAGTTCTCACTGACCTCCAATGAATGACAGACAATATTGAGAATGTCAGAATAATATCCCGGGAATTCTACCAAGGTCAGTCTGGGTACTCTATTTGCACTCAAGCATGGGAGATTTGCTATAAACATGCTTCATGGCTAGCTGAATAGTCAATTTTCAAGCCGTCAGAATGACTTTGCAAGTTGGGAGTTGACATCAAGAAGCTCAACAATGAATGATGAACATCGCAGGCTTTTAAGCGCGCTTGTGTTCAAGGTAAGTATCTGGCTCAATGGTAATCACTGTGAAATTAGAGTAGATGAGGGTGATATTCCATATCAAAACTTGAAAGACATTCTGAAAAACTAGACCATGACATTTAAATTCATTTTTGTGAAAGTTTGGCAGGAATACTATTCATTTCATGGGCCAATTACCAACTAGCAGTAGTTGGAAAAATTTATGGTCAGTGCTGGGAAAATTTGTTCAAAATATCAAACACCACAGTAGGTCAGTGAATTTCGCATGCACAGTACAAAATCCTTTAAAATTTTAGAAAATCTAAAAAGATTTGTATTTCATTTCTTCTATTTATAGTAAGACAATTATTTACACCATGTCTGTTGGTGAATACTTGCTTTAACATTACCTTCAGTAAGAGAACTGCACCAGTCCCCCTGCTCCCTAGCACTTCTTCTGGTGGCCCATTCACCTGTCGGTGTCAATATTGTCTTTCTCTTACCTGTTATTGAGCTACTCAAATACTGAACTATCTGTGTTAAGGTTGATCCACACCCAAGATGGTGCCCATTCAGTTTTCTCATAGGATTTTCCATGCTACCCACACATGTATTTGCATGCCAGAATGCATAATCATTGTTTTCAAATGTCTTTGGGACTGAATTTGGGTTAAGGTTTGGGAAGTTATTTGGGTGTGAAGGGGTTGGCAACCCTCAGTGAAGGGGTTGGAAACATCCAGAGGGGGTAAATGGACAACTCCATGAGCTGTACCTTTGCAGGATAGGGCAGAAGATGAACTGCTTGTTGGGGAAAGTAAAAGTGTCAAGTCCAAAGGAGCAGGCTAAATGTGATGCGGAGGCCACTTTAATATGCAGTGGCTATGCATGCTAAAATTATTTAATGATAATTCTGCATTCCATTTTCATGAAAGGGTCTTAATACTATGTATCCACAACAAAGTGCCAATAATGATTTCGGTATCGTGTGAATGACATTTCGATTCTCTGTATAAGTGAATACTGGTGTAAAAGTGAAGAAATCCAATCGTTCTGTTCTGATGGATGTACATTGGCTGAGTCCTTCATAAATGGTGAATTTCCAGACTATCTAACAATAGCAAAGATAAAACTTATTCATAAAAAAGAGGATGAGGATGATACTAAGAATTACCGACCCATGTCCTCATTGAGTAATTTTTCTAAAATCTTAAGAGCCCTTGATGAGAGACAGGTTTATGAAATATATTGTTAAAACTAAAATATCAAGCATGGGACGATTTGGATTCCAAGAGGGAAAAGGTACCAATGATGCTCTTGAGTGTTTTCTAAAAAAGATAATGACTGAATGATGGTGGGACTCAATGGAATACTCTATTCAATGATCTTTCAAGTTCATTTGATACTGTGGACCATTAAATTCCTCTAATTGAATGTAAATGTTATGGCATCATGTGTCAATTGATGTCTAATGAACCAGATATTCACAAGTAACAAGTTTACAATATCTATGTAATCACTCATAAACAGTAAAAACAAAAAAAAATAGGTTTTTACAAGCTCACTTGGGTATAATAGAGAATTTCTTCAGACAACTCCTTGAAGACCCATGCTACTTTCTAAGATAAGCTTCTAACAAGAAAGTATTGGTGAACAAAGATACTCTTCCTATTTATTTTAGGGACCATGGTGTTCACCAGTTGATTGCAAGCGTCACAGTGTGAGATTCCTCCATGAGGATTCCGTAGATTGCTACCAAGGACACAACCGAGTGGCAGTCCATCAAATGTATCCAAAATAGAGGACACATGACAGCGTCGAGTTTGAGCTATCAACCATAGCAGTACACCCCTTTCACCGCCAGCTTCTAAGAATTGCTAGTTAGTCAGATTTATAATTATAATTATTCGTCACCAAACATGATTAAAAGGTGTTAGATTTTTCAAAAATTATTTGTGAGCATTACACTTGTAAATGACATGTAGTCAAGAAAAATTTTTAAAATTTTATTCAAATGCGATACAAATTATTTAAAAAATTACTTTTTTTAAAAATAAAAAGAACTGGCAATGGCTCATTGCCACTATAAAATTTTTATCCAATCCTCAAGGGATATTCCAATAACTGAGGAACTCCCATGAATATAATCTTTATTGGATTCAGATATTCATAAATACTTCTTCAAAACAAAAATAAGACTAGAGGGTGAACTTTCTTTACTTTTTTTCACAGGGGTTTCACAGGGGTGGTCCACCCAATCCTGGTGACTCAGCATTGGGGGGCCGATTCATCACCACATAAGATCTTGCACGTTCCGGCTGGAATGGATCCTGGCTGCAAAGCGGGGGGACCAAATCTCTTCCCTCTGATGCCATCGGGGTAGGGGGACAAATTGGAGGCACATTCAAATAGCCATTGCCAGGCAAGGGATCCGCCACCTGCACTAAGGACGGGGCAGTGGTCACCAAAGGGGTGACAGGCCTCTCACTGGGGTGATTGTGGAGTGGACCATACGAGCGGAGACTCGATGCGGCCAGTTCCTGACGAGGCAAGGATACTATCTGGTTTGCCTCTACAATTGGAAGGCGGTAAGGATTCACCCCGTTCCTAGATGTATTTTCCGGTGATGAAAACGAGGGTCCTGTTTCAGTGCTGGTGCGGCAGGGGCGTGTGGATGGAGTTGGGAGTAAGGCATATGGGTGCTGCACCCTTGATCCTGGAGCGGGATGAACATTTCCCTGTGGAGGGGTTTCTGGAGTGGGTAAGAGGGGGACTCGGAGTCCCTGGGAGCTAGAAGGAGGGGGCATGTGCCCTCCCACCACATTTGACTGGCCAGCATTCGGGTGAGCATTCACAGAGCGAGCAGCCCTGAGAGCACGCTGGCTCATAATATAACCGGCCCCAGACCTCCTTATTGGAGGATGGCCTGGTGGGTGCATGGCACTGGCAGTGGCTGGCCCGTAAGAACCATCACCGATTCTCCGGGACGCAGCAAGTGACAAGTGCATCCCTCGGCGCCAATCTGGGTGGAACTGTACCTTTCCACGGAATGTTCTCCACCTGCGATGGGGACCCTTCGCACCGTCACGTGCAGCTTCAACCTCTCGGCGATTGAAAACAACGTGAATATCCTCATCATCATCAATATTTTGGGTCAAATTGGAAGATGCCCCCTCGAGTCTTCGATTCTGAAAATTTTAACAGAGAAATAATCCAAATGCTCACATTTAATATTAAATACAATGATGATAATGTTTAGGTAATTTTGACCACTCAGGCACTTTATTTTAGTAGATTGTAAGTTACAGGCATAGGTCATGATTTATTCATCTCAAGCTTTGAAAAAATCTTTTTGAAATTAATAGGACAAATAAAATACTCTACAAAATGATTGTTATCCTGATGATCGACATATATAGTATTAGACACTAAAACATATAATGGAAGCAAAGAAAAGTAATGCCCCACACACTTAAATATTACTGTGCCTACGAAACTGTGTTTGGACATGTTGAGCTGCATCAAATAATGAGAACAAGTAATAGTTGATTCCAAAATATTACAAAGTTCATTAGAAAGTTAACACAGAGAGCCATGAAATTAGTAATTTCAGCCTTGACTTAGTGAAACTTCCCCATTACAGAAAGTAAAATTGCAACTCTGTTCATGTTACTTAAATTTTAAATCTTATGACCCGGTTCCAATACCGGTAATCATCTTTACTTATTGTATCACCTAGGTCGTAGGTTCAAAACATTAAGTGGAAATAACAAAATTGCGATTTTCCTTTTTGTAAAGTAAGCTCATAAAATTTCCAACAATTTTGGATAGTAGCTCTGGCACCTCACATCAAAAGACCTTGAAAATGCTAACCTAATAAAAAATAATTTGGCCCTGCTTCTGCGGTTCAGCCAAATGGGGCCAGTGAATTCCCTCCCTGATCCTGTTTGTGTATCGCAACACGGACATTCCATACATCACTAGGGATATAAAGGTTTTTTCCCGGGTCTTTTGTGCAATTCAACCAGTGACACAGTATTTGCAAAATCGCCATTCAAGGAAGTTGTTTGGGTGGCAATGAATCAAGACGCATTTTAAGTTTGAAAAAGTAATGGACGAAATTGAAATCTTCCCTGGATATTTAAAGGAAGTGAAACAAACAGGTGAAATATTGTAAATACCTTATGATATGAGCCTGGTATTTCAGAAAGAAAGGTCAACTCCAATTTGCAAGTCTTCAAAAGAGAGGAACTTAGTGTTATGCTGTCAGCAATGCAACCACTGTGCATGCCTAAAGAGCCATTTTTAAAATTTCTGCTCACTACTGTGGGCACCAAAATGCCATCCCCACCAGGTTTTGCAGAATCATCACTGCAGTCGGCTGTGTTGCAGAGCTAGCTGTGGGAGATGATCACGCTCCTGACTCGTACCCATTTGTGGGAAATAGACTCCTATGTATTGTAGGATTCTATTTCCCATTGATATTCTTTTTACCAAAAAGCTACCCAGGGACATTGTTTTTACAGATTCTGCAAAGTTTTGTGAAAATGCGACTCAGCGTTAACAATAAATAAATTTGTAGTGCACATAGCCACTGCCTTATTAAGGCAATACTCGTACGCATGGTTACAATGCCACATCACCTTTAGGAATCACTCTAATGGAATTTACACTTCATTGAATGTTAATGAAATTTCTGAATATTTAGAAAGTATGGGTTTAATTTTCAATTTGCCACTTGCATTTGCGCTTTATAACAGCGTGAGACAGCCTTTCATTGCCTTGTGGCTGGGCAATGCATTCTCCTCCGCCGTTATGGCCACAAATGGAAGTTCAGTCTGGCATCATCTTCTCGGGTGCTCTTCCGGCACTTCCAGATGAGACCAGTCTCATCCAAATCAATCGTGATCCAAAATGCAGGGGGCAATTTGAAAATGAATCTCCTTATTTGTTCACAATTAGGAATTACCACGAGCCTTCAAGAAGTGTCAAGACCAAAAGAGTATGCTTACTGTGATGTGGAGGTCAAGGGAAACTTTCATCATACCTTGAGTGCAAAGCATCACCCTGACAATACTATGCTGCTCAGAAATTTATTAATTATCATGGATCCAATTTGTACCAATGAGAGTAGTTTATTGACTTCATAAGGAAACAAATCAGCTCTTTTTTTTCATTCCTCTTGATTGATTCTACTTCTTTTAGCAATGGAAAGTATACTTTTTCTGTTTTTAAAGCATTCTTGTTCATACTGGTGTTATGCTTTTATAAGGATAAAAAGAACAATCAAGTGAATAGATGAACGTATTCTCAGGGAGCCAATCACACAGCCAAGAAAAACAAACTATTGGCCAAGGATGAATACTGAATTATATTTAGCGAACCATTCATCGAGCCATTTATTTCATATCTTCGTGCAGATGAAAGTGTATCTCAGCAAGTTTGTGACCTATAGATGCAAATAAGTGGTGACCATAAGGAGCCAAGCCTGGTGAGTAAGCCATGTGGGGTAGAATTTCCCAGGTTGGTGCATCCAATGGGTTGCAGACTGGATTTTCCATTAGTGCTAGAGCTTTGCTATGAAGAAAAATGACCAAGTGTTGCCTCTTTTGCTATGCTGGTCTTTTTTTAAGCAGTGAACGGTTCAAATTGAAAAGTTGTTTTTGGCAGCATACAGTTTCACCTGGTCTTAACAGCTCATAATAGACCACACCCTTCTGGTGCCACTCATTCGAAGCATAGTCTTTCAGCAAAAGGGATTCAGTCTCGTAGTTGATGTAGATGGTGTGCCTGGGTTTACCCCTGATTTTTTTACACTCGGGATTCACAAAATAAATCCACTTTTCATCCCTAGTAACGACACATTGCAAAAACGACTTCCTTTTGTATCATTTGAGCAAAAATTTGCACGAGTTTTAGTGCCTCTCCATCTGCCTGTCATTCAACTGATGTGGCACCCATCTGCCGGTCTCCTCAATCTATCCAATCCCTCGTTGGTGATCGGAAACAGCTTGCTCACTAACCCCCAATTGCTCCGCGAGTTGCAAATTCCTGCTACCTGCAACGTTGGGTCGCATTCCCTGCCAATTAGAGACTCTTTGGGGGTAGAGTGTTTCGTGGTGCATTTTCATGTGGTAGTGATGTTTCAATTTCTTGCTTGTTGTGTCCTGGCTTCCGTGTTGTAGAATGTCTTTCGTGCTGCATCATGGGGTGCAGTTTTTTAGTTGTTTTGCGGTATATATGTTTGCATGAGTATTGGATGAAGGGATTTTTGCATGAGTGTGTGCGCTGCTGTGGGTGTAATTTTCCGTGTTGTTTTTTTGCATGTGGTATTTTTCTTTTTTACGGTTGGTGACCTAACACCCCCCGCCACACGCCCTTGCGGCGGCTTGCGGGGTATTATGTAGATGTAGATGAGTTGCTTTCATAACTGTTAATCATTTTCGTCCAACAAGGCTTGCAATTCCACATCTTTGTACCTTTTTGTTGGGCTTCCGTGTTCCTTCTCTGCAACAATCACCACTTTTGAGCCGCCAAAACCATCATTCATACGCATCTCGCAATGGAGTGTGCTCACCACAAGCTTCCCGAAGTTATCTGTATGATTCAGCAGCAGTTTTCTTCAAATGAAAAATAAATGCTTTCGGCGAATGCTCTTTGTTTGGCAAAAATTATGACATATTGAACACAGCAACACTACGCGAGCACTTTTTCAATTTATCACTCTTGCGCATCTGACACTTGTTGATGGCACAACAAAATGGCAAAAAACAAACTGTCGAACCTTTACAACACAAACTGCATTGGCGCACCATCTGTTGTCTGAAATCAGCATTTCATTCTGTTACAACTGGTAATACCTTGTTTGTTTCATACTATAATTATGTATTTGCTCGCCTTTTAAGATAGCACGGATTCCTCAGGGCTCATGAATGCAAGGGAAATCATGGTGAAAAAGTCAGTAGAGTGAAAAATGTTTAAAAGAAAACATGAAATACTGGTAACATCTTTCAATTTTGCGATCAAAATTAAAAACTTGGAAAACGCATAAAAGAGAACATTTATATTGCACATAAGTGGAAATTATGAGGAATGACAATGACTTCTGACCCAAACATGACGAAGCACGTACAGTAGAGGAAGTTGCGAGTGTCCACTAGGGCCATTTGCACTGCCTCGACACAGCAGTTATCACAGTGATAAGCTCCTCAATAATAAATAGTATTGAAACTTGTTTTAACGCATCAAAACTACACTAAATCAAATAATAATTTTAAAGTTGGACAACTGTTTGCACCAGTCGGATTTCGTGGCATCTAACACTCTCACGAGTTAAGTCTTCCTCAATTACTCACAAAAATAAATTGTATCCTGCATGACAATAACATTTTCAATTTAGGACAAAATAAAAATTTTAGAACGTGTTGATTTTTATGATGAAACCCATATCGACCAGGCAAAACTCTAAAATTGCAAGTATCTACATGGAATTCAATAGTGAAAAATCATGATTCTACTCTGAAACCTCCAATGCAGAGCATTTGTATAAAATGAGAAAATATGTTAAGAATTCAGAGTTTGAAAAATTAGACATCACTGAAAGAGCAGTTTTCGGGCACTAGTTCTTCAAATATGCCAGGCTTCATCTCAAGAAAAAAGCATCAGAAATCACCACACGAATGGGGATCGAAGACTTCACATTTGGTTAGTTCAACAGGTTTACAAATGGGCACAAACTTGCATCCGAGTGTGGTGAAAGCACAAGTGAGACAACTCGGTGAAAGGTGTCAGTTTTGTTTTCTTCGTTCAGTTTTCCCACAATTTACGTCAATCTTATCAGGTCCCACTATCCTTTTTCCTATCATTCCAAAGGACAAGGTAACCTGTTTTTACATGATATCATTTTCACTTTTCCCGCTATTTGCTTCACCAAACGTTACTGGATTCAAAAATTTCACACTCGAAAACAGTTACTCATGTACATCAGTCTTAATGAAAAACTTTTTCGACTTTGTTTTATACATATGCACCTAAATAAACTGGAAGAGAGCAGTAATGTGAATGATTTAATCAAAGAATTTTTGTCGTAGCTGGGGATGAGATGTGGACACAAATTTGTGCTGAAAGGATGTCACCATGGCTCGGTGGAAGCATTACCAACAGGCCGTGATGTGGGATCTTGGCATTATTTTAGGCACCGCCTTCCACAAGGCATACAAGGTGTGAAAAAAAAACCATTGGCAGCAGTGTGTTGATGCATAAGGGTGCTACCTCGAGGACTTTTGAGTGAAACGTATCAATTCGAGCAATGAACTAATGAACTGGATGCAACAAGAAGCCAACTAACTATTTGATACACCCACAAAATACAAGCCCTCTCATAGAAAACCACCCACACTCCCAAGGCTCCAATTTACCCTTCTCTCCACACACGGCACAAACTTACACGCGGACTCCTCCCTTACCAATCCTCCCCGACCGGCATGATTTGACCACTGAGTTGCCATTTGAGTTGCTGCTTTGGCACACTGGCATCCTCCTCCGATGGTCTATGGCTAAATGTATACATATATACCCACCCAGTTGATAGTCATTCCGGCCAAATTACCAATTTTGGAAGTTGTCATTGAAATTTTAATTTGTCCTATGGAAACTGCCCTCGCTGATTATTTAACCAATAGCTCAAATACTTTAAACTTCAACAAAGGAAACAGTTCAAAATTTGGCCACTGCTGCCATCACATAACTTTATTTCATTGCTGACACTTTGGAAAACATCCCGTGAAGTGCTCGAGATCAGCATTCACTGATCTAAATAAAGGAAGGCTGAAATTAAATGTTAAGTTTACTCACTCTTCGACGGATACGGGCTGCTTCTCTCTCCTCTTCGTCATCCGAATAGTCTATATTTGACTGACTTGGTTCCTCGTTGTTTTCAACTGAGGCGTCACTCCCCCTGAAACTGAAACATACGCAAATTATCATAACTATCATCACTTCTTAAGAGCTATTACTAAACTTTATGAAAATCTAAAAATACAGGAAGAAATATCTTCATCAGTTAGCTCGACTACTAGAGGCTACATTCAGAGCAGGTTTTTTCGAAGTCTGAAAAAGATCAACCACACTAATTTCATTTGCTAAATAATTTAGCAAAATTGAAATAACTGGATTTACCAATGGGCATTTTCAATAAATTTATACATGAACATGACTAACAAATAAAAATCATTATCTGAGAACAATGAATACCTAACGTCACACACCAATGAAGGGATTTAATTTCACAAGCGTAAAAAGACAATTTTGCTCTTCTATCAATGCTTTAGATGATGTCGTAAGCATCTCCTCAACCGGACTTGGCTGTTTCTTTCCCCTCTCTTTCTACATCCTCTACCATTCCGGAACTATGTTCAGCAGAGATTATGGTTTCTTCTATCCTATTCTTTGACTTCAAAACTTTGACACTTCAAATCTTTAAGCAAGCTCTAATATCCCCCTTCCGAGTTTATTATTTGCATTCACTGAGGTCAGTATTGCCAAAGTAGCACACAGAATGCTGCTACGCTTCCTTGTCATGGATTTGAAGCAGGGGAAGAGGAAGAAGCCTGGTAGGACATTGTGCAAAAAATTTGGAACCTCACTCACATGGCCGCGGAGCTCTCGGCCGATCCACGAGCAAGCTTCCTTTGGTTCATCCGAGGATACTCGCGGCCCCAACATTGCACGCACCTTTCTCATTTCCATGTTTTTAGTCACAATTCTATGCACATCCCTTTTAAGGATGCTTAATTCATCAGCAACCATGCAAACTCAATCAGCGATCCCAGTCCAAAAAGTCTTCACTCTTGCCAGATTTTCATCACTTTTTGAAGTCTAAGGGCATCCTGAATGCTCTGTGTCTTCAACGGAAGTTCTCAAGCTCAAGTACAAATGAACGCAAAGTCACTGGGATTCTATGGATTATAAGAGCCATTGCACCAGCCTACGCACCAGCACATTCATCCGGGGTTGTCGCCGCCAAACTGCATGAACTACGTTATGAATTGCTGCCGCACCCCCCCATATTCACCCAATCTGGCTCTCTGCGACTTTTTCTTATTCCCTAACATGAACAAATGGCTCGCGGGAAAAAAATTTAGCTCAAACGAGGAAGTTATCGCCGAGACAGAGGCGTATTTTGGAGAGTTCGACAAATCCTATTTTTTTGGAGGGGTTAAAAAAAATGGCCGGAATGTTGGGAGAAGTGTATCTTACTAAAAGGAGACTATGTTAAGAAATATAAATAAAAGTTTTTGAAAAAAAATGGTTTCTTCATTTCTAACACAGGTACTTATTGAACCGCCCTCGTAAATCATTCAGAGGTGACATAACTGGTGATGAGTACCCTTCCGACAGAGTAAGTTACTTTTATTCTTTATGATATGCATGCAATAAGTTTGATTTCAAAAACAAAGTTCATGATTGTTTTCTATTTTAAGCATTTACACTGAATTTCTTTTAGTGGAAAATGAAAGGCTAAAAAAAAAATAACGAAACAAGGGAAATCAGGAAATCATCTCAAAATTGTGTTATTAAACCATCCAAATTTGACTTTATTTATATATATTTATACTTAGCAAAACTAGTCGTAGGTAATAAATTCTTTCATGTAGAAAAGCTAAGTCTACGATTCTTTCTTCATCCTTTAAAAAAATTACTTCTGCGTGGTGATTAAACGCTTCTAATTAAAAGATGTACGACCAAAAGTGATCAGAGCTAAGTTTGATGAAGTTCATGGCACAACTGCTCCTGGGTTTACAACTATTTACAAATGAGTTACAACAATTCATCCACAACTGATGAACATCATTCGGTATATCCAGCAGAAATGACTTCCTCAAAATGATTGAAAACGTCCAGGATATGGTTTTCAGTGAGCAATGAAGCCAAGTTTGGAAAACAGCTGATTGCAAAAACTGGATGTAAAATAAATCTCAGCCAGATGGGTGTCATGGGGCCAGGGCCGCTTCAGAAGCTAACTTGAAGCTCTTCCATCAAAATCCTGACAAGTTTCTGGCATGGTAAATAACTGTGGATAAAACATTCACGCACCACTACCCTCCAGAGACAAAGGAGCATTCGAAACAATGGGTTTCTAAAGGCAATCAGGCTCTGAGTAAAAGCAGCAAAGACAAGTGAAATTAGCAGACAAGGTGATGGCCACTCTGTCCGGGATACACCTGGATCCATCTACATCAATTACCCGTAAAACAGACAAGAATAAATGGAGAGTATTATGCGTCATTAATGCACTGGTTAAGTAAAGTTATCTAGGAAAAAACATCCTCATTTGGAAAAGAAAAAATATTCACTTCCTCCATGACCATGAACAGGTGCACTGAGGTCATCATTTAACCTGGGTAGGTTCAATGGCCAAATAAAGGAATTGACATTGGTATTAATACAAGATTCACCATACTCACCCTATTTGACCCCCATTGACTCTTACAAATTTCGCAACTTGAAAAAATAATTGAGCAGAAAATGGTTCACACTGAACAAGGGTGGAATCGCCAACATAGATGCCTATTTTGAGGATCTTCTTCGGAGGAGGACAGCAGAGAAGAAAGCACAGCCTGTGCAAAAACCAATCAAAGGCTGTCGCACGCTGCCATTTTTGTGCCAATGTAGGCAACACGGCACTAGACATGCATTTAACGATAGTGTTGAATCGCATTTTACTAAAGTTTTAAGCATCGGCAAGTAAGTGCCCATAGAGAGCTTTCAATTAAAAAGCAATTAGCTACAAATCATAAATAATAACAAGTTATTTTGATTCTTTTTTGTTTTTACAAATAGAATTTGTATTCCTAGTAGCTTCATTCCGCGCTAGAAGTAAAAATGAAGATAATCCAAAATTCTTAAAAATGTACGCATAATTTTCTTTGAATAAACTTTGTAGACTATTTTTTTTGGCATGAAACACATAATCATATTTTAAATTACTTTACATTGTCTGAATAATTGTTTCGCTAAACGAGTGTTTCAATATAAGCAAAATATCCCTGAACAAATTATGCTCATTGTATGAGGTTCCACCAGGAATTGCTGTTTTATTTAATTTTAGGAGCCATAATTACACTTGGTGTTAACTTTGCGCTGAAAATGAGCCATTGGTTGTCTGATCAATCCGATACTGCCCTCAGCAATGAAGCAATAATGAGACTCAAATGATGAAAATCAAAAAGCTTTCCCCTTCCTTTCGCCAGGAAACACTACTAAAATTTTCATACGATGCACTCTATGCAATAGGTATAATATTTTTCCAAAATGAGCAATGAGTTCTTTAAAAGTTCGCTTTAAAAGAATGACATTTAGTTCTTCAATGCTGCGCAAGTTGCAAATTGGAAAATCAAACCCCTGCTTGTTCACCATCCATTAACCAACTCCACTAGCCTTCAAAAGTGCTGCGTCTAAAACAGCAGGCTAGATGAGATCTGGAGGTCACGGGAAACTTTTGAAGGCATCGTCCTAATATGGCATTGGTGATTAAAGCCATAAATTTATTCAAAGATCGTTCTGAGTCACATTTACACCAAATTTGGAAGAATCAGCAAAAACAAATGTCTCGAGATAGCTTATTTTTACAAATCGAGTTCACATTCCCGATTGCTTCATTCCACGATAGACAAAACGGTGAACGTGATCCATTATCCAAAACAATGAATAATACTTTTCATTGAATATACCTTAAACATTAATTATTTTTTCCGGCATGGAATGCATTGTCCTTTGTTACATTAATTTAAATGTTTAACTTGTTTCACCAAAGGAATGTTTTGCTTTACGAGACATATCGCGGAGTGGATTATGCTTATATTATGAGGTTCCACTGCAGCAAGTATTTTTTGGCACATTGCACATTTACATATCAGCGTATCCTAGGCCCATAAGACACCAAAGTGTCTTATGGGCCTGAAAATATGGTACTTCTTTGCTAAATATTCCATTTAGATGCAAATAATGTTTTTGTGCTCTAATGGAGATATTTATTTTTTCACTTCTTAAGTTCTCAAACACAATTATTTTGTAAACACTCTTTTTTAAGGATCTGGATTTCACGAAAATTAATAATTAGAACCAATAAAATTAAAAATGAGAGTAAACCCTGGAATGAGTTTTGGGAAACTGAAACACACTTAAATCATTTTACAATAAAAAAATGGGGACATGGAAATTAGACTATTGAAATAAGTTTCCTAAGAGACATTAAAATAAAATCACAGCAAAACTCTTAAGAATAATGTATAAATGTGCGTGATAAAGAAGGAACTTACTTCCTCAACTGATTGGCGAAGGTGAAGTTGGTGTACTCAGTTTTGGGTACACATTGCACCTCTACTCCTGTATTCAGGCCGAGGCGGTAGGCATGCTCCTCTGAATTCACCCTGATTGCATAATACGGCTCCTTCACCTGGCCGAAAACATCACATATTTCTCCAATTGCCCTACGGCCATGTTCGACGAATAGAATTGTGCCATTATCCAGAACCGGTCTCCGCGTACAAGCCCGGATCACCACTGAAATAAAAATTAACACTTACATTAGAAGATCAACACATTGTTAACATGGGTGATGGAAAGCAATCAGGTTAGTGGCATAAATTTTCCGGGGAAACTTTCAACGCTGAGCTACGCACTCAATGCTAGTTGGCACTTAACTATATGCCTCATAAGTTCTTTGAAAATGTAAGCAATTGTTTAACATTAAATACTGGATTACAGGAACAAAAAAAAGAAAGAAAGAGAATTTGGGGTATTATGGCGGTATCCAAATCCTAGCACTGCTCTGTGTAAATATTTGAATGAAAAATATTAGTCCTTTATTTCACCCTAATTTTTGGCTTCACTAGGTGGCCAATTTTTTTTAGTTTTGCCTTGCACTGTTTCCCTTAGGTTCCAGCTTTTGCAAAATAACTAAAAATCAATATCCTTTAATCACACTAATAATTTAATTTCCATTTATTTTTGGAGTGTTATTAGCATCCCATTTTACCTGCCCCTCCCAGTCATACTGCATTCCATCATCTATATCAGAGATATGTCACTTTTTGAGATGAAAATGTCGCATTAGGTCACTTTCTTCTCACAAATGCCATTTGTTTCTCTTTTTAGCCGCCACCACCAACTCTTTCCACCCCTGAGTGCAGCCAGGCATAAGCTCCTTCCCTCTTCAATATCAGTAACTAAGCATCTTCCATGCTCTTCTCCCTGCCTGAATACCCCAACTGAGTTGCAAGGAACGATCATTCCACCTCCCATCACAATTGTGCCCACTCAATCATTTGCAGCTCATGATCCTTTACCTAATGGGCCAAGAACAGCTTTTTTCCCACTCCTCCTTCCCATCACCCTGATGGTACAACTTCTTTATCTTTGCCTATGCACCTTACTGCGGTGAAACCCAGGACATATATATTGAATAACTTTGTGGAGAGCACTTTGAGTGAGTACAACATCCATCAGATGGGATGTTAAACTATGGACCCCTTGGGGGTTTTAGACAAGAGCAGGATAATGCCAAGGCCGGGTTTCTCTCCACCCTTTCTTTCCCATCCATCCCTAATGGCGCAAATGACGTTTGCTATTGGTCACCTCCCCTAAAACTACTACTTT
The DNA here is from genome assembly GCF_022747635.1 of Hetaerina americana. Lineage (NCBI taxonomy): Eukaryota > Metazoa > Arthropoda > Insecta > Odonata > Calopterygidae > Hetaerina > Hetaerina americana. The sequence continues at coordinate 1,691,290 of NW_027286719.1, read as the reverse complement.
GTGGAATACAGGGGACATGATGGCCATGTCGTTCGAAAATTCGACTACTGACTGAAGGGCTGAGGATGGATTCCTTGGAATGCCTCTGGGCACCCTCAGCTTCACCAGAGCAGCATCATATATTTCGGGTGTCAGATCTTTCAGGGGAACGACAGGCATGACACAAGTAGTTTTATTTATTGGGATGCGTCGATGGTCATGGTCATTTTGCACCACTATCAGAAGGTTTATAACCTCAATACCCTATTATTAAATAGATAAATCAATAAACATTTAAAACCAAGACCCTGAAAAAGGATACCGCAACTATTGTTTTCTTATCAAGTAAGTTTCCTTAAAAATGTTAAAACTCTATTTAAGGAGTCAGGGTCATTCCCTTAAATATTACTTGGATCACCCCTTTTTTAAAAGGGTCTCCCGACCCCTCATACTTGTCACCCTGGGCCATGAGAGATTGGCTAAAAAAGTTGATATTCCGTCATTGATCTATGGTGAAATGGTGGTAGGGACTGCCCCAACTAATGAAACCCCTAAGGTTTACCAAAGATTTTACACTGAGAAAAACTTGTACTTGAGAGCTGTTTCCCCAAAACACTAATTGCACCAAAAAAGACAAATAGAACATTTTGGACAACAAATGAAGTTAAAGGAGCTGGTAATAATCTCAAAGAGTGGGGTGGGATAAAGAGATTGAGAAGTGTTCTTATTTTTTAAGGCTGACAAGTTGGCCAAGAAAAAATATCCTACCTTTCAAAAAAACCCCAACAATCCTAGGCATAATTATTTTCCTGCAAATTCCAAAAATAAAACAGTACTATGTGGGAAACTGTAAACAGGGAAACTCAAAAGAAAAAGTGTGGAAAGTGCAGAAAACTTAATGCTAAGAAATGAAAATGGCAACCAAATGTCCATTTCAGCATGTTTAGCTAACTTCATACGCACTACATCCATAAACATACCCGAAAACTTAAAGCAGGCCAAGCCTTTTATGATTTCTGACGACTTTCAATGTAAACATCATGTATCCAGCTCTATTTTTATTTCCCCAGTCTCAGAAAAGGAATTACTGAACGTTGCATATAATCTTAAAAAATAAGCTATCTATTGGAATTGACGATACTCCAGTGTTGGTCATTAAAAAATGTACAGGTGTAATTTGCAAACCCTTTGTTCATATAATGAGTCTTTCACAAATGCCAAGTTCCCAGATCTGCTTAAAATATCTAGAATTAAGCCTCTGTTTAACAATGGAGCCTGGGAGCATGTTAGGAATGATCGGCCAATTACACCCCTGTATAATTTTTCAAAAATTATTGAACAATTAATGAAAGAAAGATATGTCTTTTTAGAAAAGTATTAAAGTTCTAAATTCAGCACAACATGGTTTACAAGAGGAAAAAGTACCAGATCTGCTTCAGCTTGTTTCATCGATAAAATTGTGACGGGGTTAGATAATAACGAAGTCACCCTGGGAATCTTTAGTGATATTTCTTGAGCCTTTGACTGTGTAGGCCACCCTTTGTTGCTGGAAAAATTAGAACATGGTGGAATAAGGGGAATAGCACACAGATGGTTTAAATCCTACCTCAAAAACACAAAGCAGGAAGTGGAGGTTGTAACTACCTACTCTAAAAATACACGAAGCAGTCACTTATCCATTACACAAACAGTACACAACTCAGTATGCCACAAGGATGTACGAGGGTCATCCGGAAAGTAGTACCCGTTCGTGCCGCATGAAGTGCTGACGACGCGAGTAGCCGCTGGACGAGGTCAGATAGCTTCAGTGGCTTGTCTGCCTTCTCTGAGCCAAGTTGCGTGACGCTAGCATTGCCTGTGTTGTTTCTGTGATTGTTTACAATGTTTAAAAAAATTGAGAACGCCGCCAGTTGTGAAGTGAGGGCAGTGATTAAATTCCTCAATGCAAGAAACGTTCGCCCATGTGATATTCATCGCCAATTAAAGGAGGTGTATGGAGACAATGTAATGGACGAGTCGTCTGTTCGGCGGTGGTGTCGCAACTTCAACATGGGGAGGGGGAACACACACGACGATGAGCGTTCGGGGAGACCGTCTGTCATTACAGACCAACTGGTGAGCTCAGTTGACGAATTCGTGAGGAACGATCGGCGCGTCACAATTGATGACATCTGTGAGCATTTTCCCAATGTTTCTCGAACAATTGTTCATGAAATTGTTAAACACCATCTGCATTATGCAAAAATTTGTGCAAGATGGGTCCCTCGCGTATCTCAATGAGCTGGCGGCGAAGGACTATGCAGCAGGAATACAGAAACTTGTCACACGTTATGACAAATGCCTTAATTTGCTTGGATATTATGTTGAGAAGTAGTTTTCCTCTTTCAAATAAAATTTTTTATGTTTGTTAATATTTACTTTTGTGTCTATTTCACGAACGGGTACTACTTTCCGGATGACCCTCGTATACTACGTCCCGTAGTGTTCTTAATTTATATAAATGATTTAACAACCTATGTACAGGTAGATATATCCTGTATAGAGGGATGCAATAATCCTTTATGCAGAAAACATGAATTTAATACCAAGTTACAAGAATGACACATTGCTGGAGTGTACCAAATCCTGGCCCAGCGTGACAAATACGAGAGGTCAGGAGACCCTTTTAAAAAAGGGGTGATCTAAGTAATATTTAAGGGAATGACCCTGACTCCTTAAATAGAGTTATAATATTTTTAAGGAAAATTACTTGATAAGAAAACAATAGTTGCGGTATCCTTTTTCAAGCTCTTGGGTTTTAAATGTTTATTGATTTATCCATTTACGTATTGTGCAGCACTATTAGGAGACTGGCTCACAAACAATGAGCTTAAAATAAGTTTTGAAAAAGCAAACTATAAAAAATTTAAGAAAAAAGCAACCATTGAAATGAATCTTTACGCCAAAGATAATCTTCTGAAGAAAGTTAGCCGTACCAACTTTTTAAGTATAATAATTTACGAAAGCTTTAGCTGGAATGAACATATATGCAGTAAGCTTTGTACGCCCTAAGAAACCTAGCAAAGGCTTTAGATCAAGCAGTTTTAAAAACGGACTACTTGCTTGATAATTGATAATCATTTACTGGCAGGCAAAAAAAGATACTAAATCATCAGATGTTCATAAATCTAGGTTAAATATTTTTTAATTGAGTTGTTTTTATGACCAAAATGAATATTTTTCGCCAAGGTATGATAAGCCGTAGTTTTATTATAACCAATTCTCAAAAACGATGCATGCATTTTTCTGTTTCTCTAAGGCATATCTTATATTTTATCATTGTAAAATAACAAGATGAAATCATATTTTCCACTCGGTGGATGAATTCACACGGCAATAATTGATTGTGTTTCAGTAGTTATTTTCTTGGAATGCCCTTCATTTGTATGTACAGACAAATCGCTGGGCAAATAAATAAATGATAAATGGAAGACAAGAAGGAAACACCTCCACATTTCCAAGCTGGGACAAGCAACTTGCATATACCAGGGAGAGAACTTAAATTAAAAGGGGCATGATCACCACCTTGATCAATCACTTGTATCATGTTAATAATGACTAGTAAACTTTTCAAGGTATAAGTCAAAATTAACCCATGCCCACAGGATAGAGGAAGTCTCCAAAGGATATATGTACATGCTCTCAATCTTGCTTGTGTATGACCAGATGAAATTTCAATCTTCAATTTTTTTTACTTCTCTCCACAGTAAAGAATAAATGATAAATTAATACCGATATTATCCAAAACTTGTACAATATTACAAAAAAGGATACTCTAAGTAAAATTGATCAATTACCAATGTTCCCCGTAATACTCTGGATGTGCCCAATTTGCAGGCACTCTTCCTCAGGCACCGTAATGTCCAAATCTTCAATTGGAGAAAGGTATCCAAACACATCATCACTATGGAAACTATTTGCTGGGTGCTGCCTTTCAGACAAATTGGATGCTCTGTGGACGACTTCCACAAGCTGGATGTCACTGAAAGTTAAGGTTTACAATACCATTATATAGTACTTTTGTTTAATGGAAGCAACATAAACTTTGAAGTCACTACATTGACTTTGCATTCATTATTGAATGAAAGAGAAGTTAGGTTACCCTAACATTCTGAATGTTAGACATCATATTAAGAGAAAAACAAAAGACAAGTAATTTAGTAAGAACTTCACAGTTTTCCTTAAAAAAATATTGAAACCCTGAAAATCAAGCACTATATATAGAATAAAACACAAGGATTACCTACCTATCACTAGAATCCTCAGATACACTATCTGAGGAGCTACTTTCTCCCTCCTGTATTACGTCATCACTGCTTGAAACCTTGGCAGGATTTAACACATTTTCTTGATCAGTGGTCTGGTGTCCCCCATTTGTCTTTTCATTGTTCTCGCTCAGATTCATTTTTTGCCCTTCACTAACAAAGAAAGAAAGAAAACATTATCCCCGCGCATGGATTAAGTAAAAATATTAGCTGAATAGATGAACTACCTACCATCACCATGGATGAAGCAATCACAACGTTTTTGAAAATTAGTTAGTTACACAATCAATTAAAAACTTGCATCATTTGACAACATCCACCTTCGCGCATACACAACCGTCGAATTTCACCACTTATGCGCTCAGAACACAGATTATATATTAATGAAAGAGTCAAGTTTCCAGGAAATAATAATTTTCGTGCCTAGCAAGGGGCAACCTTAGTGACATTTTATTTCTTTGGCATTTTCTATCATTTGCACAAAAGAAAGAAATTTGGTAATTATGAGTACGCCAAGCACACAAGCCTTTGGTGTCACACGTTCCAAAATGTACATTAAAATTTATCCTTCATTTTACATTATTATTATCAATGGTGTAGAGCTTTAGAGAAAAATCTTTACCAATGGATATCTGGAACACCTGACATCTTGCCATCTAGCTCGCAAAATGAGCTGCAAAAGAACAAATGCGTACCTTTACTACGTTACCCAACGCCCAATAATTCTAGTGTCCTATTTAAGAGAAATTCCTACAACCAAAATTGAAAACATTGGCACTATCACCCAAACAAAAGAATATTACTCATTTCAGAAACTGTTTTGAATGATCGTCAGATATTACAGTGATTAACGAACATTGCAAATGTCATTATTTACAAACACTCCCAAGTAAATAGGCCTCCTACAACATTACCAGGTCACTCACACCACCTCAATTACGTTCAAAAGAAATTCTGGGGATACTGACTACCTGAATTAGAAAATATAATCATAAAAACAATTAAATTACTGATCACATTATTACTGTCACTGGAGCAACTTGGTTAAGCTGCAAATTATTGTAATTACAAGAACTTGAACTAGCATATATATATATATCAAAAGAATGAGGAATGAAAAATACCACACCTTTCCACTGAGCTATTGACATCACCTCCCACATCGTCCACGGTCAGGTCCACGGCGGGCACGCTGAAATCATTCAATATGAGCAATAAATCTTCACTCCAAAATGTGCGATACAATCCAATTCAATACAACTTCCTAAATATTCAATAAAATTTCTCGTTCCCTTCACATCTTTAACCAAAAGAGCTGCAGGGCATTAGACAAAAATGTTTCTTAATGGATATTTTGATTACCCTGCGTGGCACTACCTGGTTTTCAAATGACCCCATGAAGGATAGAAGAAAAGATTTTAGTCTTTAACCCAACAGAGAGATATTCTACAGCGTCCTATCTTAGAGTGATTCCATCAACCGACATTAACAACATTGACGCTCAACAGTTAAACAAAAGAATATTACTCATTTTACAAACTTCCTTAATTATGTTCAACAGAAACACCTGGGATATTGACTATTAGAATTGGTATATATACTTAAAAAACCAATTAAGTAACTTATCACATCATTACTGTTTTGGACCAACTTTGTTAGGCTGCAAACCATTGTAATTACTTGATTTTTTACTTGCACATTTAACAAAAGAACTACAAATGAAATATGCCACACCTTGCAACAAGCTCCTTGGCCCTCGCCTCCACATCGTCCACGGTCAGGTCAACAGTGGGTAAACTGAAACGATTCAATACCTCTTATTAACCTTCACCCAAAAAGGTGGGACAACATTACACTTTTACAGAGAGATTATATTGAGGCGCAAAACTTCATTAACACCCAAGTTTCCACAGCTTTTTTCTTTGAACTCATGTGAAAGACTGCTGTAAGAACTGCCTTCATCTAATTAAGTTCAATTCATCACCCCTCAATTCATTGGCCTCGATGTGAAAATATACTTTTTAAAAGATGAAAATGGAGAATCTTTAATTCCACGCACGGAAGATCAACTGTCATATTATCTCACAGTCTGCCGTCATTAAAATATCCTCGAATCAACATTTGTTTCGCCAGCCCCACCACAGTTTAAGTTGATATCAAGTAATAAAAAAGGTGCTACATGGCATTGATATCCAAAGTATTCTACTGCTTTCTCAATTATGCATATTTTTATTACTCCTGGTTAAACTGAGCGCCTGCACAACCCTAGTGAAGTATTCTTTGTGCATTTATAAGCCTCAAATACAACTATTAATGGGTAAGTATTCAATTATTGTTAAATCGCAGCCTTACGTCTTCCTACATCACAGGATAAAACTCTCTTCAATTACATGACTCTTACAAGCCATATTAATCAGAGGAGACTTGCCATATTGTAAATGGAAGATCCCCCATCTGAGGCTGTGAAGAGGGCAACCAAGAAAACCATCATATTTCGTCATCATAATGACATCCCCACCCTATCCTACATCCAAACAAAACAATGCCTGCCGTTCATATAACGGTTGCCTAGCAACAGAGCTATTATTATTATTACTTTTTATTTGCCTAGAGATCACAATAAAAAATACCAGGTGGGTGGTGCATGAACATAATATAAGCCATATGAAAAAGGAGCAAAGACACAGGCCCAATTAAGACACACAAAAGAAATTATGCCTAAGTTACATAAATGTTTGGCACAAATCCATGAACATTGGCTGTAACACGGACATACAATATCAAATTCAGAAAAGTCATTGCTCACCAACATGAATCAGAGCATGACCATTGCTAGAAACCATAAGTATGAGAAGAATGATCTGGTACTTTCCCGGCGAATAATGTTTTCCAAGATTATTTGGGTCTCCCACCGGGTCCACGTTCGTAGGTGTGCCAAACCTACGAACGTGGACCCAGTGGGAGACCCGAATAATCTTGGAAAACCATAAGTATGAACTTACTGGTCAGGAATACTGTTGAGATATTCGTCAACCGAGCAGATCATATTGCGCTGTAGATATCTTTTTAACTATGCTTGAATGCAGGAGTTCCCTTTGTATCCTTGATACTTTTGGGTGGTTTGTTACATCTCATACCCATTTCATTCGGTCCTGATTTCAATGCTTTAGTTTTTATATTCACAATATGGATGTCATTCCTCCCTCTCATGTAATGATGATGATAGGCAGAGTTAAGAAAATAGTTGCTATTGTTATTTTTTATACATAGAATTAAAAGCATAACGTTGATGTACGGGAGTGGTATCAAATTTAATTCATGGAAAATAGGCCTTGATGGAGCATTGTGAGGTTTCCTGGCGATGATTCAAATACCTTTCTTTTCCATTTTGAAGATGGTTTGAGAAATAGCAGCCGGTGCCCACAATTTTATGCCGCAAGTTATATTACAATAAATCTAGAGCTCTAGAGAGAAATCTTACCCGATTGATGATATTTGGAATACCCGCCATTGTGCTATCTAGTTTGCCAAATAAGCCCCAAAAGACACGCCATTACTACGTTACCCAACGACGAAATATTCTACAGTGTCCTTCTATCGTATGGAAATTCCTACAACCACCGTTAAAAACATTGGCGCTCAAAACCCAAACAAAAGAATATGACTCATTTTAGAAATTGTTTTGAATGATCGTCAGATATTATTAAAGAAACTTTGCAAATGTCATTATTTACAAACATTCCCAAGTAAATAAGCCTCCTACAACATTACCAGGTCACTCACACCTCATTTACGTTCAAAAGAAATTCTGGGGATACTGACTACCTGAATTAGAAAATATAATCATAAAAACAATTAAATTATTGATCACATTATTACTGTCACTGGAGCAACTTGGTTAAGCTGCAAATTATTGTAATTACAAGAACTTGAACTAGCATATATATATATATATATATATATATATATATATATATATATATATATATATATATCAAAAGAATGAGGAATGAAAAATACCACACCTTTCCACTGAGCTATTGACATCACCTCCCACATCGTCCACGGTCAGGTCCACGGCGGGCATACTGAAATCATTCAATATGAGCAATAAATCTTCACTCCAAAATGTGCGACACAATTCAATTCAATACAACTTCCTAAATATTTAATAAAATTTCTCGGTCCCTTCACATCTTTAACCAAAAGAGGTGCAGAGCATTAGAGAAAAATATTTCCCAATGGATATTTTGATTACCCTGCGTGGCACTACCTGGTTTTCAAATGACCCCATGAAGGATAGAAGAAAAGATTTTAGTCTTTAACCCAACAGAGAGATATTCTACAGCGTCCTATCTTAGAGTGATTCCATCAACCGACATTAACAACATTGACGCTCAACAGTTAAACAAAAGAATATTACTTATTTTACAAACTTCCTTAATTATGTTCAAAAGAAACACCTGGGATAATGACTATTAGAATTGGTATATATACTTAAAAAACCAATTAAGTAACTTATCACATTATTACTGTTTTGGACCAACTTTGCTAGGCTGCAAATCATTGTAATTACTAGAATTTTTACTTGCACATTTAACAAAAGAACTACAAATGAAATATGCCACACCTTGCAACAAGCTCCTTGGCCCTCGCCTCCACATCGCCCACGGTCAGGTCAACAGTGGGTAAACTGAAACGATTCAATACCACTTATTAACCTTCACCCAAAAAGGTGGGACAACATTACACTTTTACAGAGAGATTATATTGAGGCGCAAAACTTCATTAAAACCCAAGTTTCCAGAGATTTTTTCTTTGAACTCATGTGAAAGACTGCCATAAGAACTCCATTCATCTAATTAAGTTCAATTCATCACCCCTCAATTCATTGGCCTCGATGTGAAAATATACTTTTTAAAAGACGAAAATGGAGAATCTTTAATTGCACGCACGGAAGATCAACTGTCATATTATCTCACAGTCTGCCGTCATTAAAATATCCTCGAATCAAAATTTGTTTCGCCAGCCCCACCACAGTTTAAGTTGATATCAAGTAATAAAAAAGGTGCTACATGGCATTGATATCCAATGTATTCTACTGCTTTCTCCATTATGCATATTTTTATTACTCCTGGTTAAACTGAGCGCCTGCACAACCCTAGTGAAGTATTCTTTGTGCATTTATAAGCCTCAAATACAACTATTAATGGGTAAGCATTCAATTATTGTTAAATCGCAGCCTTACGTCTTCCTACATCACAGGATAAAACTCTCTTCAATTACATGACTCTTACAAGCCATATTAATCAGAGGAGACTTGCCATATTGTAAATGGAAGATCCCCCATCTGAGGCTGTGAAGAGGGCAACCAAGAAAACCATCATATTTCGTCATCATAATGACATCCCCACCCTATCCTACATCCAAACAAAACAATGCCTGCCGTTCATATAACGGTTGCCTAGCAACAGAGCTATTATTATTATTACTTTTTATTTGCCCAGAGATCACAATAAAAAATACCAGGTGGGTGGTGCATGTACATGATATAAGCCATATGAAAAAGGAGCAAAGACACAGGCCCAATTAAGACACACAAAAGAAATTATGCCTAAGTTACATAAATGTTTAGCACAAATCCATGAACATTGGCTGTAACATCCACATACAATATCAAATTCAGAAAAGTCATTGCTCACCAACATGAATCAGGGCATTACCATTGCTAGAAACCATAAGTATGAGAAGAATGATCTGGTACTTTCCCGGCGAATAATGTTTTCCAAGATTATTTGGGTCTCCCACCGGGTCCACGTTCGTAGGTGTGCCAAACCTACGAACGTGGACCCAGTGGGAGACCCGAATAATCTTGGAAAACCATAAGTATGAACTTACTGGTCAGGAATACTGTTGAGATATTCGTCAACCGAGCAGATCATATTGCGCTGTAGATATCTTTTTAACTATGCTTGAATGCAGGAGTTCCCTTTGTATCCTTGATACTTTCGGGTGGTTTGTTACATCTCATACCCATTTCATTCGGTCCTGATTTCAATGCTTTAAATTTTATATTCCCAATATGGATGTCATTCCTCCTTCTCATGTAATGATGATGATAGGCAGAGTTAAGAAAATAGTTGCTATTGTTATTTTTTATACGTAGAATTAAAAGCATAACGTTGATGTACGGGAGTGGTAGCCAATTTAATTCATGGAAAATAGGCCTTGATGGAGCATTGTGAGGTTTCCTGGCGATGATTCAAATACCTTTCTTTTCCATTTTGAAGATGGTTTGAGAAATAGCAGCCGGTGCCCACAATTTTATGCCGCAAGTTATATTACAATAAATCTAGAGCTCTAGAGAGAAATCTTACCCCATTGATGATATTTGGAATACCCGCCATTGTGCTATCTAGTTTGCCAAATAAGCCCCAAAAGACACGCCATTACTACGTTACCCAACGACGAAATATTCTACAGTGTCCTTCTATCGTATGGAAATTCCTACAACCACCGTTAAAAACATTGGCGCTCAAAACCCAAACAAAAGAATATGACTCATTTTAGAAATTGTTTTGAATGATCGTCAGATATTATTAAAGAAACTTTGCAAATGTCATTATTTACAAACATTCCCAAGTAAATAAGCCTCCTACAACATTACCAGGTCACTCACACCTCCTCAATTACGTTCAAAAGAAATTCTGGGGATACTGACTACCTGAATTAGAAAATATAATCATAAAAACAATTAAATTACTGATCACATTATTACTGTCACTGGAGCAACTTGGTTAAGCTGCAAATTATTGTAATTACAAGAACTTGAACTAGCATATATATATATATATATATATATATATATATATATATATATATATATATATATATATATATATATATATATATATATATCAAAAGAATGAGAAATGAAAAATACCACACCTTTCCACTGAGCTATTGACATCACCTCCCACATCGTCCACGGTCAGGTCCACGGCGGGCATACTGAAATCATTCAATATGAGCAATAAATCTTCACTCCAAAATGTGCGACACAATTCAATTCAATACAACTTCCTAAATATTTAATAAAATTTCTCGGTCCCTTCACATCTTTAACCAAAAGAGGTGCAGAGCATTAGAGAAAAATATTTCCCAATGGATATTTTGATTACCCTGCGTGGCACTACCTGGTTTTCAAATGACCCCATGAAGGATAGAAGAAAAGATTTTAGTCTTTAACCCAACAGAGAGATATTCTACAGCGTCCTATCTTAGAGTGATTCCATCAACCGACATTAACAACATTGACGCTCAACAGTTAAACAAAAGAATATTACTCATTTTACAAACTTCCTTAATTATGTTCAACAGAAACACCTGGGATATTGACTATTAGAATTGGTATATATACTTAAAAAACCAATTAAGTAACTTATCACATCATTACTGTTTTGGACCAACTTTGCTAGGCTGCAAACCATTGTAATTACTTGAATTTTTACTTGCACATTTAACAAAAGAACTACAAATGAAATATGCCACACCTTGCAACAAGCTCCTTGGCCCTCGCCTCCACATCGTCCACGGTCAGGTCAACAGTGGGTAAACTGAAACGATTCAATACCACTTATTAACCTTCACCCAAAAAGGTGGGACAACATTACACTTTTACAGAGAGATTATATTGAGGCGCAAAACTTCATGAACACTCAAGTTTCCACAGCTTTTTTCTTTGAACTCATGTGAAAGACTGCCGTAAGAACTGCATTCATCTAATTAAGTTCAATTCATCACCCCTCAATTCATTGGCCTCGATGTGAAAATATACTTTTTAAAAGATGAAAATGGAGAATCTTTAATTCCACGCACGGAAGATCAACTGTCATATTATCTCACAGTCTGCCGTCACTAAAATATCCTCGAATCAAAATTTGTTTCGCCAGCCCCACCACAGTTTAAGTTGATATCAAGTAATAAAAAAGGTGCTACATGGCATTGATATCCAATGTATTCTACTGCTTTCTCCATTATGCATATTTTTATTACTCCTGGTTAAACTGAGCGCCTGCACAACCCTAGTGAAGTACCCTTTGTGCATTTATAAGCCTCAAATACAACTATTAATCAGTAAGCATTCAATTATTGTTAAATCGCAGCCTTACGTCTTCCTACATCACAGGATAAAACTCTCTTCAATTACATGACTCTTACAAGCCATATTAATCAGAGGAGACTTGCCATATTGTAAATGGAAGATCCCCCATCTGAGGCTGTGAAGAGGGCAACCAAAAAAACCATCACATTTTGTCATCATAATGACATCCCCACCCTATCCTACATCCAAACAAAACAATGCCTGCCATTCATATAACGATTGCCTAACAACAGAGCTATTATTATTATCACTTTTTATTTGCCCAGAGATCACAATAAAAAAATACCTGGTGGGTGGTGCATGTACATGATATAAGCCATATCAAAAAGGAGCAAAGACACAGGCCCAATTAAGACACACAAAAGAAATTATGCCTAAGTTACATAAATGTTTGGCACAAATCCATGAACATTGGCTGTAACACGGACATACAATATCAAATTCAGAAAAGTCATTGCTCACCAACATGAATCAGAGCATGACCATTGCTAGAAACCATACGTATGAACTTACTGGTCAGGAATACTGTTGAGATATTCGTCAACCGAGCAGATCATATTGCACTGTAGATATCTTTTTAACTATGCTTGAATGCAGGAGTTCCCTTTCTATCCTTGATACTTATGGGTGGTTTGTTACATCTCATACCCATTTCATTCGGTCCTGATTTCAATGCTTTAGTTTTTATATTCCCAATATGGATGTCATTCCTCCCTCTCATGTAATGACGATGATAGGCAGCGTTAAGAAAATAGTTGCTATTGTTATTTTTTATGCATAGAATTAAAAGCATAACGTAGATGTACGGGAGTGGTAGCCAATTTAATTCATGGAAAATAGGCCTTGATGGAGGATTGTGAGGTTTCCTGGCGACGATTCTAATACCTTTCTTTTGCATTTTAAAGATGGTTTGAGAAATAGCAGCCGATGCCCACAATTTTATGCCGCAAGTTATATTACAATAAATCTAGAGCTCTAGAGAGAAATCTTACCCGATTGATGATATTTGGAATACCCGCCATTGTGCTATCTAGTTTGCCAAATAAGCCCCAAAAGACACGCCTTTACTACGTTACCCAACGACGAAATATTCTAGTGTCCTTCTATCGTAGGGAAATTCCTACAACCACCGTTAAAAACATTGGCGCTCAAAACCCAAACAAAAGAATATGACTCATTTTAGAAATTGTTTTGAATGATCGTCAGCTATTATTAAAGAAACTTTGCAAATGTCATTATTTACAAACATTCCCAAGTAAATAAGCCTCCTACAACATTACCAGGTCACTCACACCTCATTTACGTTCAAAAGAAATTCTGGGGATACTGACTACCTGAATTAGAAAATATAATCATAAAAACAATTAAATTACTGATCACATTATTACTGTCACTGGAGCAACTTGGTTAAGCTGCAAATTATTGTAATTACAAGAACTTGAACTAGCATATATATATATATATATATATATATATATATATATATATATATATATATATATATATATATATCAAAAGAATGAGGAATGAAAAATACCACACCTTTCCACTGAGCTATTGACATCACCTCCCACATCGTCCACGGTCAGGTCCACGGCGGGCATACTGAAATCATTCAATATGAGCAATAAATCTTCACTCCAAAATGTGCGATACAATTCAATTCAATACAACTTCCTAAATATTTAATAAAATTTCTCGTTCCCTTCACATCTTTAACCAAAAGAGGTGCAGAGCATTAGAGAAAAATATTTCCCAATGGATATTTTGATTACCCTGCGTGGCACTACCTGGTTTTCAAATGACCCCATGAAGGATAGAAGAAAAGATTATAGTCTTTAACCCAACAGAGAGATATTCTACAGCGTCCTATCTTAGAGTGATTCCATCAACCGACATTAACAACATTGACGCTTAACAGTTAAACAAAAGAATATTACTTATTTTACAAACTTCCTTAATTATGTTCAACAGAAACACCTGGGATAATGACTATTAGAATTGGTATATATACTTAAAAAACCAATTAAGTAACTTATCACATCATTACTGTTTTGGACCAACTTTGCTAGGCTGCAAACCATTGTAATTACTTGAATTTTTACTTGCACATTTAACAAAAGAACTACAAATGAAATATGCCACACCTTGCAACAAGCTCCTTGGCCCTCGCCTCCACATCGCCAACGGTCAGGTCAACAGTGGGTAAACTGAAACGATTCAATACCTCTTATTAACCTTCACCCAAAAAGGTGGGACAACATTACACTTTTACAGAGAGATTATATTGAGGCGCAAAACTTCATGAACACTCAAGTTTCTACAGCTTTTTTCTTTGAACACATGTGAAAGACTGCCGTAAGAACTGCATTCATCTAATTAAGTTCAATTCATCACCCCTCAATTCATTGGCCTCGATGTGAAAATATACTTTTTGAAAGATGAAAATGGAGAATCTTTAATTCCACGCACGGAAGATCAACTGTCATATTATCTCACAGTCTGCCGTCACTAAAATATCCTCGAATCAACATTTGTTTTGCCAGCCCCACCACAGTTTAAGTTGATATCAAGTAACAAAAAAGGTGCTGCATGGCATTGATATCCAATGTATTCTACTTCTTTCTCCATTATGCATATTTTTATTACTCCTGGTTAAACTGAGCACCTGCACAACCCTAGTGAAGTATTCTTTGTGCATTTATAAGCCTCAAATACAACTATTAATGGGTAAGCATTCAATTATTGTTAAATCGCAGCCTTACGTCTTCCTACATCACAGGATAAAACTCTCTTCAATTACATGACTCTTACAAGCCATATTAATCAAAGGAGACTTGCCATATTGTAAATGGAAGATCACCCATCTGAGGCTGTGAAGAGGGCAACCAAGAAAACCATCACATTTCGTCATCATCATGACATCCCCACCCTATCCTACATCCAAACAAAACAATGCCTGCTGTTCATATAACGGTAGCCTAACAACAGAGCTGGATCTTAAAATACTCATCAGGGAGCATCTCTGAATTATCTTATATTTTTAATGGAAACCCATAAGCCCTCCAAAACATATAGCACTGGAGGTTTCACAAAAACACAGCTTAATAGTATGGTCTACTCAAATTCTTTTAAGAAAATACTCAATTTAAAGAGTGTTTTTTCAGATTAAATAATCACAATCATTACTAAAGGGAGTACATATCAGTCCATATGAAACAAATTCAAATGAGTTATACAGGGCTCATAACCTATACTTCTCCAAGCAGTGCCACTTATTATTGTTTCTTACAAGGTATTAAATTTTAGTGACCTTATACTTTCATCAAATGAGGCACACCTTTGTTGGCATTTTATGGCATTTACTAACATTTGTACAAAATGAGAAATTTGTTCATAATGACTACGGCCAATTTACGAAGTTTCGCCATCAGGGCACACGTTCCCAAAATATACATTAACACTTAAAATTTCTCGTTGATTTCACTTCTTAATTGAAAAAAATCACGGAAAACATTAGAGCCGAATATTTTCTAATATTACTCCATTACCCAGCAACTCAGAACATAGCTCGACAATTAAATTAAAATCTTGCATTCAAAGTTTTTTAAGGTCCTCTTTTCATAACTAAGTATAATAATAGTGTAGTTTCCAATGTATCAGAAGACTTGTACGTCGCATATGGTGCCTTTGAGATATATTTTTCGCACTGACATTTCCTAAATATGGGCCATAACAGCAAATGTTACCACATATGTCTGGCTAATATTATATCTGAAATAAAAATAAAATGCTTATCATCAGAGCGAAATACTTTCTCATGGATATTTTGGTTAAATAAAAACGTAAGACAAAGCTCGAAAAATGACCGGCAAAAAGAAGACACGACTGTCGTCCTTCACCCTACGACAAGATATTTCGTAGTGAATCTTAGAAGAATCCCTATAACCACCGTTCAAAACGTCGAAAAGCTCCCGCTCAACATCCAAACAAAAGAATATTACTTACTTTAAAATCTATTTTGAATGACTCTCAGATATTACAGATATAGCAGTCACTACGTAACGTTTTTATCACTGTTGACCCACTCCCGACTACACAAAGTTATTACAACATTAGACCTTTTCTGTTATATTGCCTCAATTCGTCCAACTTCTTTGCACACTCGTTTACGATGACTTTCATGGTTGCATGAAAGTAACCAAATTACACTCAACACCGAACCTACTTAATGTTTAAGTAAATACCATGGAATACACTTGTTACCAATGCAATACACCAAACCATCTACGCATTTGGTAACAAAAATTACAGATAACCAGAACACTTAATCACTCCTCACATGCATTACTATCTGAACCTGCTCTGCAAAAGAAAAATAAATCCACATGCCTTTGAATGCTACAAAACGTAATTGTCTTCAGCATAACTATCAGGTAATGTTATTGTCTTAGCGCTTTGCGATAAAACACATTGCCGCGTTTTTCAAGCAAAAAAATTCAAACAAACTTCACCTTTTCGTTTCTGAAACCTTATCGGCCACATGGCCGCTGTTTTTCTCTAATTCCTCCGACTGTTCAAGTCCCGACATGTCTGCCATTAATTCTGAATGAGTTCAAGTCTATCACCCAATTAATAGGATGAACAGTTTCAGCTTTCCGATCTGGAAACTATATATTAATACGGCATGAAAACCCACACGGTAATAACGATTCTCTATTCCACCATTATCCGTACAACTTGAAATCATCAAGGGAAGATGGAACCCTGGTAGCTTCAAAAAATCGGCCGCCGCGCCACGGGGATTCTACAAACTACGCCGCAACCCACAACTTACCGCGTTTTCAAGACCCAAAGACGGTTGCGATTTTTTAAAGACCTATTTGTAAATTGAAAAAAGGCGAAAATTGCGTGATTTCCAAAAATAAATGCTAAATTAATATGAGAACCAGAGCCTCTGATTTAATGGCCACGTTAACAGAGTCCATTCATAATTTCCTCCGCCAACAAGAAATAATCCAAAAAGCACAATTCAATTATTCGGCTAAGTAACGCAAAGATTCTCAAACTGATTCCTGCGCTTCTTATCAGTCAGCATAAAATTTCAAGCGTCAGCATCATTTGCAGTTGCCCTTCGTTTTTAAAATTTCGCCATAAACGTATGCATGCATTACAGCTCCTACATTAAGCCTTCCGTTAAAATATAATCGAGGAGCTAATAGCTCCAGTGAGACGTTGGACCCTACACTTTTATCACACCTCTCCAATGCCCATGCTTGTTGCTTATTATTTCACGTGAGATCAGAAATAATCATCAGAATTCAAAACCAAACTGCCATTTTTGGCACACGAAAGTAGCATGTCTAGGACCGACGAATGATAAAATGGTCGAAGGCAAGGAGAAACATGTATGGAGGCAGTCACTGATAGAATAATATTGGAATGAGAATCCTAAATTTTAAAGCGGAACGCCGAGGTGATTTCCATTCTCTGATTGAGAAAAGAAATTTGATGCCCATCAACACCAAGTTTGTCGACTTGAAGAACCCCGCAAAACCCTGCGGGCCAACGACCGCATCCCCATCTATAAGTTTACCTCAAACTAATCTAAATGCTTTCCCGCCAAATATGGGTTAAGAACTTCTACGAACACGTAGGTCTTGGTTTCTCTCCTACTTCTCTGCACACGCCACAGAGGGTTTTAATTAACCTTTAAATTCACCATTGGCACATGCAAATTTCTTCCTCGAGACACGAATAAATATCAATGGGAGCACACCATCACCGAAGAGCCACTTACAACACTTACGCTGTGACATCCTCGAAACGTCAACATATCAAAAAGCAATCCTCCGCAAATAATAACGCACTTCATCTAACAATGAGCTCTTACAATTACTGTACTGTACAGTAGATTATTAACCACAATTACTTTAACAACACAAGCGGTTGACAACTAAGCTACCGGGAACCGTCATTTTCACTCGGGCACAACGCTCGCAAAGTATCATTCCGTTTCGAGTCGTCGGATGGCATACAACTGACTAATTTACAAAAATCCCCGCAAACTACCCGAAGTTTCAAGAAATACACCGGAATAGGCTACAACCTATGCATGAAGACCGATTTACCATTTCGGCATGATGTCACGAAAATGGCAGAAAAACTAGTGAACTTAAACACTCCTCATTACGCGCTACTATATGTACCCGCTCTGAAAGGTAAAACAATACGTTCTAGACATTTAGTAGCTACAAAAAAACTGTCATGAGCATAACTATTACATAATGTTGCCGTCTTAGCTCTTAACAATAACGAACACATTGCCGCGTAGATCAAGAAAAACAGTTCAAAATGGTTTCACCTTTTCGTTCTCGACCCCTTATCTGCCTCATGGCGGCTCCGTCTTCTATTTCTAATCCTCTCTGCAGGTCTCGGCATGACTGTGTGAAGACGACCACTTTTACTACTGATTGAGAATTAACGCTTGCAGCTTTCCGATCTGGAAACTATGTATTAATAAGGCATGAAAACCCACTCCGTAATGACGATTCTCTATCCCACTATTAACCGTACAACTTGAAATCATCAAGGGAAGATGGAACCCTGGTAGCTTCAAAAAATCGGCCGCCGCGCCACGGGGATTCTACAAACTACGCCGCAACCCACAACTCACCGCGTTTTCAAGACCCAAAGACGGCTGCGATTTTTTAAAGACCTATTTGTAAATTGAAAAAAGGCGAAAATTGCGTGATTTCCAAAAATAAATGCTAAATTAATATGAGAACCAGAGCCTCTGATTTAATGGCCACGTTAACAGAGTCCATTCATAATTTCCTCCGCCAACAAGAAATAATCCAAAAAGCACAATTCAATTATTCGGCTAAGTAACGCAAAGATTCTCAAACTGATTCCTGCGCTTCTTATCAGTCAGCATAACATTTCAAGCGTCAGCATCATTTGCAGTTGCCCTTCGTTTTTAAAATTTCGCCATAAGCGTATGCATGCATTACAGCTCCTACATTAAGCCTTCCGTTAAAATATAATCGAGGAGCTAATAGCTCCAGTGAGACGTTGGACCCTACACTTTTATCACACCTCTCCAATGCCCATGCTTGTTGCTTATTATTTCACGTGAGATCAGAAATAATCATCAGAATTCAAAACCAAACTGCCATTTTTGGCACACGAAAGTAGCATGTCTACGACCGACGAATGATAAAATGGTCGAAGGCAAGGAGAAACGTGTATGGAGGCAGTCACTGATAGAATAATATTGGAATGAGAATCCTAAATTTTAAAGCGGAACGCCGAGGTGATTTCCATTCTCTGATTGAGAAAAGAAATTTGATGCCCATCAACACCAAGTTTGTCGACTTGAAGAACCCCGCAAAACCCTGCGGGCCAACGACCGCATCCCCATCTATAAGTTTGCCTCAAACTAATCTAAATGTTTTCCCGCCAAATATGGGTTAAGAACTTCTACGAACACGTAGGTCTTGGTTTCTCTCCTACTTCTCTGCACATGCCACAGAGGGTTTTAATTAACCTTTAAATTCACCATTGGCACATGCAAATTTCTTCCTCGAGACACGAATAAATATCAATGGGAGCACACCATCACCGAAGAGCCACTTACAACACTTACGCTGTGACATCCTCGAAACGTCAACATATCAAAAAGCAATCCTCCGCAAATAATAACGCACTTCATCTAACAATGAGCTCTTACAATTACTGTACTGTACAGTAGATTATTAACCACAATTACTTTAACAACACAAGCGGTTGACAACTAAGCTACCGGGAACCGTCATTTTCACTCGGGCACAACGCTCGCAAAGTATCATTCCGTTTCGAGTCGTCGGATGGCATACAACTGACTAATTTACAAAAATCCCCGCAAACTACCCGAAGTTTCAAGAAATACACCGGAATAGGCTACAACCTATGCATGAAGACCGATTTACCATTTCGGCATGATGTCACGAAAATGGCAGAAAAACTAGTGAACTTAAACACTCCTCATTACGCGCTACTATATGTACCCGCTCTGAAAGGTAAAACAATACGTTCTAGACATTTAGTAGCTACAAAAAAACTGTCATGAGCATAACTATTACATAATGTTGCCGTCTTAGCTCTTAACAATAACGAACACATTGCCGCGTAGATCAAGAAAAACAGTTCAAAATGGTTTCACCTTTTCGTTCTCGACCCCTTATCTGCCTCATGGCGGCTCCGTCTTCTATTTCTAATCCTCTCTGCAGGTCTCGGCATGACTGTGTGAAGACGACCACTTTTACTACTGATTGAGAATTAACGCTTGCAGCTTTCCGATCTGGAAACTATGTATTAATAAGGCATGAAAACCCACTCCGTAATGACGATTCTCTATCCCACTATTAACCGTACAACTTGAAATCATCAAGGGAAGATGGAACCCTGGTAGCTTCAAAAAATCGGCCGCCGCGCCACGGGGATTCTACAAACTACGCCGCAACCCACAACTCACCGCGTTTTCAAGACCCAAAGACGGCTGCGATTTTTTAAAGACCTATTTGTAAATTGAAAAAAGGCGAAAATTGCGTGATTTCCAAAAATAAATGCTAAATTAATATGAGAACCAGAGCCTCTGATTTAATGGCCACGTTAACAGAGTCCATTCATAATTTCCTCCGCCAACAAGAAATAATCCAAAAAGCACAATTCAATTATTCGGCTAAGTAACGCAAAGATTCTCAAACTGATTCCTGCGCTTCTTATCAGTCAGCATAACATTTCAAGCGTCAGCATCATTTGCAGTTGCCCTTCGTTTTTAAAATTTCGCCATAAGCGTATGCATGCATTACAGCTCCTACATTAAGCCTTCCGTTAAAATATAATCGAGGAGCTAATAGCTCCAGTGAGACGTTGGACCCTACACTTTTATCACACCTCTCCAATGCCCATGCTTGTTGCTTATTATTTCACGTGAGATCAGAAATAATCATCAGAATTCAAAACCAAACTGCCATTTTTGGCACACGAAAGTAGCATGTCTACGACCGACGAATGATAAAATGGTCGAAGGCAAGGAGAAACGTGTATGGAGGCAGTCACTGATAGAATAATATTGGAATGAGAATCCTAAATTTTAAAGCGGAACGCCGAGGTGATTTCCATTCTCTGATTGAGAAAAGAAATTTGATGCCCATCAACACCAAGTTTGTCGACTTGAAGAACCCCGCAAAACCCTGCGGGCCAACGACCGCATCCCCATCTATAAGTTTGCCTCAAACTAATCTAAATGTTTTCCCGCCAAATATGGGTTAAGAACTTCTACGAACACGTAGGTCTTGGTTTCTCTCCTACTTCTCTGCACATGCCACAGAGGGTTTTAATTAACCTTTAAATTCACCATTGGCACATGCAAATTTCTTCCTCGAGACACGAATAAATATCAATGGGAGCACACCATCACCGAAGAGCCACTTACAACACTTACGCTGTGACATCCTCGAAACGTCAACATATCAAAAAGCAATCCTCCGCAAATAATAACGCACTTCATCTAACAATGAGCTCTTACAATTACTGTACTGTACAGTAGATTATTAACCACAATTACTTTAACAACACAAGCGGTTGACAACTAAGCTACCGGGAACCGTCATTTTCACTCGGGCACAACGCTCGCAAAGTATCATTCCGTTTCGAGTCGTCGGATGGCATACAACTGACTAATTTACAAAAATCCCCGCAAACTACCCGAAGTTTCAAGAAATACACCGGAATAGGCTACAACCTATGCATGAAGACCGATTTACCATTTCGGCATGATGTCACGAAAATGGCAGAAAAACTAGTGAACTTAAACACTCCTCATTACGCGCTACTATATGTACCCGCTCTGAAAGGTAAAACAATACGTTCTAGACATTTAGTAGCTACAAAAAAACTGTCATGAGCATAACTATTACATAATGTTGCCGTCTTAGCTCTTAACAATAACGAACACATTGCCGCGTAGATCAAGAAAAACAGTTCAAAATGGTTTCACCTTTTCGTTCTCGACCCCTTATCTGCCTCATGGCGGCTCCGTCTTCTATTTCTAATCCTCTCTGCAGGTCTCGGCATGACTGTGTGAAGACGACCACTTTTACTACTGATTGAGAATTAACGCTTGCAGCTTTCCGATCTGGAAACTATGTATTAATAAGGCATGAAAACCCACTCCGTAATGACGATTCTCTATCCCACTATTAACCGTACAACTTGAAATCATCAAGGGAAGATGGAACCCTGGTAGCTTCAAAAAATCGGCCGCCGCGCCACGGGGATTCTACAAACTACGCCGCAACCCACAACTCACCGCGTTTTCAAGACCCAAAGACGGCTGCGATTTTTTAAAGACCTATTTGTAAATTGAAAAAAGGCGAAAATTGCGTGATTTCCAAAAATAAATGCTAAATTAATATGAGAACCAGAGCCTCTGATTTAATGGCCACGTTAACAGAGTCCATTCATAATTTCCTCCGCCAACAAGAAATAATCCAAAAAGCACAATTCAATTATTCGGCTAAGTAACGCAAAGAATCTCAAACTGATTCCTGCGCTTCTTATCAGTCAGCATAACATTTCAAGCGTCAGCATCATTTGCAGTTGCCCTTCGTTTTTAAAATTTCGCCATAAGCGTATGCATGCATTACAGCTCCTACATTAAGCCTTCCGTTAAAATATAATCGAGGAGCTAATAGCTCCAGTGAGACGTTGGACCCTACACTTTTATCACACCTCTCCAATGCCCATGCTTGTTGCTTATTATTTCACGTGAGATCAGAAATAATCATCAGAATTCAAAACAAAACTGCCATTTTTGGCACACGAAAGTAGCATGTCTACGACCGACGAATGATAAAATGGTCGAAGGCAAGGAGAAACATGTATGGAGGCAGTCACTGATAGAATAATATTGGAATGAGAATCCTAAATTTTAAAGCGGAACGCCGAGGTGATTTCCATTCTCTGATTGAGAAAAGAAATTTGATGCCCATCAACACCAAGTTTGTCGACTTGAAGAACCCCGCAAAACCCTGCGGGCCAACGACCGCATCCCCATCTATAAGTTTACCTCAAACTAATCTAAATGCTTTCCCGCCAAATATGGGTTAAGAACTTCTACGAACACGTAGGTCTTGGTTTCTCTCCTACTTTTCTGCACACGCCACAGAGGGTTTTAATTAACCTTTAAATTCACCATTGGCACATGCAAATTTCTTCCTCGAGACACGAATAAATATCAATGGGAGCACACCATCACCGAAGAGCCACTTACAACACTTACGCTGTGACATCCTCGAAACGTCAACATATCAAAAAGCAATCCTCCGCAAATAATAACGCACTTCATCTAACAATGAGCTCTTACAATTACTGTACTGTACAGTAGATTATTAACCACAATTACTTTAACAACACAAGCGGTTGACAACTAAGCTACCGGGAACCGTCATTTTCACTCGGGCACAACGCTCGCAAAGTATCATTCCGTTTCGAGTCGTCGGATGGCATACAACTGACTAATTTACAAAAATCCCCGCAAACTACCCGAAGTTTCAAGAAATACACCGGAATAGGCTACAACCTATGCATGAAGACCGATTTACCATTTCGGCATGATGTCACGAAAATGGCAGAAAAACTAGTGAACTTAAACACTCCTCATTACGCGCTACTATATGTACCCGCTCTGAAAGGTAAAACAATACGTTCTAGACATTTAGTAGCTACAAAAAAACTGTCATGAGCATAACTATTACATAATGTTGCCGTCTTAGCTCTTAACAATAACGAACACATTGCCGCGTAGATCAAGAAAAACAGTTCAAAATGGTTTCACCTTTTCGTTCTCGACCCCTTATCTGCCTCATGGCGGCTCCGTCTTCTATTTCTAATCCTCTCTGCAGGTCTCGGCATGACTGTGTGAAGACGACCACTTTTACTACTGATTGAGAATTAACGCTTGCAGCTTTCCGATCTGGAAACTATGTATTAATAAGGCATGAAAACCCACTCCGTAATGACGATTCTCTATCCCACTATTAACCGTACAACTTGAAATCATCAAGGGAAGATGGAACCCTGGTAGCTTCAAAAAATCGGCCGCCGCGCCACGGGGATTCTACAAACTACGCCGCAACCCACAACTCACCGCGTTTTCAAGACCCAAAGACGGTTGCGATTTTTTAAAGACCTATTTGTAAATTGAAAAAAGGCGAAAATTGCGTGATTTCCAAAAATAAATGCTAAATTAATATGAGAACCAGAGCCTCTGATTTAATGGCCACGTTAACAGAGTCCATTCATAATTTCCTCCGCCAACAAGAAATAATCCAAAAAGCACAATTCAATTATTCGGCTAAGTAACGCAAAGATTCTCAAACTGATTCCTGCGCTTCTTATCAGTCAGCATAACATTTCAAGCGTCAGCATCATTTGCAGTTGCCCTTCGTTTTTAAAATTTCGCCATAAACGTATGCATGCATTACAGCTCCTACATTAAGCCTTCCGTTAAAATATAATCGAGGAGCTAATAGCTCCAGTGAGACGTTGGACCCTACACTTTTATCACACCTCTCCAATGCCCATGCTTGTTGCTTATTATTTCACGTGAGATCAGAAATAATCATCAGAATTCAAAACCAAACTGCCATTTTTGGCACACGAAAGTAGCATGTCTACGACCGACGAATGATAAAATGGTCGAAGGCAAGGAGAAACATGTATGGAGGCAGTCACTGATAGAATAATATTGGAATGAGAATCCTAAATTTTAAAGCGGAACGCCGAGGTGGTTTCCATTCTCTGATTGAGAAAAGAAATTTGATGCCCATCAACACCAAGTTTGTCGACTTGAAGAACCCCGCAAAACCCTGCGGGCCAACGACCGCATCCCCATCTATAAGTTTACCTCAAACTAATCTAAATGCTTTCCCGCCAAATATGGGTTAAGAACTTCTACGAACACGTAGGTCTTGGTTTCTCTCCTACTTCTCTGCACACGCCACAGAGGGTTTTAATTAACCTTTAAATTCACCATTGGCACATGCAAATTTCTTCCTCGAGACACGAATAAATATCAATGGGAGCACACCATCACCGAAGAGCCACTTACAACACTTACGCTGTGACATCCTCGAAACGTCAACATATCAAAAAGCAATCCTCCACAATAATAACGCACTTCATCTAACAATGAGCTCCTACATGTACCTGCACTGTACAGTAGATTATTAACCACAATTACTTTAACAACACAAGCGGTTGACAACTAAGCTAACGGCAACAGTCATTTTCACTCGGGCACAACGCTCGCAAAGTATCATTCCGTTTCGAGTCGTCGGATGGCATACAACCTTGAACAAATGCAACCTTGCATGAATGAACGCTTGCAGCTTTCCGATCTGGAAACTAGATACGCCTTTACCAACAGGAGCCCCACAGACAATAAACTCTTGTCCACTCCACCGTTATACGTACCACTTTGGAATATCATATGGAAGATGGAATCCTGCGAGGTTAATAAATTCTTCAGCCGAGGCACCGCATTTCTACAAACTACACCTCCATCCACACTTTGCCCTGCATTCAAGGAATAACATGGGATGTGATTTATTTAACGCGTAATATATGCATTGAAAATGCAGAAAATTGCGTATTTCTCTACAAAGTGAAGAGTCTCAAATTGAGGCCCGCTTTCCTCAGAAGACAATTATAGATTCTAACCATCAGCTTCACTTCCCTTCATCAACGTATTCAAACAGTACAAATTCCAAATACTGCCTTCCTTTGAAATATAACTACGTGGCCATGAGATACGGTGAAATAAGTTTGAGCATTAATTGTTTGTGTCAGACAATATTACCATCTAGCGGTTTTATATACCAAAACCGAAGCTATATGAGATAGTATGAACAATAAGTTCTTTAAAATGGCGAGGGAAGAACTTTAAAAATATCCCTAAGCATTGCTTGCAAAACTTGTTTCTTCCACCTGAGCACCAATCCAGCACCTCAGAAGTTGCCTGTAATTGATCTAAATAGGACATCCTACACAATGTGGGTGCCTGTAAATTATTCTTCCATTACTGGCTTCCTCAGGAAATGTTTTCAAAGTCATTATGGTCATGTTTACTATTGTAAACAAACAATAATTCATAGAAATATTGATGGCATAGATGAAATAAACAAAATTCTTTCAAACTCTTCCGTATGACTGTCAACAAAACGTTATTCCCCAATTCATAAAGGACACAGAGGCTGGTAGTGAGAGATCTAGCAAAATGTGTAGGGATAGATAGTAGGTCAAATGATTACTTAGGAGATGATCAGTTTGGGTTTAGGAAGGGGGGAGGCATGCACGATGCCATTGCAGTAATGAGATCATTATTAACGATCATTTATGGAAGCGCAAGGTTTCTCTTTCTACCAAAAGATCACTAATCGAGAGAATTATAGAATACAGTCAGGACGTATTTGCCTGTTTTGTATATTTTGAAAAGGATTTCGATAGATTGAATTGGGAAAAACTAATGAGCATATTGCAGAAAATAGGAATAGATTTGAGAGAATAAAGGCTAGTCCAGAACCAGTATGTCTCAGACTGCTGATGTGCGAATGGGGAACAGGGAGTCCAGATCGGCAGTTTTAGGAGGAGGTATAAGGCAGGTTTGCCCATTATCAAAGATGCTGATCAATGCACATATATGTGGAAGAAATTGTTAAAGAGGCATGGGAAGAACTGGAGGTAGGAATGAAAGTCTAAGGGGAATTCGTAAATTCAATCAGGTTTGCTGGTGACCAAACTCTTAGTTTGTCAGTCAGCCAAGAAGTTGTAAGCATTGCTGAGTGAAATAAAAATTCATGGTGACAGATATGTGACAACAATCAATATTAATTAAACAAAGGTTATGCAATTTTCCAGAAAGACATAGGCTAAGCTTAACTTTAAAATAGGAGGGCAAAAACTAGAGCACGTGGAACAGTTCAAGTATCTCGGAAGTGTTTTGGACCAAAATGATCAAAGTAATTGGGACGAAAGGAGAAGAAGAGCACCAGGAAAAGAGGTTTTCAGTGAGACGAGGGAGTTGATTGCGGGGACGTTGAGTAAAGATGTTAGGAAAAGGCTCATCAAAACTTTCACTTAGATCGTAGTAGTGTATGGTGTGGATACATGGTCACTGAAGCAGGAGGATAGACATAGGGACATTTGAGGCTTTCAAAGGTGTGTGTGGAGAAGATGAAATGGACCGAAAGGTAAACAAATGACAAAGCACTAGGCATGTTGGCCAGGAATAGGGATTGTTGGGAGAGATCATAAGGCAGCTGGAAAAATGTATGTTTGGCGTATTGATCGGCAGTAGGATGTTGATGATTGTAAGAGAGAAGGTTGGGCAAATCAAGAAAGGGCAGGAATAGGATGCTGATGTTGGATGGGATGAAGGTAGGAACGAAGTACACAGAGTAGAGGAGGGACTTGTAGAGTATGAAATCCGGCTGTGTTTTGCTGGGGCTAACAAAATATTTATTTGGTAGTTTTGTCCAAGCAAATCCTACCGTAATTCATAGATTACCTAAAAATAATTCAACCATATGCATAGCAACTATAAGTTGCACCAATTACAGGTGCAAAAATTACCACTTATGGAAGGTAAGCTATCAAATCAAGAAAAAACGATGACAGATGCATTCGAATACGCACACAAGATGTGCTCAAGCAGAGAAGAATGATTGATGAATGATACAAATCATGTTGCTAAAGCAAATCCTCAAGGATATACTGTGTCATTAAAGGAAATGCTGAAGACGTATTCAAATGAGTCAAAACTTATCCCGTATCTCCAAAAGATATGGTTTAGGTTAAGGGGAACAAGTTTGATGGAGAGGAAGAACAAAGTTGAAGCTTCACAATTGGCAGGGAAAGAGAGTTTTGTATGGTCAAATGTGAATAATAAAAAAAGCATAAATTGGGGATGTTGGGGGAGTGAGCAGACAAATGTTCTCCAATGGTGTGATGGTCGAGGTGCAATAAAATACCAATTATGGGTTATACCAGTTTAGGAAGGGGAGATGTAACACCTAGTATTTAGAGGCTAAAAAAAAGAAGGAGTAAAAATAAATTTTCTTTCATTCACATTTGAAATTCATCACAATCTAAAAGAAATGGATAACAGTTTACATTCACTGCAAGCATGCAGGAAATTCAAAATTAAGTCAATTTAGCAAATGATGGATAACTCGACCAACATAAAACTACAACATATATTAGAATAGCAAAAAAATCATAGAAAAAAGGCAGAAACTAATGCATCATGGCAGTAAATTTCGGATGCTTCCAGTGAAGAAATATGGAGTATTTATTTGTTCAAACGCCTGAGAAAACTTATAGGAAAACAATTCAATTTTGGGCATGATGAAGGGTGGTCCATCTCTGCAGTGGCAAATCGTAGAAGCATTTTGGACACACCCAGCACTCTCAACGCCGTTAATAATCCCATTATAGACTAGATTTAGCTCATAAACAAAATATAGCTAAGCGAAGGTAATGAATGAATCTATAAAGATTTATTCCCTTCCAAGATAGATAAATTCATTAACTTTTGACTCCAAGCTATCTGAATAGAAAGAATATGAAGGAAAATTGTTATAAAGAATCAAATGCCGGTTATTAATACCATTAAATATCATTACCATAATTTATGTCCTCTATCGCTAGGTAAGGCAGTTAGTTCCAGATTATTAATGTGCTTTTATAAACAAGTATCCAAGATGCCATACAATTCATACACATTGAAAATTAAATATTCGCAAAGGGCTTCCCTACCTGGGCAGCAAAAAGGCAGGCAGATAAGAATGGAAGTGTGACCTGTTGAGGCCACATCTTGCCATACCATAGTCCTTTCATATTGAGTATTGGATTTTATTTAAACACATTACTTGCGTCGGTCAAGCAAAAAAGTTTCAGGTAGTTTATTGAATTAAAAGTATTCAAATTTATTATATTTCAATCTCAGCTCTCACAGGCATTGCAAGCTATTTAAATGAAAAAATATGCCATACATAATAGCATAAAAGAAAACCACAGGAAGCAACCCATAAGCTAGTTTGTTTTTGACAAGGTTAGAATTTACCTTGAACAAGCCCTTCCCACTTATTTCATTCGTAAATTCACCTTTCCCTCTGGTGGTTTCCCAGGATTGGCACGCCAGTCACCATTTCCATTTCGAAGAGAGATATTGAAGGAATAAAGTCAACTGATTTGATTCAGCTTTTAAGAGAAAGTTCTAATGGAGCACAGAATTAAAAATGAATTGCATAGAAATCAACATTTTTACAAAAAAGAACTACCATGCCGGAAATTGAAGGAACTATGGCCATTCTCCTGATAATCACGCCACGCCACTTTGAATTTTTCAAATTTACACTTTTGATTTCAAGTCAAATCGATTGTTCAGTGAAAACAATATGAGGTGTTAAAATAATGAACTTTCAATTTAAAGTTGCCCTGTTGACAAAGCATCAACCTGCAGAATATAAGACCCAGAGATAATCACAAACATAATATGTCATTTGTTGTCTCAGGCGTAACTTTGTGGAATTTGCATAACATATTGAAATGTAATGAAATAATTGACTTTGTAATTCCACACACTTTTCACAAAAGTGTGTGGAATTACAAAGTCAATTATTTCATTACATTTCAATAATATGTCATATCAGATACTTGATACTTCGCGATTTTTTGAGCTAATAGAAGATAAGTTCAATTTACACCATAAATAATAAAATGTCAGGATAAATATATGGGATTTATTAGTACATGGCACATTTTCAATAACACATACCAGTAGGAAAAAAACAGCATTCAATGAAAAAGAATGTTTAATACAGCTATAGTCAACATTACAGACCAATAATCCCAGGATTTGAAAACAGGGAATACAGCATATGTAGTTAATCTCGGTCAACTAGCAGAACAGTTAACATCTTGTGCTCACAACAGGGACAGAACTTCACCAAAAATACCAGTCAGATACAAAAGTAAAAGTTTTATTGTATGTGAATGCAAACTTAAAGTTGAGTAAATACTAGACTTTAAGCTCCGCTCCCCAAATAATTCAATGCATTAAAAAGAGTGCAATAAGAGAAGGTTCCTCAAAAAAGACAATTAACTCCAAGGAAATAGCAAAAAAAAGCATTCTAAGTCAAATAATTTGATTCCACATGAAAAAGTAAAATCTATTCATGCAACAATCGATAGGATTAAACAAATAATTTCAGTTGGAACCATGATTTAATTAACATTACACACTGATGTTAAAAACTTGATCATGAAAAGGATTGCTAAGTAACATCAATTCCCAGGTACTTCAATTACAACATAAATTGTACAGAGAAACAATTCATCAACAACACAATGTTTTCAGATAAAAACTTGATGGCTTTTAGCTCTAAAAAGAGAATATTTCATTATTGGATACCTTTGACAAATTCCTTCCATCAATGAAAATGAATTTCAAATGCAGAAGAAATGACTGCAAAAATGGAACAGCACTCCTTATAAAAGAAATGACCATTTGGTGGAGAACACTGAATAATTCTCCATTTTACATATATAACTGATGGTCACTCCAAAATGTGAAAGCAAGGGTTCAGGTAGAGGGAATTAAAAAAGCTATGGATTATGCCACATTACAACATGGCTGGTATTAAATCGTGATAATAATTTTTTGAAATAATCTGAGAAATTGATGGATAAAAATTTTTTCAGCCAAAAACTCAAGACATGGTGACATATTCTTTACATCTCTTTAAAATTTTTTTATAGAAATTTCTAGCAAGAAACTTTCCTTGTAACTACCTAGGGTAGTTTACTTTCTGCTACCTATTATTTTGACTTACTATATAGAAGAGAATATTCATGGGTGTGCAGGATTTTTTCGCTGCTTACAATGGTGCATATTTAATAAATCATAAGACTATTCAGCTGCCCATTTCTGCCTAAAAAATTACCTGCCATTGGTTTCCTTAAAAAGTAGCTCAGGACATCATTCAGATTTCAGCACATCTTGAATGTCCTATTGAAAGAAATTCAACTTTCGCGCTAATTTAAATTTAACTATTCCAATAAAATATGAGTTATTTTTCGTGGGAAATTATATGAGACTACAACTTTGGTTAGAGCAAGTCCCAAGCATTTTTCCAGTTTATCCTACTCTAGACCTCATTGCCTTACACAATCATCATAGTCAAAACCATAGTGAAACATTAAGTGCATGCTTCCACCCCATTTATATGATGGCATCACCATTTTCCCCTCTCTTAGGAAAGAAAATCATTCCCATCAATCAAAATAGCTACATTCATTCCTTTCCACATGGTTTCCATGTCAGCTTATCACAAGAACCATCTCAATCAGTCTAAATTAAGATAAGAATATTAATGCAAATATCCAATAACTTATAATCTCATCATTTTAAACAATAGGTTCACTGGAAGAAAAATAAGAATATTTCTAAAAACTCACAAAATTTGGGAATAACATTAAGCTTTATTGTTAAGACTGAAGTAGAATTTTTAATACTTTCAGTATACATGGCTTATTTAATGCCATTTCCAGAGACTTAGAGTTAGTGATCAATTATCTAACACAATGATGACAGAAATTTTAGGGATTAACAATTTACAAAGGACTGAGGGAGATATATGCAAAACAAGATAGCATAAGAAGTTCCAACATAATACAAACTTTTGTAAAAGAAGCTGATACATACGAGTAAGCTATTACGACAACAAAACCTGCGGCTTAAGTAAACATTTGTAAACACTTTATATACAGGTCCTTTGATACCATGGTGCTGCTCAACCTTAGTTATCTTTTTTGTGATTTTTTTGGATTCATCCCATGCTTCAATTGACCAGACATTTGGACATAAATTAACATTTGACTAGAGGGAACTTTTACCATGTAGATCCTAACAGATCAAAGAATCACCCGTGAAGCATCATTTCAATGACCTAATATGAAATACCATATATACTCATGCATAGTTAGAACTGTTTTGACAAAAATTAAGTGGTCTAATGGGGATTACTAGAGAGATAGTTAAAGAATAATATAAATCCAAAGAAGACAACCAGAAAGGGGTGGCAATAATATAGAACAATAAGGATAGGAAGAAGCTTTTTAAAAATAGAGCAAGCGGCTGATAGAATTTTACGAGAAGAAGTATAAGCAGAACCAACAAACTTAGCAATTTTACAGGTCTGCATGATACCAATCATAGGGGGAAGGAGTCGACAGGGTAAACGAGGACAATATATATATATATATATATATATATATTTATATATATATATATATATATATATATATTTATATATATATATATATTTATATATATATATATATTTATATATATATATATATATATATATATATATATATATATATATATATATATTTATATATATATATATATATATATATATATATATATATATATATATATATATATATATATATATATATATATATATAGTGTGTGTGTATATATATACAAATATATACATACATACATACATATATATACATACATATATATGAGTGTGTATATATATACACGTATACATATACACACACACACACACAACCATACACACACACACACACACACACACACACACACAACCATACACACAACATCGATGATGAAGAAGCACTCATGAGAGCAATATAACATTTTGACAGCACAATAGAACACAAAAATATGATAGATAACACATAAGAGGATACATTTCAGAAAGTTTAAGCTTTCAGCCTTCTCTGAGGCCTTCATTAGGTCAGACAGGAAGGTCTCAGATGGAACTGTGGGAATTAAAGATGGCGGTTAAGGGTGGGGATTTTAAAAGACAGGAAAGATAGTATTTATGTAGACTCATGAGTTCTCACCTCTATATTGGTGGCTGAATCGGGCAAGGTTTCTAGGATGGTTAGGGAGAAACACTTGTCGAAGGAAAGGTTGTGGGAATTTGCATGTGAAATGATAGGAGGAGAAGAGAGTGAGGCAGAATTTCAGGAGTAGCAGTGATTGTTCATTTGAATAGAAAAGGGGCAATGCCTTCGTTTGAGTAAAATGAAGAGCATTGTTTGCATGAAAAAAAATAAATAATATTTTTCAAGATGCTATTAGCATGTGAACTAGGTGAGGGCATTGAGGAGAGGTGGGGAGAGGGGACCAGATCTTATAATCAGACGTTTTACATTGGGGGCAGTGGCATGTAGGAGAATGATGATGAATTTTGTCTGGGGAGGCACCAAAGGGTTGGTTGACCTCAGAATGTTTCTGAGAATGGTGGGTCTTCTGTATGCCAGAGAGGGGCATTGGAGAAATAGAGATGAGATATTGTTGGTTATGACATGGTTGGTTAAAAAATGAAGCAATTCTTTAAGAAAGATTTTCAGTCGGTGGGATCCTAGGAAACAGGTGGTGCAAAAGTTGAGTCCTGCGTCAGATATGGAGTTGTTTTTCTGTGGTGTGTAAGGTCAGGTGGAGCGGCAGATTTTATTTTTAAGATTTTCTAGGTAATTGCATTTGGAAGTCCATTGTGTGAATTGTGACGATATTTGTTAAGGGTGGCTGTGGTGATGCAACTCTGGTGTCCGTAGATGCAGAGATAGTTGGGAATTGAGCGGTTGCTGCTATAAGGGTGACAGCTGGTAAAGCGTAGGTATAGAGCTGATGGTTAGTGGCTTTGATATGTACTGCGATGGTGAATTTGTTGACGTGAATACGTGATGTCTGTGTCAAGAAAGGTGATGGTCAAGTCTGAAATAGAAGAAGTGAGTTGGACAATAAGGATGAATTTGAGGTCCATAAGAAATTGCTGATGGACTCAGAGCCGTGTTTCCAGAGAGTGAAAATATCTATGCAGCGGATCCAGAAAATAAGTAAGAGGAATAGTTGTGAAATGAAAGTCTCTTCAATTTGGCCCATGAAGAGATGGGCATATGACTCTATCCTCGTTCCCATCGCTGTGCCTTTGGTTGGTAAATAGAAACCATTTTGGAACAAAAATGTGTTTTTTGTGAGGACAAAAGTGGCTAGCTTGAGGAAAAATTCAGTTGAGGGGCACTAGGGTAGGAGGTGTAGATAAAGATAAAGGTCAGAGAGAGGATAAGCTTTCTGCATGGTGAAAAGACGTATAGAGGGAAGTAACATCAATGGTGATAGATTTCTGTGCAATAAGTAGGTTGGAGGTAGAGGGAATGGAGACAGAATTCAAATGGCGGAGGAAATGGTATGTGTCTTTAGTCCTCGAAGGAGGGCAAAGAGAGTACATGAGGTTGTATGTGGTGGTCAAGGAATGCGGAGATTCTTTCGGTGAGACAGTTGAAACTGGGGTGTTCTAGGTTTTGGTGGTGACAGTAGGGTTATGTCTTGGGAGGTGAGGCCTTCTCCTGGTCCAAATTGAAGGGAGAAAGACCAAATTTCTGTTTGTAAAGTGGTAGTCGGGTTGTTGGGGAGAGTGGTAGGGATAGATTGAGGGCTTTGACTGAGTGCTTTAGAAATAATCATTGGTGTTTAAAATTACTACCGACGAACTTTTATGCCAGTGGTGACTGCGATGTTGCGATTAGAGCGTAGGTTTTTCAGAGCATTCCGGGTTTTGGATTTGAATTGGTGGAAAGGCTATTTTTATGTTTGAGAGATTCTATGAAGGATTTATTGGAGACTTAGTGGAGAAAAAGGCATGAAAACTTCAACAGAATTGTTACTTGGAAGGGGTTCATGGGTTGAAGCAGGGTGGAATTATTCTAGCGCGGGACTGGCGTTTCAGTGACCGGAAGGGTTACTTTGCGATTTCCAAAAGGTGCACCATCGAAGACTTCGGCAGAAATTGAGGGTAACGGTTAGTATGTTGATGTGGCTATCTTGTGGTATAGGGGAAAAGGATAGGACTTTACTTAGAATGGAAATTTTACAGTCAGACAGACTGGAAGTGGAAAGGTTTAAAATTTCATGAGAATTGTCAGCGGGAGGGGAGGTGTTGGGATACTCTGGTGGTGGCTGGGAAAAACCGGAGGGCCTTTGGGAGGAGGGGTAGGTCATAAAAACTTTTTAAGGAGAAGTAGTTTTTATTGGAGGGAACGTAAGGCAGATGAAACTATGGCATTCAGTTGTGGAATTAGATAAGCAGCAGCAAAGGAGATTATTTTGAAGAGGGTATTAAGTTTGACACGCGTTGTTCACAAATGCATTGATATTGGATTACAATAAGGTAGGCATATTCCAGAGACTTTTGGTAACAAAATGCATTAAGCTGTGGGTGGGTATCTGCAAGAGTCGTAGATAAAGGTAAGGAAATGACAAGTCCATTGGGAATGATTCCTAAGGACAGGCATGAGGTGAGAAACTTGGCATGGCTGGTGTATTTGGTGAGCTTACATGCACGACTGTAAAAATATCAGATGGAAAATGAAATGGGAGAAGAGTGGTTCATATTTGGGCGATTGGGAAGGGTGGGGGAAGAGAAATGGGAAGTAAAGAGAGACAGAGGTGAAGGAAAGGACAGCACATTCACAATGGAGCAGAACCAGCAGTACAGGATTTGGTGCTGGATCCAAAGACGAACACCACAAGAGACAGGAACAGTAGCTAAGTCACTTGATGTGTTACCTTTTACGTGTTGTATATTTTAATATTGTGCCAGAACCAATGATAGTATAGTATTTAAGAGAAGAAATTTTCTACGAGTATCTGTGCACGTTTATGAGAAGGGTTGGATGGATGACAAAGGCTT